>NW_026991710.1:54271654-54612102 GCF_029215605.1 Mirounga angustirostris
AAGGACTTAAGACTATAACATGGTAAAGATAAAGGAAATGAGAATTTTTTTTTAAATGAAGAGACATAGGTGGAAAAGGATAATCATCTTCAAAAAGTAGGACAACTCCCATGTCCAGTTGTTCTGTTTACTCTAAATGTCCAAAAAGAGAGGATGAGTCCAGGCCAAAAATTGGATATTACAAGGAAGCCAACATAAGAAAAAGTATTTAACAGACAGAACCACTGAAAGATAGAATGAGCTGCCTTAGGAGATGGAGTCTGACTTTCTGCAGGTGTACAACTTGGAATGGATGAACATTTGATGGGAATGTTATAAGGGAGATTCAAATACCCCAGGGATGATTTGATCAAAATACTGACAAAGAATGATTACAACCTTGGCAGTCTATATTTCTATTTCTAAAAAGACCTTGAGTTGGTTCCTTGTCAATGCTGATGGTTTATGAACAACATATTCCACAGATAATTTTCTAACCTAGGAAAAGGATCTTCCTAGGATCTAAGAAAATTAATTATAATATTTGATCAGCCTGAAAAAGGATTATAGATGAGAGAATTCTTCTAACATCAAAACACTATGTTACTGGGACAAAAAAAGACACAGAGATCGATGAAACAGAGTAGAGAGCTCAGAAATAAACCCATGTTTATCTGGTCAATTAATCTTAAAAAAAAAAAAAAAGCAAGAATATACAATGAAGAAAAGATAGTCTTTTCAACAAATGGTGCTGGGAAAACTGGACAGCTACATGCAAAAGAATGAAACTGGACCACATTCTTACACCATGAAGAAAAATAAACTCAACATGGATTAAAGACCTAAATGTGAGACCTGAAACCATAAAATCCTAGAAGAAAACACGGGTAGTCAGTCATTTCTTTGATGTTGGCCACAGAAATATTTTTCTACACATGTCTCCTCAGGCAAGGGAAACAAAAGCAAAAATAAACTATTGGAACAACACCAAAACAAAAAGATTTTGCACAGAGAAGGAAACTGTCAACAAAACAAAAAAGCAACCTGATGAATGGGAGATGTTTGCAAATGATATAACTGATAAGGGGTTAATATCCAAATTATATGAAGAACTTATACAACTCAATACCAAAAAACAAATAATCTGATTAAAAATGGGCAAAGGACCTGAATAGACATTTTTTCAAAGAAGACATACAAATGGACAACAGAAATAAGATGCTCAACATCACTAATCATCACAGAAATGTAAATCAAAGCCACCATAAGATATCACCTTAAGCCTGTCATAATGGCTAGAATCAAAAAGACCAGAAATCACAAGTGTTGGCATGGATGTGGAGAAAAAGGAACCCTTACGCACTGTTGGTGGGATGCAAATTGCTGCAGCCACTGTGGGAAACAGTATGGAGTTTCCTCAAAAAATTAAAAATAGATTTACTATATGATCCAGTAATATCACTACTGGGTATTTACCCAAAGAAAATGAAAACACTAATTCAAAAAGATATATGCACACAATGTTTATTGCAACACTATTTAAAACAGCAACATATGGAAGCAACACAGCTGTCCATCAATAGATAAGTGGATAAAGAAAATGTGATGTATACACACACACATGCACACACACACATGCACACACACACACAAAGCAATATTATTCAATTATAAAAAAGAATGAGATCTTGCTATTTGCAACAACATAGGTAGACCTAGGGAATGCTAAGTGAATAATAATACTAAGTGAATTAAGTGAGACAAAAAAAGACAAATACTATATGATTTCACTCATATGTGGAACTTAAGAAACAAAACAAATGAACAAAGACAAAAAGAGACCAAAAAAAAAAAAAAAAAATCCCCAAAACAGGCCCATAAATACGAAGAACAAACTGGTAGTTGCCAGAGGGGAGGTGGGTGGGGAGATTGGTGAAACAGATGAAAGGGAATAAGGGTACACTTATCATGATGAGCACTGGGTAATACAGAGTATTGTAAAATAATTACATTGTACACTTAAAACTAATATAACACTGTATGTTAATTATACTTCTACAAAAAATTTTTTCAGCTAAACTAGCATAACAAAATATTTTAATATTTTAATCTACAGTCTTCCTTTTCAAAATTTATCCTCTAAATGTTACAGTTAATATGTTTTTATTCCACCATAGAACCTGTTCAAAATTATTTTAACCACCTTTTTTCTGGAAAATATAGTATATACTTGGCTAGTAGCAGCTGTTCTCAATATTGATAAGAGAAGTTCTTTGGTTTGGTAGAGTTTCCTACTTAATGTACTTTTTGCCTCTATGAGTTATCCTTTAAAGGCATCAATGATGCAGCAAAGGCGGTCCTAGGAGAGACATATATAGCAATACAGCACTTTCTCAAGAAACAGGAAAAGTCTCAATACACAACCTAACCTTACCCCTAAAGGAACTGGAGAAAGAACATCAAATAAAGCCTAAATCCAGCAGGAGAAAAGAAATAGTAAAGACAGGAGCAGAAACCAATGAAACAGAAACCAAAAGAATAGAACAGATCAAAGAAACTAGGAGCTGGTTCTCTGAAAGAATTAGTAAAATCGATAAACCCCTAGCCAGACTTATCAAAAAGAAAAGAGAAAGGACCCAAATAAATAAAATCATAAATGAAAGAGGAGAGATCACAACCAACACCAAAGAAATACAAACAATTGTACGAACATGTTATGAGCAACTACATGGCAACAAATTAGGCAATCTGGAAGAAATGGATGCATTCCTAGAAACATATAAACTACAAAAACTGAAACAGGAAGAAATAGAAAACCTGAACAGACCCATAACCAGCAAAGAAATTGAAGGAGTAATCAAAAATCTCCCAAAAAACAAGAGTCCAGGAACAGATGGGGCCTCCCAGAAGAATTCTACCAAACATTTAAAAAAGAATTAATACCTATTTTTCTGAGGCTATTTCAAAAAATAAAAATGGAAGGAAAACTTCCAAACTCATTCTGTGAGGCCAGCATTACCTTGATCCCAAAACCAGACAAAGACCCCACCAAAAAGGAGAATTATAGACCAGTATCCCTGATGAACATAGATGCCAAAATTCTCACCAAGATACTAGCCAATAGGATCTGGCATACATTAAAAGGATTAGTCACCATGACCAAGTGTCATTTATTCCTGGGCCACAAGAGTGGTTCAATATCACAAATCAATCAGTGTAATACAGCACATTAATAAAAGAAAGGACAAGAACCATATGATCCTCTCAATAGATGCAGAAAAAACATTTGACACAGTACAGCATCCTTTCTTGATTAAAACTCTCTTCAGTGTAGGGATAGAGGAAACATACCTCAATATCATAAAAGTCATATAGGAAAACCCACAGCAAATATCATCCACAACGGGGAAAAACTAAGTGCTTTTCTCCTAAGGTCAGGAACATGACAGGGATGTCAACTCTCACCACTGGTGTTCAACATAGTACTAGAAGTCCTAGCCTTAGCAATCAGACAGTGAAAAGAAATAAAAGGCATCCAAATCAGCAAAGAAGAGGTCAAACTTTCACTCTTTGCAAATGACATGATGCTCTATGTTGAAAACCCAAAAGACAACCCAAAAATTTCTAGAACTCATACAAGAATTCAACGAAGTGGCAGAATATAAAATCAACGCACAGAAATCAGTGGCATTTCTATACACTAACAATGAAGCAGAAGAAAGACAAATCAAGGAATTGATCCTATTTACAACTGCACCCAAAACCATAAGATACCTAGGAATAAAGCTAATCAAAGAGGCAAAGGATCTGTACTCTGAAAACTATGAAACACTCATGAAGGAAATTGAGGAAGACACAAAGAAATGGAAAAACATTCCATGCCCATGGATAGGAAGAACAAATATTGTTAAATGTCTATGCTACCCAAAGCAAACACATTCAAAGCAATCCCTACCAAAATACAATCAACATTTTCCACAGAGCTGGAACAAACAATCCTAAAATTTGTATGGAACCAGAAAAGACCCCCAATAGCCAAAGGAATGTTAAAAAAGAAAACCAAAGCTGCGGTATCACAATTCCCCACTTCAAGCTCTATTACAAAGCTGTAATCATCGAGACAGTATTGGCACAAAAACAGACACATAGATCAATGGAACAGAACAGAGAACCCAGAAATGGACCCTTGACTCTATGGTCAACTAATCTTCGACAAAACAGGAAAGAATATCCAATGGAAAAAAGACAGTCTCTTCAATAAATGGTGTTGGGAAAATTGGACCACCACACACAGAAGAATGAAACTGGACCACTTTCTTATACCATTCACAAAAATAAACTCAAAATGGTTGAAAGACCTCAGTGTGAGACATGAATCCATCAAAATCCTAGAGAACTCAGGCAGTGACCTTTTTGACCTCAGCTGCAGCAACTTCTTGCTAGACACATCTCCAAAGGCAAGAGACACAAAAGCAAAAATGAACTATTGGGACTTCATCAAGATAAAAAGCCTCTGCACAGCAAAGGAAACAGTTGACAAGACCTTAAGACAACTGACAGAATGGGAGAACATATTTGCAAATGTCTTATCAGATAAAGGGCTAGTATCCAAAATCTATAAAAAAAATTTATCAAACTCAACACCCAAAAACCAAATAATCCAGTCAAGAAATGCACAGAAGACATGAACAGACATTTCTCCAAAGAAGATATCCAAATGGCCAATAGACACATGAAAAAATGTTCAACATCACTCAGCCTCAGTGAAATATAAATCAAAATCCCAATGAGATACCACCTCACACCAGTCAGAATGGCTAAAATTAACAAGTCAGGAAATGACATGTTGGTGAGGATGCAGAGAAAGGGGAACCCTCTCTTGGTGGGGATGCAAGCTGTTGGTGGAAATGCAAGCTGGTACAGCCACTTTGGAAAACTGTATGCAGGTTCCTCAAAAAGTTAAAAATAGAGTTACCCTACAACCCAGCAATTGCACTACTAGGTATTTATCCAAAGGACACAAACATAATGATTGGAAGGGGCACCTGCACCCCAATGTTTATAGCAGCAATGTCCACAATAGCCAAACTATGGAAAGATCCCAGGTGTTCATCAACAGATGAATGGATAAAGAACGAATAGGATATATATGCAATGGAATATTACTCAGCCATCAGAAAGAATGAAATCTTACCATTTGCAATGACGTGGATGGAACTAGAGGGTATTATGCTAGATGAAATAAGTTACTCAGAGAAAGACAATTATCATATGATTTCATTCATTCATTTGTGGAATTTAAGAAAGAGAAAAGATGAACATAGGGGAAGGGAGGGAAAAATAAAATAAGACAAAATCAGAGGAGACTAACCATAAGAGACTCTTAACTATAGGAAACAAACAGGGTAGCTGGAGTGGAGGTAGGTGGGGGGATGGGGTAATTGGGTGATGGGCATTAAGAAGGGCACTTGATGTAATGAGCACTGAGTGTTCATGCAACTGATGGATTACTAAACTCTACCTCTGAAACTAATAATATAATCTATATTAATTAACTGATTTAAAATAAAAATAAAGGAATCCATGAATATAGGGAAATAAACACAACTCTTTTTTTTTTTTTCCTTCAGATTCCATCCATTTTTCCAACAGAGAGAGACACAGCAAGAGAGGGAACACAAGCAGGGGGAGTGGGAGAGGGAGAAGCAGGCTTCCCGCTCATCAGGGAGCCCGATGCGGGGCTTGATCCCAGGACCCTGGGATCATGACCCCAGCCAAAGGCAGACGCCCAACAACTGAACCACCCAGGCACCCCAACAGAACTCTTTCTAAAAAGACTAACTAAAGAGAGAATATTGAGTAGGGTGCAACCCACTCACAATTCAGGCACCAAGAGGACCTCCAAACAGTCATAACTCTTAAAGTGTTTAATATGGAAAATAAATGTTGAACTGAGACTCTGCACAGGGAAAAGTGAGTTCTTGCTAGGTGGAACAAGATGCTGACCTTCTGGGAATTTTAAACAATTAGTTCCTTTTTCTCCATTGAGTCATTAATGGGTCACGTTTGTAGTCATTGACTTACGGAGAAAAAAAAATGAGACAAGATGCTGAATTTAAAACTGTGAAGGAAGGGTGGGAAAATCTCTTTCTATGTATAAGATGATTCAGGTTTTGCTAAATTTGGACACCATTAAGTATAAAATCTCTGCTATAGCAAGTCCAGGATATTTTCTTCCTTCCCCAACTTTTTATAGCAAGTATTTCAATGAATGCAGTAAATTTTCAAGAAAAAAAGAAATTGCTACTCAAATGGCCTTATATCTACAGTGTCTCTGTCCTGGACAGCACCACACTACCTTCTTTAATTCTTACTTATATCAGTATAACGTTGTAATGTACACATCTGTCTTCCCTCACTAGACTATAAATTCTTCCATGCCTCATTGATCTGGGAAAACACACTGTGCATAGTAGGTGTCCAAAATTGTGAATTAGAAAAAATAAATACATTTATAAACTCATAAATCCGAAAATACAAGATCTTAGATGGTGGAAACCATGCTACATATCTTTTCACACATTATATTCATGCACAGTGCCTTGAAACTGGGAGGTTTCTTTCCTGCACTGCTAATGTTAAGAAAAATCCTTGCTTCTAAAGGACAAATACTTTTGTAGGGCCTTTCCTTTCCCAAATAAAGTTATTGTGAACGTTCTGGGAAAAAAAATGAAAATATTTACTTTTGTATAGTACAGAGAACTCTTTAGAAGAATGAGGTAAAAAAAAAAAAAATCATTAGATAAAGGATTTCTTTCCTCATTATGTTTGAAACCCATACCCTGACAGACAATCTCTGCACCCTAGTTGTAACTCAGTGTTTAGCACATGGTATCCCACTGCTTGCTAAGTGTTTCTGATTATGCTGAAGTTGTAGACAGTCAAATCTCTAAATCTCCAAGTATAGATTTAATTCTACATTGGACTGATGGTAAATACTTTTAGTACTCTGCCTCTCAAAACAATGTGATTAACTTTGATGGAAACAATGAATGTTCAACCCTGGAGCAATGTCCACTTTCTTCTACTCTTTCTATGAGAATTATTGGAATGAAGGAAAAGAAATAGCCTAGGAGCCTTTTAACCATCCTTATTTTTCTCTGTCACATCATTAAAGGTTCAATGAATCTCCAATTAAGTCTCCCTGGCTGCTGTCACCAATTTGATTGATAGATGTCCTTGGCTCACCCTCCACAGGACATGCCAGTACACCAGGCCCCCACCTGCCACCATCAATTATCACTCTCTTGTCATCGGCGCCCTCACTTGTCAATTTATTTGCCACGAATCCAGTGAAGACCTCTAATCAGGGAGAAAAAAAGAAAAGGTATTCTTTACTTTTAATGGTGGGATGGAAAGAAGTCTTAACAAATAAGATAGTGTTTAATCTTAGAAGAAACTTTGCTTTAAGGCTCTTCTGTTTTCTTTCTTTTATCAATCACCAGAGAAACTGAGTGTCACTGGGGCTCGCTGCTAAATGCGTTAGGATTCAGTTAACCAAAGGTAAAGGGAAAATGGGGGAACTTTCAAAAATATATACCTATAATTTAACACATAGCTTTTTGACACTTTGAGAACCCACCAAGCATTTGCCAAGGAGAAAAAGAAAAAAAAAAAAAAAAACTCAATTTCTTCAAAAAAAAAAAAAAACTGATAGCAGGAAACACAGATTAGAACTGATTTAAAAGAATAAAGCAGTTCTTTGGTTGTTCTTGGCAAACCTGGTAAACATGACAAATTTTACTTGTCTCCTGCCCCACCTGTTTAATGTTTAAACGTGAAATGATTGTGTTTGATAACTGATTACCTGTCTAGGACACTGCAATCTTCTGTCTATTGACAGAAAAATATAGCCTCTCCTGGAGTGCCGATATCCATTCCTGCCTTTGACCATGAACTGCTCTGCACAACCCCCAGGAGGCTCAGGTGCATCTGACAGGATCTATGAAGGAGAGATTGATTCCATTTGGATGCCTGTTAGATAATGACCTTTAACCCCTGTACCTAAAGTGACAACAAAAAATGCCAACTCTTATTCATCTAATGTCCCAGGAAAGACAATTTATTTTTCTAAAACAGTTCAGAAGATCTTCTGGGGTTTTTTCTTCTTCCTATTGGAGATGGAAGAGGAAGTAGGAGAGAGGAAAGAGAGAGACGACATTGCATGGGATAAGGAAAGTTGATGTCTCTTCATATGGGGGAGTTATAGGAAGTTATTCTCCTCCGGACCTCCTGGGATGACTGATCCTCTCCCTAATCCATCTATTTTGTCACTTTGGGAGCACATTATTTACCATACCATTAAGTATACATTCTAAAAAGATGGCTTTTGTTCACTAAAGAAGGGGTAAAAAGAGCAGGGGAGAGGGGAGATTATCTCTTTATTCTCTACTCTATATTTAAAATTGTCCCCTCCTGCTGTGATCAAATCATAAAAGATGAAGAAGCATCTATAATGTGAAAATATGTGTGTTGTAGTGCTAAGTGTCTACACGAGTAAGTAGATAATGAACCGGTATTTATAGGACTATAGACTGCTACTCTTTGAGGAATATTATCCTTTGTAGTGTCATTATATTAATTCTTCTAAGGTAAATATTTTCCAAGAAAAAGCAACAATGGCTAAATAAATAGGTTCTAATATTTTTTGCTTTTTTAAAATCTACGTTTTGTTTTACCTATTCATGGCCAATATAGGGACTTACTTTCCAATGTTTTAAAACATTTGTCATTTTAATAGCCCCTGTTAAAATGGCTTATCCTTAAGAAGAGGCATTCACTAAAAGGCAAAATTACCTGTAAACAAAACCAAATGATAAACATCCTTATTGCTGAAATTTTCACAGTAGCCAATATTCTAAACCTATTTATTCAGTCATAAAATTAGGTCAAGGACAGATGACCATGAAGTTGTTTGGGCTCAGTGATTACAAACCTGATTTATAAAGCCCATATTTCACTCCTCACATAGGCATTTCTGGCACAGGAGAGGGCAGATTAATCCATATTTCAGTCAAAGCCTTATCCAGATAATTTGACTGCATGTCTCCAGGAACATTGCCCAGTTTATGCAACCTGAATGGTTTGGAAACGGAATAAAATTTCCATATCAGGACACATTTAGTTCACCCCAGTATCCAAAACCACTGATCTTCCAGTTCATATTTGAATAATTCCAAGGAGTTCTCCTACTTCCCTTGGGGAACTTGGGCACTTGATTTGTTAAGTCCTCTCTTTATTACACCAGACAAAAAATAAGCTATAAAAATGTAACTCTCCTTTACCAACATACAGTGATTCCATTATACATGTACTCTATCCTCTTTACCAAGTTTTTTTGAAGATTTTATTTATTTATTTGAGAGAGAGAGAGATTGAGAGAATGAGTGGGAGGAGGGGCAGAGGGAGAAGCAGGCTCCCAGGTGAGCAGGGAGCCATATGCAGGACTCGATCCCAGGACCCTGGGATCATGACCTGAGCCAAAGGCAGATGCTTAACAGACTAAGCCACACAGGCGCCCCTTTACCAAGTTTTTAGCCACACAGACACACCTGTCATCTGTAATTTTTCCATATTTAATATGTATCATATTCTGCGTAGTCCACACTAGATAAGAAAGCTCTTTTAAAATTAAAAAATAATAGTTCAAATGACTCTCTATGATTCTATGGAACCACTGTCAGCTCTGCTCACATTTTTACCTAATGCCAACAGTGAATGCTGCAGTCCTCAATCATGGAACCTCTTAACATTCAAGGGCTAATTGTTTGCCCCTTAGTTATTGCAAGGACCATTCGCTTCTGATAACTGTGCTTTTTAATATTTTAACTACAATAGGAATCCTCCTGTGTAAACAAACAGTTTTGAACCTATATTTAAGCTACACTTTCTAAAAACTACAAGGTTCTTAGAGCAATGCTTCAGAAACTTAATGTATGTATGAATTCCCTGGGTTTCTTATTAAAATGCAGGATCTAATTCAGTAAATTGAAGGTGGAACCTGAGATTCTACATTTCTAACAAGCTCTGGGAGGAGCTGATATTGATGCTACTGGTCCATGGACCACACTTTGAGTTGTTAAGAAATTCACAGTAGTCTTTTTTCACTATTTCACAAGATGACCAGCACCCTTTGTTTTAGGTCATTGGTTTGCTGAATTTTCTAGATTAACCTAATCTAAACATTGAATACTCAGATCTCAGACTCCTTTTGAACTCCAAACAACAAATAGTAAAATTATTTTTAATGAGCACCTAAGGTTTATATTTTTAAACTAAAATCCTGGGCGCCTGGGTGGCTCAGTTGGTTGAGTGGCTGCCTTCGGCTCAGGTCATGATCCTGGAGTCCCAGGATCGAGTCCCGCATCGGGCTCCCTGCTCAGCAGGGAGTCTGCTTCTCCCTCTGACCCTCCTCCCTCTCATGCTCTCTGTCTCTCATTCTCTCTCTCTCAAATAAATAAAATAAAATCTTTAAAAAATAAATAAATAAAAAATAAACTAAAATCCTGAGAAACAGTCCAACTAGCATAATAGTTGATAAATCTATGTTGACAAAATAAGTTTTATCTTTTCTAATCCCCAAAGTTGTGGGTCTCAAATATTAGTATGCACAAGAATCTCCTGAGGAATTTATCAAAGGTGCAAATTACAAAATCCTAAGATTTGCGACTGAAACTCTGTCCATACTAAGTAAATACCCATTCAGTGGTGGTGAATCCTTTTGTTAACATGGGTAAAAGAAGCCAGTGATGTGCATTTTCCTATTGTGGATTAGAAAATATAATGCTGTTTTTTAAAGATAAGCAGGGCTGAATAAATAGTATACTTGGCCTCATAACTAAGTCTTAAAATTATTAGTTATTCAACCTCATATTTTATTAAGATATTATAAAAGAAGCTCACAAGAGCCATTGAGCTGAATGCATCAGAGAACTGTTTTGGAAGCCTTGTTTTAATTAGAAAATGACAGTCAAATATTATGCTGAAGGATAAATAGCATATCCCGACTGATTGTTTTCAACTTATAATGTCTTTTAATTTGATTTCAGGGGGGAAAAGACACATATAAAAGAGAAATCATACATAGAACATCTTGAATAATGTCAGGCAAAATATAGGACATTTCTGTTTGTTAGATGAGTCTGAGAATAGGACAAATAAAGCCAATGACTATCTACTATGCATGATAATCTAATAAAGATGCTACACTTGAACCCATAGGTTGATCCATAGGTCATTTAACCTAACATTTTAAATATCCAAAATATAGCCAGGAGCCCAGAAATTTTAAAAAGATACCTCTGAGACGTCAAAATACCTGATAAAATCTACTTGGTATCATCTATACCTTGTATGTAAGAGTGAGAACCTTACACCTTCATCAACATTTATTCATTCTTATTTTAGGGACAATGCTAATAAGCTTATCAGGTTTTCTCAAACTTGTAGATTAGAATTTTTCCATTGAAAATATATTAAGGTCTAAGAAATTAGCCTAATATATCTATCTCACTTATAATCACTGACCAGGAATAGAAAGGTTCTTAGTTACTAAAGAGATATACATAGATAGGTATATATAGTTACATGTATTTAATATTAAATCTGAGCTTCTATGTCATTTTCATCTTCTGAAAGGGTTTTTGTGAGAATTAAATGAGTTAATTTTTTTTAAAGAGCTTGGAAGGGTGGCTGGCTACTATTATTATTGTTCTCATCATTATTTGTATTATGTGGTAATAAAGAGTTGAGCTTTGGCCATCATGCAACTGGGATCATTTTCAGATTCCATGCCATACTAAATGTTTGACCTTGGGCAAGTTGCTTAACCATCTCTTTAATTCTCAATTTCCTCCTCTGTAGAATCATAGTATTCACTTCACAGGGTTGTGACAACATTTAAATATCATAACGCAAAGTCCTTAGCCCTGTGCCTGGAACCTAAGAAGTACTCAATAATATTTCATTGTTATTGCTATAGATTTGTGGTTGAAGGGGAGGTATTAAAATCCCATGGTACAGATGAGAAAACCAAGACTCAAAGATGTTAGATAACATACCCAAATTGATACAGATATCAACTGAATGAATCAGGAGTCAAATGTAGGTCTATCAGAGGTCAAGATGCTCACTCTTTTCACTCTATCAGGCTGGCTTTCAACAGTCTCAACTGAATTTCTCTTTTTTAAAGATTCCTTTTATCTGACAGAGCAAGAGAGAGAGCGCAAGTGAGAGAGCATGGGGGTGGGCCAGAGGGAAAGGAAGAAGCAGACTCCCGGCTAAGTAGGGAACCTGCCATGGGGCTGGATCCCAGGACTCTGGGATCATGACCTGAGCTGAAGGCAGACACTTAACAGACTGAGCCACCCAGGCACCACTCACTGCATTTTAAAATGTAAATTCAGCAATCACCACAATTCTTAAAGTGTAAATGAATTCAACAAATGTTTGTGGATTGGTCTTAATCAGTAGAACCACACTTAGAAGTCAGCAATAAAAAGGTATGATTTCTGAGACCTCAAAAAACCTCCTTCCTCCACAGATAAAATAAAAATTCACACTTCACCAGGGCACCTGGGTGGCTTGGTTGGTTGAAGAGCTGACTCTTGATTTCAGCTCAGGTCATGAGCTCAGGGTACTGGGACAGACTCCCTGCTCAGCAGGTGTGGGATGGGTGAAATAAGTGAAGGAGATTAAGAGGTACAAAATTCCAATTATAAAATAAATCATGGATGGACATGAAAAAGTACAGCATAGAAAATATAGTCAATGGGCGCCTGGGTGGCTCAGTCGTTAAGCGTCTGCCTTCGGCTCAGGTCATGATCCCAGGGTCCTGGGATCGAGCCCCACATCGGACTCCCTGCTCTGCGGGAAGCCTGCTTCTCCCTCTCCCACTCCCCCTGTTTGTGTTCCTGCTCTCGCTATGTCTCTGTCAAATAAATAAATAAAATCTTTAAAAAAAAAAAAAAGAAAATATAGTCAATGATATTCTAATAATGTTGTACAGTGACAGATGTATACCACTTATTGTGGTGAACACTGAGTATTGTATAGAACTGTAGAATTACAATGTTGTACACCTGAAATTAACATTGTATGTCAACTATACTTCATTAATTAAAAAAAAAATTCACCCTTCACCAGTATATTATTGCCACTATGACATTCCACAATTAGTGATTCTTTCCTTTGTTTCTGTAAAAATGTAAGTACCCTCTATGAATCACTTGTACTTTAGTGTATAATGAGTTTATTATATTTGGCTTGTTTGATTCTTTATTGCTATTATTATTGTTCTTGATTTCTGTTAAATCTGAAAATAGCTTTTGAGTAAGATATTTAAGACTTAATAGAAAGTAGAGAAAAGAGTAATAAATTGAGCCTAAACACTTTGATATGATCTATAAGACTCTACATAACTTAGCTCCTGCTGATTTTCAAAACTTCATCTCGGGGCGCCTGGGTGGCTCAGTCGTTAAGCGCTTGTCTTCGGCTCAGGTCACTATCCCAGGGTCCTGGGATCAAACTCTGCATCGGGCTCCCTGCTCTGCATGAAGCCTGCTTCTCCCTCTTCTACTCCCCCTGCTTGTGTACCCTCTCTCGCTGTGTCTCTCTCTGTCAAATAAATAAATAAAATCTTAAAAAAAAAAAAAAAAACCTTCATCTCTTGCTACTCCTCTCCTCTCACTCTTACTTGGCAGAATATACATTATTGTTCTCAATTAATCTTTACCCTCCCTTTAAGAGGAATATAATATCCCTGCCTATTGCCATGGGACTTATAGTGTCATGGGGAGAAGAACACTTCCCTCCTCCATAATGACTACCTTGGCTACATGCCTGCTTAACCAATGGAATATGAGCCAATGGTATTGTAATTCAATCATTTCTATCTCTTCCCTCTGTCATGAGAATGTCATGTCCCAATTAGGAACTGTTCCTCCAGCCTTGGTCCTAAAGTGGAGACTCAGTGAGGAGAACCACAACTCAATAGCAGATCATCTGCAACATGTGTGAGAAATAAGCCTTTGTTGTAATAATCAACTGAGATGGTGGGGTTGTTACTTCACCATAATAGTGTAAGGTGACTAACTTACATTCCATCCACGCTAAAGTATTTTTTTAAGATTTATTTATTTGAGAGAGTGAGAGAGAGTGGGTGGGGAGGGATAGAGGGAGAGGGAAAGAGAGAATCTTCAAGCAGACTCCCCACTGAATGTGGAGCCCAATGCTGGGCTCAACCCCAGAACCCCGCAATCTATATCTATATCCCTCGGGAGACTGTTAGCTTAATGAGAGAAGGGACAGCATCTGTTTGTCCCTATTGCTCTCTCACTGCCAAGCCTAGTTCCGGGCTCACAATAAATTCATGGTACAATTTACTGATCATTCAGTAATGAGTGAATGAATAAGTAAAAGAAAGAGAGAAAGAAGAAGGTTAAGCATATAGTTTTTAGATGATCTGGGTTCAAATCCTGATTTTTCCACTTCCTAGCAGGACTAACTATGTAATTTGTGGAGCCCAGGGCAAAATGAAAACATGGGACCCTTTGTTAAAAATTTTAATATGGCAAAAGCAGACCATTAAATCAAGCATCAGGCCCTTCTGAATTGTGCCCTGTACAGCTGCATAGCTCACATGCCCCTGAAGCCAATCCTGCTGCCTAGCTATATAAACTTGGGCAACTAACCTCTCTGTGGTTATTTTCTTATGTGTAAAATAGGACTGCTGTGAGAATGAAGTACATTAATATACATCAAGTCCTTATAATGGTGAATCCTACATAAGAACTGTCATTAGAGGGCGCCTGGGTGGCTCAGTTGGTTAAGCAACTGCCTTCGGCTCAGGTCATGATCCTGGAGTCCCGGAATCGAGTCCCGCATCGGGCTCCCTGCTCAGCAGGGAGTCTGCTTCTCCCTCTGACCCTCCTCCCTCTCATGCTCTCTGTCTCTCATTCTCTCTCTCGCAAATAAATAAAATCTTAAAAAAAAAAAAATTTTTTAAAAAAAAAAGAACTGTCATTAGAGACAGGAGAAACCATGAATGTCAAAGCAAATTTTAATAATTTCAAATTTGTCTAAGATTTTCTACAAACTACAGGAGATCATCCAAGCTGACCAATCTAAATCAGAGGGGTTCTCAATTGGAGGTGATTTTGCTGCCAGGGGACATCTGACAGTATCTGGAAACATTTTTGGTTGTCACAAATGGAAGGTGCTTCTGGCATCGAGGGCACAGATGCCAGGGTTGCTGCTAAAATTCTACAGTGCACAGGGCAGCCCCCACAACAAAGAATTATTTGGACAAAAATGTCAATAGCACCAACATTGAGAAGCCCAAGACTGATTTCTGAGCTTTCAAGGAAAAATTACTAAATTTTTCAGCCTCTCTGTTTCTCCATCCATAAAAGACTGCCAGTAACACCTGAGCCTGCCCACTTTGCAAGAATGTTGTAAAGATAAATTTAAGAGGAAAGAGCCCAGCTCTCAAAAGGGAAAGGGTACTATTACAGCCCGAGGTGTTATTATCAAGCTGTGCAGCCACTTTCACTCTTAGGAAGCCAAATGTTCTACTTGGAAATGATAATTTCCCTCCACTAAATGAGCATTTTGCTTCCCAGAGGGAGTAATTTTATTCACCTTTTGCCATCATTGGATTGGACCCATTACAGCTGTTGTTCTTCCCTTATTTGAAATTTCATAACACGCATAACCATAGAACCTCTCCTGAAGGGATGTACAGCCCTGCAGTAACATGCCACACACATGAGCCCACGTGTAAACAATCTGCTAACCCACCAGCCGTGGGTATTTATAAATACCATCCTCATATCCAAATGTGTTTCAATGAGACTATTCAGTAGAGAAGAAAAAATAATGTTCTTATGAGTCATCGTTCACACCAGCCACTCTCCCAAATCCCGATGTGAATTAACAGATAAATGGTAAAGCACAATTCTGATTTTCTATTTATCAAGTGAATGTTTTAGAGACTAATTAGAATGGCAGTAGGTGGTGGAGAGGTAAAGGAACAAGAAAAAGTTCAAACAGGGAAAATAAAGAAGAAAATCCCAGGGAACCACAAATATACTAGGCCAATACCTTAACGCCTTAAATGTGCAATTAATCAGTAGTTTGTGCATGAAGATTGCACCACTTGCATGAAATCAGAATGGAATCACATTACAGCAATTAGAAGGAGCTTATGTTGGTGCAGGAGCCCCCAGATGTTCAGATCAATCACTTTCTAACGAAATCTGTGTTCACAAAATAATCCTAAGATAGAAAGTACTGACTGGGGCAAGATTTACCTAATATGAGTACTGTGTCAGTGTCCTGCTTTTATTCCCCCTGTGTCTGACAGCAGATTAGCAGCACTGCCACGTGCATGCTGTGCAGGATGTTGAAGGTGAAAGCTGAGAGGAAGAGGGCTGCTGAGAACTACAGAACATGAATCAACTTGCCAAGGTCTGTCAGTGCCTGCACAGGGAACTCATAGGTATGAGAACATCTTTATATGGCTTCCTCTGACCAGAGGAAGTAGAGTAGTAGGCAGGCAATGGTAATGATGACAGCAAGCACTATGGAAAGCATTGGCTGCTCTGGGTGGAAAAAGGCCTTAGCTTTCCACTTTCCAGTGTTGGTACTGTTTCTGTTTAGATGTTACAAGGATAGACCCCTGTGATGCAGTGGAAGTGAAAGGAGGACTAGGCTACAAGGGCCAAAACCTGGACTCCAATTTCCATCCCTCTCCAGATATCTGAACTAGACTAAATACCTGAGTCTCAATTTCCTCCTCTGTAAAATGAAGCTAGTAATCCTTATATGACAAGACTTTTGCAAAGATTAAAAGAGTTTATGAATAGATAAACTCATAATGCTTCACATATAGTTGTCACTCAACAGATACTTATCCATTCATTTATAGGAAAACCTTTTTTTTCCTACTTAGGATTGCAAAGGTCCTATGAAATCTTATTTCAAATTTACTCCTTTTCTAAAACTATCCTTCACTGGCTATGAAGCATTGAGAGCTCTCTTCCACGTTCTGTTATTTGCATGTGTTCCATCTAAGCCACAAGCAATGCTGACATCCTGTTGCCTGTAACTAACATTTATCTGTGTTGGAATTGTAAACAGGAGGACCTAAGTTAATTGCTGTCAATAGGGTCAACTTTTACATGTGAAAGTTTTACATGACTTGGCTGGGTAAGGCAAAAACAAGACTATGGGTTGCCTGGGTGGCTTAGTCAGTTAAAGATCCAACTCTTGATCTCAACTCAGGTCTTAATCTCAGGGTCATGAGTTCAAGCCCTGCACTGGACTCCATGCTGGTATGGGGCCTACTTAAAAAAAAAAAAAATGAATTGGTTCTATCTCACCATAGACCTCTCTCATGTGAACCGAATCTAGAACCTGGGCCATGTTGGCATAAGGCTAGAATGAGGAGAGAGTAAAGAAACTGAAAGGATTCTGCCAATTTAGACTTCCCTTCTATGAATAACATGTTTATGGCTCTACCATCCATCCTTTTCTCTTCCTTTTGTTGTAATTCAAGTTTTAAAAATCCACGGTGCCTTTTAAGTACATTACACTGAATACTTATTCAATTACAGTAAATTCACTAATTAATGGTACTTAATTTTGCATCAACTTTACTTCTCATGCACTTGATATGCAAAGCAAATGAATATACAATCCCAAAGAGTGGGAACATTTATTATTTTGCCAAACAAGTAAGACTTACTACTTCTGTCAAATAAATTAAGCTAAGCTACCAAGTGACATTTGAAACCTGAATTGCTAAACACAGGATACTGAATTCCTGATTTGTCAATGTAGCCATTTAACATCAATCAGAACCAGCTGAGAGCCCTTTTCCAGCCTCACTCTCCTACTTTATTTCATGGCTTCAGTGATTAGACTCATTTTTTTTTTATTTGCTTCAGGAATAACAAACATTCCACCCAGCAGTGACCATACCACCATCTCTTAGATGTTGACAACTGAATGTTGTTGTTACTGATTCTATGCTGTATTTGGACCAAAATCTTTAAAAACTATATAAAAGAAAGAACAGATTTGCAGTCTTATATGTGAGCTATGCTCAGCTGTTTTCTTGAAGTTTACTTTTTCTGGAACCTCCCTATGTCTTCTTTCTGCCCCTGTGTTCAGATGTAGAACTGGATAGAAATGCACCAAAAAGCAACTGTATAATTAGCAGCAATTAACTCTGAATAGAATTCAACAAAGGCAACACAATAGTCAATTTTGCCCCCTATTCCCAACAATCCAATCAGAATTCTAATTCTGTAATGCCAAGAGATGCTAAAACAGGGACAACCATCAGAACTAACATAGAGAAATTAACAGAGTAAACTTAGATTTGATTCAAGGCTTAAAGCTGGTTGCTATTTTGAAAATGCTTCATCCATTGCTAATAAAAGCAATGCTTCAATGACTTTCCTAGATCAGCTAATGACAGGATTAAAAATCAAGATTGTAAGGTTATAAAGAAGGGTTGTTATTTATGTTTTTTTTTTTTTAAACTGTCCACCATGTCATGTTGATCATAAATGACCAAGTTATCTGAGGCTAATGCTGGACAACAGACAATCAGTGCCAGACAGGTCCTGTTACTATCAGGCAGCACTTAGAGCTCACCTGGCTCCCCCCAGAGATAACAGCAGTCATATGTTGTCCAGCTGCCCCCTTCTGGTTTCTACTCTCACATTCACCACCAAAAGACTGAGTGAGGGGCGAGAAAAGCTCCCATCCAATCAGCAGAGTCCAGGCCAGATGGCCAGATGGGTGAGTCTTGCTGCAGGGAAAGCTAATGGCCTCATATGATAGTGAGATCATCCTCCAGCCTTTCGGGAGAGGAGACGGTGCTATTGAATTAACTTTGCAAAGGATCCTCTTTCAGCTTAATCAACATTTGTGGGAAAAGGAATTAGATTGTACCGTCTGTGGATGTGGCTAGCCACCTTTCATAGTCAGACATTGCTGCTCCTGATCACCATGGAAAGTGGACTTTATTTGCACAGCCAGCTCATATCTGAGAATATATTTATCAGCAATGATGCTGGTTCACTTCCAACTCTTAGCATGTTTGCTCTGGGAAAGAAAACAGGTAAAAACCCCCAAAAATTAAAACATGAAATTGTCTTCTAAGTGCAGACTCAGATTAACAGCTGCAAGACAAATAAAGTTGTTTCATTGTTGACCTTTAAATTCTTGGTTGTTGAAATCTGTGGCATCTGCTGAAATTTGTGAAATCTGTTGAGTTTGCTTTTCTCCTAATCAAAGAATATCTTCAAAGTCTGAGATTGTTTAGCTCAGTTGGTTAGAATACAATATTAATATCAGTCCTATGGAGTAACTGCCTTTGTTCTATTCCATGGCCATGAATTTCACCCCTGTACCTAGCCAGGGAAATTCCCATTGCTATTGATAAAGAGTATGGACCAAACAGCTCAAAACTGTAGTTACTTCTAGGAGAAGAAAAAAGACAAAGCTAAGTAAGTGTTCTGCCATAACCAGCAGCTTTGGGTTTTACGTAAGATAAAGCACCTTACTATACTAAATAAAAAGCACTGAATCCATTTGAGATCCTGAAAGATGGATTTTAAGTTGTCTTAAGTGAATTCTGATTTTCAAGTGAAAATACCCACACCCAATAAGCATTTAATAAATGTGTGTTGAGTAAATGAGTAAAAGAATTTACCAGCTCTGTTCAAAATCATGGGGAAAAAATAAAGGAGGCATGTTTTGTTTAAATATACCTATCATATTGGGCGCCTGGGTGGCTCAGTTGGTTAAATATACCTATCATATGTATATAGCACAATTGAAGCATATGGTATTAACTCCAGATATTTGGAACTATTTTAAGGTCATTTAGTCTTAAGGAGAAGTATAATAGTCTTTTCTGCAGCAGGATTTATCCCCTTGAGAAGCAGGGTAATCAGTTTTTGCTGACAGACATTTTAAATCTGAATCCAAATCACATTTTTTAAAGATTTTATTTATTTGAAAGAGGGAGAGCGAGTGAGCATGAGTCGGGGGGAGGGGCAGAGGGACAAGCTGACTCCCCACTGAGCGCAGAGGCCTACGTGGGGCTCAATCCCAGGACCCTGAGATCATGATCTGAGCTTCAGTCAAATGCTTCACCTACTGAGCCACCCAGGTGCCCCCCAAAATCACATTTTTATTTTCTCCTTCCAGTAGTTCATCTCCACAAACTGCAGCCAGGGAAGCAGAAGAGGCCACACCCCCAGACCTTGTGTGGACCCGGTGAACAGCACTCAGACCATCACCTCCACCGTTACCCATCTTTCCTTCTTTGTCCTACTCTGCCTTCCTACACTTTGTTTAAATGGATTGAGATAATTGAACACTAATTCTTGACACAGGTTGAAAAATGTAGAGAACTTTCTAGGATGGGGATTTAGAAAATTCCAAATCCCAGAAAGTATGAGTTGTGTCAAAGAACAGTTTAAAAAGGCTTTTAATAAGATGAGAGGGAGTCCAGTAAAATTCAAGGTACATAATTTCTTCCCAATCTCTGCAGTATACACTGATATAAACATAAATATTAGCAAGATATAAATGAGCAAATATGCAGACAGAAAATTCACAAAGAATTCAAAACTAAGACTGAAACACAGTTAACATTTTAAATAGTTATCTATTAAGTCAAAGGAAAATAGAGAATACTTTTTCTCAAGTAACTTACCATTGCCTTCCTTAAAATCTAAATTAGTACAAATTATAAGACAATGGCTAGTTTAAATTATGATATTGTTAGAATCAAATTGTTCACTTCAGGCTCTTATTTCAGATAAAAGCATATATACTATAACATTTATCTCATTTCATTGAACAGACATATTTATAATACTTTATATATATTCATTATTTAGTCATCTTCACTTATTATCTTTCATTACAATTGAAGGTATATAGAAAAGAGAAGTGTAGCCTCACATCATCCTTGTCATCTTTAACATCATAGACATCAATGATTGTCACTGTCATCAAAAAATCCCTCTATGTTAGGGATTATTATTATTGTAACTGACCCAGAGTCACTGAGCTTGCTGGTACAGAGTTCGCATTTTTTTCAAAGATTTTATTTATTTATTTGAGAGAGAGAGAACAGAATGAGAGAGAGCATAGGTGGGGGTAGGGGCAGAAGGAGAGGGAGAAGCAGACTCCCCACTGAGCAGGGAGCCCAACTTGGGGCTTGATCCCAGGACCCTGGAATCATGACTTGAGCCAAAGCAGATGCTTAACCAAATGAGTCACCCAGGCACCCCCAGAGTTGGAATTTAATCAAGTCCATCAAGCTCCAAACCCCATGTATATGCTGATAATTAAAACATACAGCGTACTTTAAAATGCAAGAAAATGTTATGATGCAAGAAAATATTAAGATGAAAAGAGAAATATATTCTTTATATAAGATAGTAACAAAATAACAAAGCCAACTATTCAATGGGAATGTAATTGGTTTTTCCAATTCATGTGTACTAAATTTGGATAATTGGAAGCAATTTCTGTCATTTATTTCTAAATTAATAAAATCCATTCCCTGTTAAGAGTTGATAATATTCAAATGGTCTTTGCCTGTGGTCCTTGTATTCAAAAATATTCACAATAACTAACTGGGGCTCCTGATTGTTGGTGGTAGACACGGTAGGTTACCACTTCCCTCCCCTAGTTCAATCCCTGGATATGCTATATGGGTAAAAGAAAAGCATGAAGATCTGAAAAAACAAAGATCCTGAGTTATCCCTGGGGAGACATAAGGTTGATGTGACACAGTGTGGGGAGGAAAATGAAGTCTGGAGCCGATGGGGGCTGGATGCCACAGGAGAGGGATAGGCACAATGATAGAAAACAAACTAAACAATCTAAACTATAACACAAATAGAAAAAATATAAAATGAAGATAAACATATTATAAAAGATTTAAGGAAAAATAAGATCAGCCTGAAGTAGCAGGAAACAGTTACAAAAACAAAACAAACTGGAATTACAGGCAGGAAAATAGTTATCTATAGGAGAAGGAAGAAATAGGGTGAAATGATCATAAATAGAAGATGGACCTAAATATACTTTGTTGTAGCTACTTGGTTTTGACACGATGTAGACAATCATACAAAAAACCTAAATAGGGTGCCTGGGTGGCTCAGTTGGTTAAGCGACTGCCTTCGGCTCAGGTCATGATCCTGGAGTCCTGGGATCGAGTCCCACATTGGGCTCCCTGCTCAGCGGGGAGTCTGCTTCTCCCTCTGACCCTCCCCACTCTCATGCTCTCTCTATCTCATTCTCTCTCTCAAATAAATAAATAAAATCTTAAAAAAAAAAAAAAGAATATCTTTAAAAAAAAAAAAAACCTAAATAATAAGAAAGCAATCTAAAAATTTTAAGGCAAAATTATATAAATCTACCTAAACATATATGCAGTTCATGACATAATCAGAATGAGAAGAGCCCTTCCTAATGATACTAAAACAAAGAAATGTTATTATACATCCTAGAAGCAATATATCATAAAGACAAAAAGTACTGAAAACAAGTAATTTTCAGTAGTCCTACTTTAAGTGGTAGTATTGATAACTGTTGCAGTAATATTGAAAATAAAGCAAATAAATTTTATTAATGTAAAGACATTGGAACTAGAAGCATAGGAAAAGGAGGAAATCAATGTGAATGGATGAGCTTAACTAGAAACCCTACAGTCTTTGAGTTGGAAATATAAATTTGAACTCATAATGTATTTATTCTAAAAAATATATGTATTTCCTAGGTATAATAAAGACCAACCTGGTAGCAACAAGCTTCCTTGGTGCCCATCTCATGGTCTCTAAATACCATTTTCACTAAAAGAAATATACAGCTTCTTAAAGAGATATATGATTTGAGGTCTGGACTAGGAATTGTATAAAATGAAGCTGAAATATTTTATCATATCAGTCACTAAACAAGGAAGTCATCAAAGACTTCTGAGAGTGAGCCAAAAAACAATTAGCAGCCAATTGAAAGGCTCCCACTGGCCAAATATGGAGCAATATGAACTTCAAGAAAAACTGCAATGCATTTAAAGACATCAAATATATTTAAATCCATGTGCATATAATGATACTTAGAACAAAACAAAACAAAATAAAAACAATCTCACTCATCACTTTAGGAGGATGCTGGGTTTTGAGATCATTACTTAGAAAACTGGTAAACAAAAAGATTCAAACAAATATTCTTCCTATCCCATGTTAACTAAGAGTTGACCAGGGAAAGTTTCTCCTTATAGACCTTTAGTTTCCTAGGCTTACCATAAAAAAATTATGAGAAACTGGGTAGTGTAAAAACATAAGAAACTTATTCTACAAAAGTTCTGGAGGCCAGAAGACCAAAGTCAAGATATCCGTAAAGCCATGTTCCCTTCCAGAGCCCCTAAGGAAGGATCCTTGTCTCTACCATCTCCTGTAAGCCCCAGGTAGTCTCTGACTTGTGGCAGCATAACTCCAGTCTCTGTTTCCATCTTCACATGGACCTCCTTCAGTGTCTGTGTCTATGCCTAAATTTCCCTCTTCTTAAAAAAAAACACGTCATATCAGATTAAGGGCCAACCCTAATGAACTCATCTTAACTTGATTACATATGCAAAGATGCTACTTCCAAATAAGGCCACATTTATGGGTATAGGGATTAGGACTCAACATGTCTTTTGAGGGATACAATTCAATCTATAACATAGAGTATTCCAGCTAATAAATGGGAATAAATGAGAAAATAAAATATCATCATTTTGCAACTCTTAATAAAACAATGATCCTAAACAATGATGATCAATGACTGACACCATCCAAAATCTAAAGAGGCCATTATGGTACTGATAGAAGTATCCAACCATGGAGAAATTTTCTCTGAAATCCTAAACTATTTTTTGCTACTAATTTGCAGCAAATACAGGCATCAAAGAAACAATTTTAAAGAACACCACAGGGATGCAACCAACAAAATTCAGATTGTGGGAAACTATACAAAACTAACTGATTTTTCCAGTAAATAAATTAGGGGAGATCTATAGATTTAAAGAGATTGAAGAGAAAACTCAAGCAATTGAAATATATGCTCCATATTTCAATACTAATTTTATCAAATAAACCATAAAAGATAAAAAATAAAAGATTAAAAGATTACTAAATTATTAATTAAAAGATTAAGATTAAAGAAACGATTAGATGTAAATACCAATTTTAAGTATTTATTGGAGATTTAATAATATTGAGGAATTAATGTTAGTTTTTCAGAAAATGGTGATGCTTAGAAATAAATAATTGGATCTCTAGTGACACATGCAAAAATATTCACAGATGAAATGTTGTGAGGTTATTAGTTTATTTCAAAATAATTTGAAGGGAAAAAGAAAAACAGGTAAGTGTAAAAATAAGACAAGATTGGCCATAAGCTGATAAATGTATTTAAGCTGGTGATATATTCATGGTTGTCTATTTTTTTATTCTATCTACATTTGTATATGTCTGTTATGTCCCAAAAGGAAGTATTTTTCAAAAATATGTGTAATATATGATCTGTAAATTCAATAATGAGGGTAAAAAGATAACCAATAAAATCCAAAAATAAATTAGTGGCTGAAAGATCAGATTGAGGAACTCTTCAGAAGACATTGGGAAGAAAGAGACACAAATAGAAAAGAAATGTTGAGAGGTATGGAGGATGGAAGACTTTTCAGCATTTATGTAATAGAAGCCCCAAGAGTGAAGACAAAATGACTGAAAGAAGATATTTGAATAAGTAATGATTAAGAACTAAATAAAGATGTGAAACATCAAATTTAAAAGAAAAATGGAGTACCAGACAGGAGAGATTAAACAAATTTTCAAACAACAAATATACTCATATCTGCACACATTATATGAAATATGACAGTATCAAAATGAAAGAAAAAATTGGAAAGCTTTTAGAAAAAGAAAGATCACTCATAAAAGATATAATTATGGGATCACTAAACTTCTCAAGAATAACAGTAAATATAAGACATTTGAGCAATATGTTAAAGTTTTGAAAGAAAATAAATTTCAACATAAAATTTTATATTCCAATTAAACTATTATTTAAATTTTATGTCTCTAAAGATCTCTCAACAGAATCATATAGTATGTGATCTTCAGTGACTTGCTTCTTTCAGTTAGCAAAATATTTTTGAGGTCCATCCATGCTTTAGTATAGCTCAGTATTTTATTTCTTTTTATGGCCAAATAACATTCTACTTTATAGATACACCATATTTTGTTTATCCATTCATTGGTTGATGGACACTGGGTTGTTTCCACATTTTGGCTATTATAAATAATAAATAGGAAATATAATTGCATATTACTTATTATTATATATTATTATTATAAATGCTGCTATGGACAATTAAGTTCAAGTTTTTGTGTGAATATGTTTCCATTTTGCTTGGATATATACCAGAGAGTTGAATTTCTGGGTCAAATGGTAACTCTGTGTTTAACTTTTTGAGGAACTCACATGTTTTTCCAAAATGGCAGCACCACTTTATATTCCCACCAGTCAAGGTATGAGGATTTCAATTTCTCCACATCCTGACTAATACTAGATATTCTTTCTTTTTTCATTATAACCATCTTAGTGGGTTTGAAGTGATATCTCACTATGGTTTTGATTTCCAATTCCCTGATGGTTAATGATATTCAGCATCTTATCATGTATTTATTGGTCATTTGTATATCTTCTTCAGAGAAATTTCTAAACAAATGTTCTTGCCTTTTTTTTGTGTCATTTGTCTTTTTTGTACTGAGCTCTAAGAGTTCTTTATATATTTTAGAGACAAGTCTCTTATCAGGTACAATATTTGCAAATATTTCCTCCCATAAGTTGTCTTTTCACTTTCTTGGATGTCCTTTAATATACATAAAATTTTAATTTTAATGAAGTTCAATTTATCTATTTTTTCTTTTATTGCTTGTATTTTTGGTGTCATATCTAGAAGCCATTGCCAAATCTAAAGTCATAAAGATTTACACCTATATTTTTTTTCTAAGAATTTTATAATTTTAGTTCTCACATTTAAGTCTGTAATCCAGTTTTAGTCGATTTTTGTATTTAGTATGAGGAAGGAGTCCAACTTCATTCTTTTGCATGTGGACAGCCATTTGTCCCAGGACCATTTATTGAAAAGACTATTCGTTCTCCTTTGAATTGTTTAGGTACTGTTGTTGAAAATCAATTGACCTTAGGGGTGCCTGGGTGGCTCAGTTGGTTAAGCGTCTGCCTTCAGCTCAGGTCATGATCCCAGAATCCTGGGATCAAGTCCCACATTGGGCTCCTTACTCAGCAGGAAGTCTGCTTCTCCTTCTACCTTGCCCCCTGCTTGTTATCTCTCTCTCTCTCTCTCTCTCAAGCTCTATCTCACTCTCTCAAATAAATAAATAAAATCTTAAAAAAAAAAAGAAAAGAAAAGAAAAAGAAAGAAAGAAAGAAAATCAATTGACCTTAAACATAAGGATTTATTTTGGGACTCTAAATTCTACTCCACTGATCTGAATGTCTATCCTTATGCTACTACCACACTGTGTTGATTACTACTGTTTTGTAGTAAGTTTTGAAATCAGTAACGTAAGTCCACCAAATTTGCTCCGATTTTTCAAGATCATTTTGCCTCTTGGATCTTGAATTTCAAAATGAATTTTAAGATCAGATTGTCAGTTTCTACAAAAAATAAAGTTGAGATTCTGATTAAAATTGCATTGAATCTGTAGACCAATTTAGGGAATGTTTTCATCATAAGAGTATTATTAGTCTTCTATAAACAGGAGATGTATTTCCATTTACTTTAGATGTTCTTTTATTTCTTTCAGCAATGTTTTATCACTTTCAGAGTGATAAATTTATTTCTTCTTTTAAATTTATTCATAAGTATTTCATCTTCTCTATATGTTATGCTACGCTCACCACAAGTGTGGCTGTCATCTGTCACCATACAATGCTATTACAATAGCATTGGCCATATTCCCTATGCTGTAAATACCTATTTTCCTCAAACTACTCCAAAAAAAGAGAAAAGGAAGGAGAGCTTCCAAATACATACTATGAGGCCCGCATTACCCTGACATCAAAACCAAAGACATCACAAAAAAAAGAAAGCTATAAACCAATATCCCTGATGAAAATAGATGAAAAAAATCCTCAACAAAATATTAGCAAGCTGCATTCAGTGATACATTAAAAGGATCATTCATAAAGATCAGGTGGGATTTATCCCAGGGTTGCAAGGATGGTTCAATATTCACAAATCAATCAATGTGATATACCACATCAACAAAACAAAGGATAAAAATCATATGATCATCTCAATACATGCAGAAAAAACATTTAACAAAATTCAACATCTGTTCATGATAAAAACTCTCAACAAAGTGTGTTTAGAGGAAACATAATAAAGGCCATATATGAAAATCCCACAGCTACACCATGCTCAATGGTGAAAAACTGAAAGCATTTACTCTAAGATCAAGAACAAGGAAAGGATGGCCACTGTCATAACTTCTATTCAACATAGTACTGGAAGTCCTAGCCACAGCAATCAGACAAGAAAAAGAAATAAGAAGCATCCATACTGATAATAAAGAAGTTAAACTATCACTATTTGCAGATGATGATACTATACATAAAAAACACTGAAGACTCCACCAAAACTCTATTAGAAGTAATAAATGAATTCAGTCAAGTTTCATGATACAAAATTAATACCCAGAAATTGGTAGTGTTCCTATACACTAACAATGAAGTAGCACAAAGAGAAATTAATAAAACAATTCCATTTACAATTGCACCAAGTAGGATAATATACCTAGCAATAAACTTAACCAAAGAAGTAAAAGACCTGTACTCTGAAAATTATATGCTATTTTAAGTAAAAATTGTGTTCTTAATTTCATTTTTGGATCATTCATTGCTAGTGTATAAAAATACAGGTGACTTTTGTATATTGATCTTGAATCTTATAACCTTGCTGGACTCATTTATTACTGCTAAAGGTTTTAATGGATTCCTTATATGCAAGATCATGTCATCTTTGAATAAAGATAATTTTACTTCTTCCTTTCCAATTTGAGTGCCTGTCATTTCATCTTATTGCCTAAAATTTCTCCACTAAAATCTCTAGTACAATATTGAATAGAAGTGGCAAGGGCATACATCTTTGTCTTGTTCCTTATCTTAGAGGGAAAGTATTCAGTCTTTAACCACTCTGTATGATGTTAACTGTGGGTTTTTCATAGATAGACTTTATGAGGTTAAGGAAGTTCCCTTATATTCCTAGTTTGTTGAATATTCTTATGAAATGATGTTGAGAAATGTTTTTTCTGTAACTGTTAAAATTATGATGTAGTTTTTTATTCTTTATCTACTGATATGATGTATTACATTCAAATGCTAAACCAACTTTACTTTCCTGGAATAAATCCCACTTGGTGTTGGTATATAATTAGTTTTTCTATATTGCCAGATTCTTTTGCTGACATTTTGTTGAACAGTTTTTCATCTATATTCAAAAGAGATATTGATCTGTAGTTTTCTTTCTATTGTTTTTTACTGTTTTCTTATCAGAACAACTTATATTCTTAATATAAAAACTTAGATGCCTTCACATTAAGATAAGAAAAACACCATGTGTCCACAAATACCATTACTATTTTAACATCATATTGGAGGGCCTAGCCAAATTTTTATTATAATAAAAGGGTGAAAGAGTTTTATGAATTAAAAGAGAATAAATTAAACTTTATTGTTTGCAGATGTTATCATCATTTACATAGACACTGATTATACAAACTGTTAAAACTAATTTTAATGCTTAATAATATTGCAAGGTGCAAGTCCAACTTAAAAAATGAATATTATTCCTCTCTACCAGTAATGGCTAACTGGAAAATCTTGTACAATCTGAAATATCATCCAAAACAGCAACACAAAATTTAAATAATCTAATAATTACCCACTAACCTTTTAAATCAGTTACAACTCGACTAAAGTTCATGAAATTAGACTACATTTTGTTTGTTTTAAAAAGCATAAAGGAAGATTTGAAAAACTGGACATACATGTACATGGAGAGAATGATATAACACTTATTAGGTCAATTATCAGATTAATCCACATATTCAATGCAATTTTGATCAATATTATAGGCAGATCTTTTGAAGAACTTGACAAACCTATTCTCAAATTTATATGGGAGGATAAACACCATTGAATAACTAAGTCAACTTAGAAAAAGAAAAAAAGAAAAAACTTAGAAAAAGAAAAATACAGAGATTAAACATTTTACCAAATATCAAGGCATATAACAAATGCCATAATAATAAAAAATTATGATGCTTATTCAAGAACAAACAAAACAAATCATGGTACAAAATAAAGTTTAGAAACTAAATCTTAATTTTTACCTCTACATTTAGATATTTAATCAAACTGGAAGACTATATTTATGGTGCCAAGTATTTTAGCTTAATTTCTCTGCATTTGTTGAGGTTTTCCTACACCATCCATCAAACAATCTGTCCTTCCCCTACTGGCAACTGTATCATATATCAGACTTTTATGTACACATGACATATTAACATATAATCAATTTGTAAATTTAGAAAAAGTTAGAAACATTTGTAAGGTAATGACAGTTTTCTGGGATCTGATATTTTTACTTCAAGGACTCTATCTTTTTATTAAAACTTTATTAGGGGCACCTGGGTGGCTCAGTCATTAAGCATCTGCCTTTGGCTCAGGTAATGATCTCAGGGTCCTGTGATTGAGCTCCATGTCAGGCTCCCTTCCCAGGAGGGGGTCTTCTTCTCCCTCTGCCCCTTCCCCCACTCATGTACACACACACTCTCTCTGAAATAAATAAATAAAGTCATTTTTTAAAACTTTATAAAATGTTCAAGTATGTAAAATATGAGCAGAGGAAATGAATAGACATTTTTCCAAAGAACACATACAAATGACCAACAGGTATATAAAAGGTGGTAACATCACTAAACATCATGTAGATGCAAATTAAAACCACAATGAGTTATCTCCTCACACTTGTTAGAATGGTTATAATCAAAAAGACAAGAGAAAACAAGTGTTGGTGAGGATGTAGAGAAGAAAGAATACTTGTTGACCATGGGGGGAACACAAATTAGGACAGCCACTATGGAAAACTGTATGGAGACTCCTCAAAAAAGTAAAATTAGAACTACTATATGATCCATCAATTCCACTTCTGGGTATATATTCAAAAGATACAAAAACAAGATATCAAAGACATATCTACCCTCATATTCACTGCATTATTTATAATAGATAAGATATAGAAGCAAACTAAGTATCAGTGGATGAAAGGATAAAAATATATAGATATCTATATGTATATCTATATCTATATATAGATAGATCACATCTTTTATACACACACGCCATGGAAAAGGAAGAAATGTTGACAAAGGATAACTATACAGTGTCACAACCCTAACCTAGAGTAGTGAAGTCCCACCAGGAGAAGTGAAGGAAAAAATAACAAAATCAAAGTAGAAACCAGCCACATAAATTTGGAAACTCTAATAGAGATTACAAAAGCCTGCCTATCAGAGACCATAGGGGCTCAGGATTAACTTTATGCACTATCAACACATATATGTTGATATAACATATGATGAATAACAGTCTGATGAATAAGAGCCTCCACCTATGGCTAGCCATGGCTTCCTAAAGTACTGACTGCCATCAGTGGTGTAGGGAATTGACAACACGAAGTCTGCAGGCCCAAAAAAGTCTAAGGAATGCAGAGGTATATAACAAGGTAAAACCAACCAACTGTATTTCAGTGAAAATTTTCACTATCCAGATATTTATTCTACCTCAACAAACACATAGAATAAACTTGAAATGTGCATTAATTCAAGTCATATGTTTCTAAATATATGTGACATAATGTTGACCAATAGCAGGATGATGGACTAAACCTTCACTATTGGTCTAGACATTTTGGTGCTATGGTAAAATAACCACTGAATACATGCTGCATAATTGTGACTCTCTTATACACACTGTGTTACACTCAAATAATTTGTAAGTGCCTCCCTCAAAGATGAAAAGCAGGCCACCTAGGAAGGAATGAAATTAATTTACCATCTACTCATGGAAATTCATTTTCAATTATTTTACAGTGTCTTTGGGCTATAACATTACTTTTTTTTATATTAATTCTGAGTGAAATCAGAGTGAACAATTCTCATCTAATTGACCTTGACTTTTTAGGAAACTGTCTTACTTATTCAAAAATTCTGACTTGAGCCCCATTTCCAACTCTATGGCACGATCACACAATTTGGAAATGACAAGACCACCCATCAGAAAGCTTCCTTTTGAATACTGTTCTGCAGGCTCCTGCTCATTGAGTTAGAAAAAGGAAGCCTAGGATTACAATTACCTTAACTTCTAGAGAAAGGGGTTCTGAGGCCTTTGAGCATGTACTAAGTTAGTTGTTAGTTCACTGAATCATAAGTCAACCTGTATCTCCTTATCTTCACAATAGACTCATTAATATTGTAAGAATAGGAATCATGGAAAATGTTTTGGGAATGAGATAGGAAGAAAGACTACTATCTACCTGCTTTTAAAAGAGGGTTTTGATAAGAAGATAAATACAGATTTAGAAAACTATTAAAACTCCAGCTACAAAGGAAATGAAAAACATGAATTGTCTATGTTCCTGTCATCTCCTCATCCATCCATCTTATAATAGCCTTATTGCAACTAGACAGGGAGTGATGAATGCAGAAATGTCAGACAAAAAGGAAAATGTAAAGATAAAAGACTAAAGGGGGGAAAAACCCACATAACAAAGAAGTGACTGCATGTTGCTTTTGTTATCATTTTGTTTCCAAAAGCTGCCTGGGTGCTAGTTAAAAGCAAGAATTCCATAAAGACAGAAGCAATCCACAAAAGAACCCTGATGTGTCTGAAAAAAAAAAAAATTATAATACAGAAAAAAATGGATAAAGCTACCACCAAAGGTTCTCTCTCTCTTTAAAGTAAAGCTCTAATCTCACACACTGAAAGCTTTTATTTAAGGATCTCAAAGCACTTTACCAGCAAGTAATTATCCTACCATTTCCTCCTAACAGTTGAAAACTTGGAAACCTTGAGACTCAAGTTCAGCAGGAGCCTTCAAATCCTATAATGCAGAAATATAGAGTTTAAGTTACTTACTTGAGTACCACAACCATCAATAAGAAACCCATTGTTGCTTTGCTTCCCTCTGCTTTAAACCACTCTTTTCTTCCCAAAAATTGTTCATTGCAATCTGCCAGAGATTTAAAAGGGGGAAAAAAATCCTCACCTCCTAGAGTCTTTTCTCTGCCAAGGGATTAACAGTACATACCAAATATGTATCATCTTTTCTACTATAGAATACATTTTAGTTAAACCAAATTGCATGGAGAAGCATTTCTCACTGTTTAAAAAAAAAAGTCATAAAAACCATCAGCAAGTTGTTTGTTAAGAACTCTGCTCCTGGGCGCCTGGGTGGCTCAGTTAGTTAAGTGACTGCCTTCGGCTCAGGTCATGATCCTGGAGTCCCTGGATCGAGTCCCGCATCGGGCTCCCTGCTCGGCAGGGAGCCTGCTTCTGCCTCTGACCCTCCCCCCTCTCATGTGCTCTCTCTCTCTCATTCTCTCTGTCTCAAATAAATAAATAAAATCTTTAAAAAAAAAAAAGAACTCTGCTCCTTCCAAATTTTCATTGACCCATGAAACAAATATTCAAGTAGACTTTCTTTTCCAATTTTACTCCTCCTAATTACACCAGAATTATCTTACGTAAAAAAATAACACTATTCCATTATTTTCCCAGGTGGTACCACATATCCTCTTAAAAGGAAATATTTTTAGGAAAAATTCACCAATTTGTAATAAGAATAGTCTTCCACAAGAGACTGAGTATAATTAGTTGAAGTAAAATTTCAACAGTAAGGAGATAAATCTCTGCAAAATAGAAAGAGAAGTCTCTAGAGCTTCTGGAGAATATCTAGGACTGAAAGAGTAAGAAGGGAAAAGGGAGAGGGAAGAAGGGAGAAAGAAACCAGGCTAGTGACAACAGTCTATGGATTATGAATTGTTACCCATTCCTAAAATCTCCTCACCAAAATAGCTTCACCAAAGTCAATTTGATTGTCCACTCTAGGAAGAATATTAAGGCCACTGTCACTGATCCCTTCCTCTGCACCAAACCCACGAGATGAAGAATCAGAATGAAGATGGAGCATGGTTGGGGCAGTGGGGAGGGAAGAGTAGAATTAAAATTAAAAGTGAGTTGAGGTTTTTGCTTTTTATTGATAGAAAAAAATAAGTACAGCTTTGGGTCTTAATTATAGTGGTAATGAATAGACAAATAAAAGAGAAGGCACTCTTTCTAACCAAGGATCTAGGAAATAAATGAAATCTGAACAAAGAAAATTCTATCTCCAATCAAAAGTGGGAAAGAAATAAAGCATGGTAAGTATGAATGCAAACTAAAGTATTGGAAATAAGTCCTGGGGGGGAGGAGCAAGATGGCAGAGGAGTAGGAGACCTAAATTTTGTCTGGTCCCAGGAATTCAGCTAGATAGGGATCAAACCATTCTGAACACCTACGAACTCAACAGGAGATCAAAAAAAAGAACAGCAGCAACTTTCTGAACAGAAAAATGACCACTTTCTGGAAGGTAGGACATGCAGAGAAATGAATCCGAGGTGATATTCGGGAGGATAGATGGCGGGTTAGGGGCCTCTGTCGGCTGCTTCTGGCAAGTGATAGAGCAGCGGAGCACAAAATCAGAACTTTTAGAAGTCTGTTCCGCTGAGGGACGTCGCTCCAGTGGCTAAGTGGGGGGTGGAACCCTCGTGGGACAGTGTGGTCTCAGGACCCTCGGGGTCACAGAAAGACTAGGGGTGCCTGAGTGTGGCAGAGCTCTCAGGTATTGGAGCGGGGAAGCCGGCTGCAGAGACAGAGCCGAGGCGTGGGCTCTCAGCTCAGGGTTGCCATAAACTGTGATCCACGGCACAGTCGGGCCCCTGCTCCTCCAACAGGGACCCAACAAGTGGCAGATTCAGGGAGACTCCCCTTCCTCCCCCGGGAGGAGCGGCATGGGAACTCACCACAGGGATCTGCTGGGTTTGAGACTCCACACGGGGTCATGTGCCAGAGACAGAAATGCTCGGTCACAGGCCAGGTGAGTGCAGAGTGCACCCAGAGACCGGGAAAACAGGAGTGATTGACTGCTTTTCTCTGGGGGCTAACTGAGGAGTGGGGCCTCAAGTTCTCAGCTCCTCCGGGGCAGAGATTGGGAGGCCACCATTTTCACTCTCCGCCTCCAAAGCCAAACGGAAAGCTTGCAGGGAACAAAAGCTCCGGAGAGCAACCCTAGCAGATTACTTAGCCCAGACCCGGCAAGGGCGGGGCAATTCCGCCTCTGGCAAAGACATCAGGGAACCATGGCAACAGGCCCCTCCCCGAGAAGATCAGCAAGAACAGCCAGCCAAGACCAAATTTACCGATCAATGAGAACGGCAGAATGCCAGCGCTAGGGGAATACTGCACATAGAATCCATGGCTTTTTTCCCATGATTCTTTAGTCTTTCAAAGTTAATTTCTTTTTAACTTTTTTTCTTTTTTTTTTTTTAATTTTCTTTTTCCCTTTTTCAGCCAACATCTTATCAATCCCTTTTTTAAAAAAATCCTTTTTATTCTTCATCTTTAGAGTCATATTCTATCCCTTTATAGTAGTTAACCTTATTTTTGGTATATATATATATAAGTTGTTCTCTCTTTAAAATTTTGGGATACAGTTTCTTCTAACAGATCAAAATATACCCTAAATCTCTAGAGTATGGCTTTGATCTAGTCTCCTGCCTGATCACATTCTCTCCCTCTTTTTTTTTTAAATCCTCTTCTTTCTTTTTTCAACCAACTTCTTATCAATTCCTTTTATAAAATCTTTTATAATTTTCATCTTTATAGTCATATTCCATCCCCTCATCGTATTTACCCTTATTTTTTTACATATATAAGTTGTTCTTTCTTTAAAATTTTGGGAGGCACTTTCTTCTAACAGACCAAAATACACCCAAAATCTAGTGTGTGGCACTGACCTATGCACCAGCCTGATAATATTTGATCATATTCTGTTTTGTTGTTGTTGTTGTTATTTGTTTGTTTTTATCTTTTTCTTTTTTTTTTTTTTCTTTTTTCTTTCTTTCCCTTTCTTTTTCCCCAGTTTCAGATCTCTTCTGATTTGTTTAATGTATATTCTTCTGGGGTTGTTGTTACCCTGTTAGCATTTTGTTCTCTCATTCATCTATTCTCCTCTGGACAAAACGACAAGATGGAAAAAATCACCGCAAAAAAAAAAGAACAAGAGGCAGTACCAACTGCCAGGGACCTAATCAATACGGACATTAGTAAGATGTCAGAACTAGAGTTCAGAATGATGATTTTAAGATACTAGCTGGGCTTGAAAAAAGCATGGAAGATACTAGAGAATCCCTTTCTGGAGAAATAAAAGAACTAAAATCTAACCAAGTCAAAATAAAAAGGCTATTAATGAGGTGCAATCAAAAATGGAAGCTCTAACTGCTAGGATAAATGAGGCAGGAGAGAAATAGTGATATAGAAGACCAAATGATGGAAAAAAAGGAAGCTGAGAAAATGAGAGATAAACACCTACTGGATCACGAGGGCAGAATTCAAGAGATAAGTGACACCATAAGAAAAACAACAAGAATAATTGGGATCCCAGAAGAAGAAGAAAGAGAGAGAGGGGCAGAAGGTATATTGGAGCAAATTATAGCAGAGTACTTCCCTAATTTGGGGAAGGAAACAGGCATCAAAATCCAGGAGGCACAGAGAACTCCTCTCAAAATCAATAAAAATAGGTCAACACCCGACATCTAATAGTAAAACTTACCAGTCTCAGAGACAAAGAGAAAATCCTGAAAGCAGCTCAGGAGAAGATATCTGTAACCTACAATGGTAGAAACATTAGATTGACAACAGACCTATCCACAGTGACCTGGCAGGCCAGAAAGGACTGGCAGGATACATTCAGAGCACTAAATGAGAAAAATATGCAGCCAAGAATACTATATCCAGCTAGGCTGTCATTGAAAATAGAAGGAGAGATAAAAAGCTTCCAGAACAAACAAAAATTAAAGGAATGTGCAAACACGAAACCAGTCCTACAAGAAATATTGAAAGGGGTCCTCTAAGCAAAGAAAGAGCCAAAAAGTAACATAGACCAGAAAGGAACACAGACAATATACAGTAATAGTCACCTTACAGGCAATACAATGGCACTAAATTCATATCTTTTGATAGTTACCCTGATTGTAAATGGGCTAAATGCCCCAATCAAAAGACAAAGGCTATCAGATTGGATAAAAAAACAAGACCCGTTGATATGCTGTCTTCAAAAGACTCATTTTAGACCCAAAGACACCCCCAGATTGAAAGTGAGGAGGTGGAAAACCATTTACCATGCTAATGGACACCAAAAGAAAGGTGGGGTGGCAATCCTTATATCAGACAAATTAGATTCTAAACCAAAGACTGTAATAAGAGATGAGGAAGGACACTATATCCTACTTAAAGGGTCTATCCAACAAGAAGATCTAACAATTGTAAATATCTATGCCCCTAACATGGGAGCAGCCAATTGTATAAGCCAATTAATCACAAAAGCAAAGAAACACATCGACAACAATACAATAATAGTGGGGGACTTTAACAACCCCCTCACTGGAATGGACAGATCATCTAAGCAAAAGATCAACAAGGAAATAAAGACTTTGAATGACACACTGGACCAAATGGACTTCACAGATATATTCAGAAAATGGCATTCCAAAGCACAGAATACACATTCTTCTCTAGTGCCTGTGGAACATTTTCCAGAATAGATCACATCCTAGGTCACAAATCAGGTTTCAACCGGTACCAAAAGATTGGGATCATTCCCTGCATATTTTCAGACCACAATGCTTTGAAACTAGAACTCAATCACAAGAGGAAAGTCAGAAAGAACTCAAATACAGGGAGGCTAAAGAGCATCCTACTAAAGAATGAATGGGTAAACCAGGAAATTAAAGAAGAATTTAAAAAATTCATGGAAACAAATGAAAATGAAAACACAACTATTCAAAATCTTTGGGATACAGCAAAGGCAGTCCTAAGAGGAAAGTATGTAGCAATACAAGCCTTTCTGAAGAAACAAGAAAGGTCTCAAATACACAACCTAACCCTACACCTAAAGGAGCTGGAGAAAGCACAGCAAATAAAGCCTAAACCCAGCAGGAGAAGAGAAATAATAAAGATCAGAGCAGAAATCAATGAAATAGAAACAAAAAGAACAGTAGAACAGATCAATGAAACTAGGAGCTGGTTCTTTGAAAGAATTAACAAGATTGATAAACCCCTGGCCAGACTTATCAAAAAGAAAAGAGAAATGACCCAAATAAATAAAATCATGAATGAAAGGGAGAGATCACAACCAACACCAAAGAAATACAAACAATTATAAGAACATATTATGAGCAACTATATGTCAGCAAATTAGATAATCTAGAAGAAATGGATGGCATTCCTAGAGATGTATGAACTACCAAAATTGAACCAGGAAGAAATAGAAAACCTGAACAGACCTATAACCACTAAGGAAATTGAAGTAGTAATCAAAAATCTCCCAACAAACAAGAGCCCAGGGCCAGATGGCTTCCCAAGGGAATTCTACCAAACATTTAAAGAAGAATTAATACCTATTCTTCTGAAACTGTTCCAAACAATAGAAATAGAAGGAAAACTTCCAAACTCATTTTATGAGGCCAGCATTACCTTGATCCCAAAACCAGACAAAGATACCATCAAAAAGGAGAATTACAGACCAATATCCTTGATGAACATGGATGCAAAAATTCTCACCAAAATACTAGCCAATAGGATCCAACAGTACATTAAAAGGATTATTCACCATGACCTAGTGGGATTTATCCCTGGGTTGCAAGGTTGGTTCAACATATGCAAATCAATCAGTGTGATATGATACATTAATAAAAGAAAGAACAAGAAACATATGATCCTCTCAATAGATGCAGAAAAAGCATTTGACAAAGTACAGAATCCTTTCTTGATCAAGTGTCTTCAGAGTATAGGTATAGAGGGTACATACTTCAATATCATAAAAGCCATCTATGAAAAACCCACAGCAAATATCATCCTCAATGGGGAAAACCTGAGAGCCTTTCCCTTAAGATCAGGAACACGTCAAGGATGCCCACTTTCGCCACTATTGTTCAACATAGTACTAGAAGTCCTAGCAACAGTAATCAGACAACAAAAAGAAATAAAAGGCATCCAAATCAGCAAAGAAGTCAAACTCTCACTCTTTGCAGATGATATGATACTTTATGTAGAAAACCCAAAAGACTCCACCCCAAAACTGCTAGAACTCATGCAGGAATTCAGTAAAGTGGTAGGATATGAAATCAATGCCCAGAAATCAGTGGCATTCCTATACACCAACAACAAGACAGAAGAAAGAGAAATTAAGGAGTCGATCCCATTTACAATTGCACCCAAAACTATAAGATACCTAGGAATAAATCTAACCAAAGAGGCAAAGAATCTTTACTCAGAAAATTATAAAATACTTATGAAAGAAATTGAGGAAGACACAAAGAAATGGAAAAACATTCCATGCTCATGGATTGGAAGAAGAGATATTGTGAAGATATCAATGCTACCTAGAGCAATCTACACATTCAATGCAATCCCTATCAAAATACCAACCACTTTTTTCAAAGAAATGGAGCAAATATTCCTAAAATTTGTATGGAACCAGAAAAGTCCCTGAATAGCCAGAGGAATGTTGAAAAAGAAAAGCAAAGCTGGTGGCATCACAATTCCGGACTTCAAGCTCTATTACAAAGCTGTCATCATCAAGACAGTATGGTATTGGCACAAAAACAGACATATAGATCAATGGAACAGAATAGAGAGCCCAGAAATGGATCCTGAACTCTATGGTCAATTAATCGTCGACAAAGCAGGAAAGAATATCCAATGGAAAAAAGACAGTCTCTTCAACAAATGGTGTTGGGAAAACTGGACAGTCACATGCAGAAGAATGAAACTGGACCATTTCCTTACACCACACACAAAAATAGACTCTAAATGGTTGAAAGACTTAAATGTGAGACAGGAGTCCATCAAAATCCTAAAGGAGAACACAGGCAGCAACCTCTTCGACCTCAGCCGCAACAACTTCTTCCTAGAAACATCACCAAAGGCAAGGGAAGCAAGGGCAAAAATGAACCATTGGGACTTTATCAAGATAAAAAGCTTTTGCACAGCAAAAGAAACAGTCAACAAAACCAAAAGACAACCAACAGAATGGGAGAAGATATTTGCAAATGACATATCAGATAAAGGGCCAGTATCCAAAATCTATAAAGAGTTTATGAAAGTCAACACCCAAAGAACAAATGATCCAATCAAGAAATGGGCAGAAGACATGAACAGACATTTTTCCAAAGACATCCAAATGGCCAACAGACACGAAAAAGTGCTCAATATCGCTCGGCATCAGGGAAATCCAAATCAAAACCACAGTGAGATACCACCTCACACCAGTCAGAATGGCTAAAATTAACAATCAGGAAACGACAGATTTTGGCGGGGATGCGGAGAAAGGTGAACCCTCTTACACTATGGTGGGAATGCAAGCTGGTGCAGCCACTCTGGAAAACAGTATGGAGGTTCCTCAAAAAGTTGAAAATAGAGCTACCATACAATCCAGCAATTGCACTACTAGGTAATTACCCCAAAGATACAAATGTAGGGATCTGAAGGGGTACGTGCACCCTGATGTTTATAGCAGCAATGTCCACAATAGCCAAACTATGGAAAGAGTCAAGATGTCTATCGACAGATGAATGGATAAAGAAGAAGTGGTATGTATATATATATATATATATACACACACACACACACACACACACACACACACAAACACAATGGAATATTATGCAGCCATCAAAAGGAGTGAGATCTTGCCATTTGCAACGACGTGGGTGGAACTGGAGGGTGTTATGCTGAGCAAAATAAGTCAATCAGAGAAAGACATGTATCATATGATCTCACTGATATGAGGAATTCTTAATCTCAGGAAACAAACTGAGGGTTGCTGGAGTGGTGGGGGGTGAGAGGGATGGGGTAGCTGGATGATAGACATTGGGGAGGGTATGTGCTATGGTGATCACTGTGAATTGTGTAAGACTGTTGAATCACAGACCTGTACCTCTGACACAAATAATACATTATATGTTTAAAAAAGAAGAAGAAGAAGAAGATAGCAGGAAGGGAAAAATGAAGGGGGGGATTTCGGAGGGGGAGATGAACCATGAGAGACTAAGGACTCTGAGAAACAAACTCAGGGTTCTAGAGAGGAGGGGGCTAGGGGGGATGGGTTAGCCTGGTGATGGGTATTAAAGAGGGCACATAATGCATGGAGCACTGGGTGTTATATACAAACAATGAATCATGGAATACTACATCAAAAACTAATGATGTAATGTATGGTGATTAACATAATAAAAAAAGAAAAAATAAAAAGAAATAAGTCCTTACTTATATTAATTATAAAAAACAGATTTAAATTCACCCTTTTTGAAACACAAACTCTCAAAATAATTTTTTTCCAGGGGCGCCTGGGTGGCTCAGTTGGTTAAGCGACTGCCTTCGGCTCAGGTCATGATTCTGGAGTCCCAGGATCGAGTCCCACATCGGGCTCCCTGCTCGGCGGGGGGTCTGCTTCTCCCTCTGATCCTCTTCCCTCTCGTGCTCTCTGTCTGTCATTCTCTCTCTCTCTCAAATAAATAAATAAAATCTTTAAAAAATAAATAAATAAAAAATAAATAAATAAAATAATTTTTTTCCAAATAAATCCAACCATGTTACTCTAGAAGGCTAAACAAGGAAACAGACACAAAACGATAGAAAACAAAAGGATTAAAATATATGTTAAGTAATATGTACCAGCTGAAATACAATGTAAGGTAAAAAATCCCATAAAAGATAAAGATGAGCATTTCACACTGGAAAAATAAACAGCACGCTAATATAAAATCATAAATATAGATTTCCAATAATAGGGTCTCAAAACATGCAAAGCAAAGACTGAAATACCAGGAAATAAAAATAATCTTTACTTTAGAGATTCAAACACATTCATCTAAAAACTAATAGATCAAGCAAAGAAAAAAAAGGACATAGAAGAATAGAATTATATTTTTATGATTTTTTATTGAAGTATAGTTGACACACATTTTACATTAGCTTCAGGTGTTAGAATTATAGTTTTAACTTTGACCTACTGAATATATCAAAAAAGTGTAGATCCAGTAAACTTAGAATGTACATTCTTTTTACATGCAGAATATACTCAAAAATCCATCATGAATCAGGTTAAAAGGATAATGTGATGAGGTAAGCATTACCTAATACCAAAACAAGACAAAGACATTACCAGAAAAACTATAGACCAATATCTCTCATGAACAGAGATGCAGAAATCGTCAATAAAATACTGGCAAATTGATTCCAACATGTATAAAGAGAATTACACATCATGATCAAATAGGATTTATCCCAAGTATATATAGCTGGTTCAACATTCAAAATTTAATTATTATAATCCATCATACCAGTATGCTAAAAAAGAAATATGATCATATCAATAGATGCAAAAAAAAATCTGACAAAATCCAATACCCATTCATGACAAAAATTCTCCATAAACTAGGAATAGAGGGGACATCCTCAACTTGATAAATAATATCTACAAAAACCTATAGCTAACATCATACTTAGTGGTGAGAAAATCAGAGTTCACTAGATCAGGAACAAGGCAAAAATGTCCTCTCTCACTACTCCTTTTCAACACCATACTGGAATTTCTAACTAACACAATAAAACAACAAAAAGAAATTAAAGATATACAAGTTGGCAAGGAAGAAATAAAACTGTCTTTGCAGATGACATAATCATATGTGTATAAAATGTGAAGGAATCACAAGAAAACTATTGAAACTAGTAAGTGATTTAGCAAGAATGAAGGATACAAGGTTAATATACAAAAGTCAGTTTCCCACTCATCAGCAATGACAAATGGAATTTGAAGTGAAAAACACAGTACATTTACATTAACACCTACAAAAGTGAAATACTTAGGTAAAAATCTACCAACATACATATAATATCTGAAGCAAATTACAAAACTGATGAACAAAATCAAAGAACTAAATAAATGGAGAGCTATTCTATGTTCACAAAAAGAAAGACTCAGTATTATCAGGATGTCAGTTCTTTCCAACATCATCTTTGGATTCAGTGAAATCCCAATCAAATTCTCAGCAAGTTATTTTGTGAATATTGACAAACTAAGTCTAAAGTTTATATGGAGAGACAAAAATCCGGAACAGTCAACACAATGGTGAAGGAAAAAAAGAGAGCTGAGGCTACCTGACATCAACACTTACTGTAAATCTACGGTAATCAAGACAGTGTGGTGTTGGTGAAAGAATATATAAGTAGATCAATGGAACACAATAGAGAGCTGAGAAATAGACTCACATAAATACAGTCAACTGATCTTTGACAAAGGAGCAAAAGCAATACAATGAAAAAAATGACTTTTAAACAAATGGTGCTGAAACAACTAGACATCCACATGAAAAAAAAAATGAATCTAGACTCAGACCCTACACTATTCACAAAAATTAACTCAAAAATAGATCACAGGTCAGAGGCCTGGGTGACTCAGTCGTTAAGCGTCTGCCTTCGGCTCAGATCATGGTCCCAGGGTCCTGGGATCGAGTTCCACATAGGGCTCCCTGTTCCATGGGAAGCCTGCTCCTCCCTTTCCCACTCCCCCTGCTTGTGTTCCCTCTCTCGCTGTGTCTCTCTCTGTCAAATAAATAAATAAAACCTTTAAAAAAAAGAAAAATAGGGGCGCCTGGGTGGCTCAGTTGGTTAAGCGACTGCCTTCGGCTCAGGTCATGATCCTGGAGTCCCAGGATCGAGTCCCACATCGGGCTCCCTGCTCGGTGGGGAGTCTGCTTCTCACTCTGACCCTCCTCGCTCTCATGTTCTCTGTCTCTCATTCCCTCTCTCTCAAATAAATAAAAAATCTTAAAAAAAAAAAAATGAAAATAGATCACAGGTCTAAATGTAAAATGCAAAACTATAAAACTCTTAAAAGACAACATAGGAGAAATCTAGATGTCTGTTAACATGGCAATGACTTTTCAGATACAACAGCAAAAACATAATCCATGAAAGAAATCATTGATAAACTGGACTTCATTAAAATTAAAAATTTCTGCTCTTTGAAAGACACTATAAAAAGAATGAAAGACAAGTCATGGACAGGCAGAAAATATTTGTGAAAAACACATCTGATAAAGGACTGTTATCCAAAACATAAAAAGAACTCATAAAACTCAGTAAGAAAATAACCCAATTAAAAATGAGCCAAAGACCTTAATAGACATCTCACCAAAGAAGATATACAGATGACGATGAGAATATGAAAAGATCCTCCACATCATATGTCATCAGGGAAACCTAAATTAAAACAAGATACCACTACACACCTATTAGAATGGCCAAAATCTGGAATACTGACAACACCAAATGTTGGTGAGGACATGAAATAAGAGAAACTCTCATTCATTGCTGGTGGGAGTACAAATGGTACATTTGTTTTGGAAGACAGGCTGTTTCTAACAAAACTAAAAATCCTTTTACCATGATATGGCAATTGTGCTTCTTGTATTCACCCAAAAAAGTTGAAAATTTATGTCCACACAAAAACCTATTCACGGAAGCTTGTAGCAGCTTATTCATAATTGCCAAACCTTGGAAGCAACCAAGATGTCCTTCGGTAGGTGAATGGATAAACTGTGGTACATCCAAAGAATGGAATATTACTCAGCACTAAAGGGAAATAAGCTACCGTTTGGGGGAACACACGGAGGAATTAATAAGTGAAGAGACAATCTGAACAGGCTACATACTGTCTGATTCCAATTTCTGGAAAAGGCAAAACTATGGACACAGTAAAAAGATTATTATTTGCCAGAAGTTAAGGGCGGAAGGGAAGAATAGGCAAGCCATAGGGAACTTTCAGAGTAGTGAAACCATTCTCTATTATACTACAGTGATGGATATAGGCCATTGCACATTTGTCCACACCCATAGAAGGTACAACACCGAGAGTGTACTCTAATATAAATTATGGACCTTAGGTGATAATGATATATCAACGTAGTTTCATTAACTCTAACAAATGTTCCACTGTAGTGACTCCTAGATCCCCAATCCTACAAATGCCAAGGTCCAAGGCTGCAGAAACCCAAATGTGCAGTTCCATTCTGAAATCATTAAGTAAGGTGTGTCCGGCCAGCAGAGAACCTGAATGAGAGCTTACCTGAAAATACCCAGGGCTATCAGCTTCCCCCACCTTCCAAGATCAGTCACCAGCCATTTTCCTCTTTCTCTTCTTCCTGCAGACTGGAGGATGATCTCCTTCAAGCTCCCCTTGCTCTAGATCTAGACAAACCACAGACAATGGAAGCAGGTTGGGCTGGGGCTTGGTCCTGGTGAGTGGAGTATGAGGTTTCCCAGGAAAGCAAACAGAACGCATTTGGAGTCCGCAAGGTGCACTTTGTGGCTCTGGTTGTGTGAGGGAGAGTAAATGTGATTCCAGATGGAGGGACAAGGAGAGGATAAGCTGGGATGAGCTGAGCAACAGGGGCAGCTGAGGCAATGGCAGGATTGGGCCCCAGCCACTGCTGCTGAGACCACTCTTCCCAGAGGAAGCCCAATCTCACGAGATCTCAGAAGATCTATGGGGACTGGCAAGGGAGTCTTGGATAAGAAACACCTGAGTGGCACAGGTGCTAGAGGCCTCTCATCACAGACTTCTAGTTGAGGAGTCTGGCATATGCCACCTATCAAGCAATCCCCAATCCTCATGGACCCCTCCCCCAATGCCCTAGTGAGAGTCACAATGCAGTGGTATCTTGACCCGGGGGCCCAGCCAAATATAGGGGACCAAGTTCTAGCCCAAAGGCAGTGCAGGGGCAGGACCACGCATGCGGTTACAGTGTGGGAGTGAACTGAGCATGCTTGCAGCACAGTCTCTCACCTTCAGTAGGCGAAAGGCACCAGGGAAGCAACTCAGGTTTCTGGAGCGGAACCCTGGGGCCCGAGTCCCATGTCTGCGAAGGTCCAAGGCACAGTTCAGTCTGAAATCTGGGATGTCAGGCCAGCAGACGACCTGAATGGGAGCCCACTTGCTAATATCTGAGCTGTCACAGTTTTGCCCGCCTTCCGCCCTCAGTCTCCAAAGATCCTCCTCTTTCTCCCCTTCCTGCAGTCCTGAGAGTTGTGCCCTCCAAACACCACTTGCCCCTACATCCAAACCACAGACTATGTCACTGTCACCTGCTAATGCCTCCAAGAGCTACCACAATATAAAACAATTAGAAATCAAAAAGATAGCAAGAAGAAAGAAAGAAAGAAGGAAAGAAAGAAAGAAAAGAAAAGAAAGAAAGAAAGAAAGAAAGAAAGAAAGAAAGAGCCATATAATTGAAAACCCATTATCCTACATCCCAAAATCAATGGGTCAAAGAGTAAATAGCTCAAATTATGAAATACTTACAGTTAAAGATCATGAAAGCACTGCACACCATAATTTTGAAAGCAAAGTTATGTATATAAAGTCAAATTTATAGATTTAAAAACATCTAACAGGGAATAAAATGTCTAAAATTAGTTGAGCATTCAACTCAAAAATTAGAAATTAAGCAATGGAACATTTTTTGCGAGAACACTTTTTAAAACTATGTAAGAAGCCAATAATTAAGAGCAAAAATCAATGAAACAGAAAAAGAAGAGAAAGGATTAACAAAACTAAATCTATTTTTAAAAGACAACTAACATAGGAAATTCTTTAGTAAGATTCATGAAGAAAAAAGAAAACACTGATAAATAAGCACGATTCAGAATGGAAGAGGGAAACCCACTACCTACAAAGCAGAGATTTTTTTTTAAATTATGAATTAAAGATTGGCCAGAAGATATTTCCTAAAGGACTGGACTAGCTCAAAAACCACACTAAAAGCAATAAGATGATAGATAAAACATCTCTCCAAAAGTCACCACCCAGATAGTTTATCCAGGCAGTTTTTACTAACCATCCAAGTAACACGTAATAACCTACAGCTTCTATAATTTTTTCTCGAGTGCAGAAATAAGGCAAAGTGGCCTGTAATTTTATGACCAGTATAACATATATGACAAAATTAGAAAGACATTCAAAAAATTAACATTCTAGATCATCTCCATTTGTGACTATATTCAAAAAAATTCTATGTAAAGATTACCTAAATGAATCCAACAATATTGTGTAGAAACACACCATAAGTTCTATTGCTTTTACAAATCATACTAATTTTATAAGTTGAAAGATGCTTCAAAATTAGATAATTTATTAAGTTAACTACATTAAGTGATTAAAGAGGAACATGTCATTTCAAATCATATAAAAATAAAAACATTCAATAAAATGTAACTTTTACTTGTTCTTAAAAAACCCTTAGCAAACTAGACAAAGAGGTAATCTTATTTAACTGTATAACAGGTGACTAGCAAAAACGTACTGTAAACATAATGCATACTTCATGGAGGTCCAGGCCAATACAATCAGACAGGATAAAAAAAGACAAATATTTAAATAAAGAGTCAAAATGTCATTTGAAAAAGATATGATCATGAATATAGAAAAAAAAGGAGAATCAATAGACAAACTTCTATAATTAATGACAATGTAACAATAAGATACATGAACCTCATCTCAAAAAACAAAAGTAGTTTCTCTATACCCATGATTATCATTTAGAGAGTAATATGCCAGTCATAATAACAATAAAACCTATAAGAGTAGGATTTAACCTAACAAAAGCTTTACAAAGCCATTCTGAAAAACAGGTAAATGGCATTAAATGGCATTTAATAGACATCCAAATATACCACAATAGGTGGAGAAATATCTCAGACACATGAATGAATGAATGAATGAATGAATGAATGAATGAATAGGTAGAAAACTTTATTTATTTATTCAGCAATTATTTTTAGAGTTCCTGCTATGTCAGACTCTGATCCAGGTTGCAGAAAAAAGAACACAAAAGAAAATTTGTATCCTTATAGAGGATAATGAAATAAATTTATCTATTTCTGCCAAATTAGACTGCACATTCAGTGGCAAATGCTGTCAAAATATGTAGAGAGTTTAAAAGAATTTACTACAGGACCATATTGTTACAGTTTGTATTCTACATGAATGGTGACATTTGGAACTTGTGCAATGTGGCAGTCATAATTTGCAAATTTTAAAATTAATAAAAAATAAAATTCTAAAATAACTGTATAATTTCAAAAAATAAAGCAAATAGCAGAGCTTAAATCAACAAGATAATAAGATATTTTATAAGGTTATAGTAATTAAGTCAGTGTTATAATAATTGCAAAGAAAGCCAGATCTAGAAACATATCCATGTATGTACAGAGATCCATGTATCCATTTTATACCAATGTGAGTAACAAATATAATAATTTAGACAACATAAATGTTAGAAAGGACTGTGGGATTATGAATTATTGGAATCATTTTAGGGTACAATTTGGTAGACTAGTGAAACCAAAAATATGCATACCCTGTGCCCTACTCCACTTTTGGCTGTAAACCACCAGAAAAACTTATATACCTGAATACAGAGAGAGGTATAAACACACTCTTTGCAGCATTGTAATAGCAAAGAATTAGAAGCATTTTTTTAAGTTTTTATTTAAATTCCAGTTAGTTAATATACACTGTAAAATTAGTTCTAGGTGTACGATGTTGTGATTCACACTTCCATACAACACCTGGTGCTCAGCACAAGAGCATTTCTTAATCCCCATCACCTTTTTAACCCATCTCCCCGACTTCCCCCTGGTAGTCATCAGTTTGTTCTCTATTGTTCAGAGTCCGTTTCTTGGTTTGCCTCTCGTTCTCTCTTTTTTCCCTTTGCTTGTCTCTTTTGTTTCTTAAATGGAAGCATCTATAAATGTCTAAGTTAAAAGATAAATAAAAATATATATAATAAATAAATAATATATAAATAAATAAAAATATAAAGTGTTATATTAGGTATGACTGCTAAAATTATATACATCAACATAGATCTTAGAAACTAAAGTTTTGTGAAAAGTATCAGAAGTAGAATGAGAAGTACATCAAAATGCCACTGTATAAATGTTTTAAATACAAAATATATATATTAAATACATTACAAACATAAAATATATTACTATTACTATACATTTTATGATATACATTTATACAAAAATAAGGATATAAAAGGTAGATACACATGGAAAGTAGATGTGAGTGGGAAATTTCATTGGAAAAGATTTTTTTTAATTTAAAGAAGAAATACAAATAAAGTCTATTAAATTCATGAATGCTTGCTTGAGTGGTATTTTGGCACTGAAAATCAATTAAAGAGCTAGATTTCACCTTGGAGTGATACACCACAGGACAGAAACAAAATAAGGGGGAAAAACTAAAGGATTCCAGCCTACCTAAGTTTTCCATTACCCTCCTACACAAAGAATAGACAGAAATAGAGGCTCTGGACTTCTACAGACCATGGAATGAAGATTTTTTTTTTTAAGATTTTATTTATTTATTCATAAGAGACAGAGAGAGAGAGGCAGAGGGAGAAGCAGGCTCCCAGGGAGCAGGGAGCCCAATGCGGGACTCGATCCCAGGACCCTGAGATCATGACCTGAGCCGAAGGCAGATGCTTAACGACTGAGCCACCCAGGCGTCCCTGGAATGAAGATTTTAAGTCACCATTCTCATCTAGATAACACAAGGCTGGCTATAGCAGCTCCCAACTGACATCTCACATTTATAACAATCAGCCTTTTATTGTGGGCAAGGGCTGTGTCTTAATTTAGTTAATCTCATCAACTCACGTATGTTTCTTATGCATAAGATATTGTGCTAAAAGTTGATAGAAAAGATGGAAAAGATGTCTTAATTGAATCTGTAATTTGTAGAAAGTTCAAAATCACCTCACATGCTAAGTATCCATCACACTCAGAGAAGTTAAATGATTTGCCCAATATCCCACAGTTAATAAAGGGAATGAAAATGAGAAGTTGAAATACCCGAAGTTCTGGGCAATTCAGAGAAATACTAAGGATAGGATCAGAAGAATCAATTCATAGAAGTGTTCTACTTCAACAACAACAAAAACAAAATGCACAGTATTTATGGAAGTGGATATACTGAATGATGTGAAAATTGGAAAAATATATTATTGGATGGGGACAAAAGATGGGCCACTCTAGAAGTTACAAAAAAGACTAAAAGTATGGCAATAACGTATCTACACTGGGTGACCTATTTTTTTCTATCTCTAATGTAAATGGTTTGATTTCACTGGGATGCCTGGCTCACACTCAACCTGTCATCACTTGAGCACTCTTCCAGCACAGGGCCTAGATCGGTGGGGTCTTTTCTAAGTCAGAGAATGCCACTATTCTTGTATCATGATCCACAGCTGTGAGGTCACTGTGGTGACTTTATTTGGGCAGTAATAATTACATTTTCAGTGCCAGCAATAATTATTCAATTAGTCATCTAATTGTTAAGTGAGCCAAACTTGGGATGGATAGTAATATGTGACGTTATTTCTCAACTTTCCACCAGGAGTGTGGAAACCATGGATTTATTGGTGAGGAAGTGAGTACCATTTGAGAATGAACAGTAGTTTCAGCTTTCAGCATGGGCAGACTCTGGGGCAGTATTTCCATCCTTTAGATGGGAAATAGAAAATCGTATTCTCATTTCCAGTTCTGCCCAGGGCCACAAGCAGAAATGTGAAGATTACTGTTCTCCAAAAAAGAGACATGAATATAACCACAGGCCAACAACATCATTAGCCACCCATTCAATACTCCAGTAATGACTGATGGGAAAAGGGAAGCTTTAGTCTCCTGGGATTGTCCAGAGTGGCTCATGACAGTAACAGCGTTATTGCAGCCAGCCATAAATCACCAATGTTACTGCACTTCTCTTGGAAACTCTATAGCCATGGTCTCAAGGGTTTGCACAGTGAGTCTGCCTTGCATGTTTAACATTGGCATTTTGATTCAAAATCTCTGAAAGAGGTCATAGCAGAATAGAAATAAAGTTTACTTCTGAAGAATATATGTGGGATATATAGGATCTGAATTAGAGTATCAGGTACTTTTCTTAATTGAAGTAACTTTTTTAAAATTTCCAAAAAAAGAAACAAATAACAAATCTTGTATAATGTCAGAGGTGAAAAGTATAATCTGTGAATAGTAAACACATTTTTCCCCACTAAGATGCTACAAAGGGATAGGAAAATTGATAGCCTCATGGATGGTAATTTTGGGATTGTTTGTTCTGAAGAACAAGAAAAATACGATGGCTTGGTGGAGCCCCTTAAGTTGTCAATTAACTAAATGGGGGAAATCATGTAAGAAAGAAAGACATCTAGTTCAAGAAGGAAAGAATAAATTGTTTGCTTCCTTTCTTTCCAAAATCCCATTGAAATGACAGAAAACATAACCAAAATTAATTCATATGGTCTTTCAAAAATAATTATCCAGGCAAGAAATTATGAGTACTTTCTGGAAGAGAGAGGCAGAGAATCTGGCATCAACTAGATGGAGAAATAAGAGCCCAGAAAATGGTAAGCCAAAGATGGCAAAGATCTGAAAAACCTAAGAGCCATTCTTTCCAACAAAATTCTGGATTAACTTCTCACAGAGTCAGCAAGTACAGAAGGTGATAGCAAATTGTGGGTAATTAATAATAGTACCAGTGGAAATTTTGAACTAGTAATCCCACTTCTCCTGTATAGGAGATGGATGGAGATGTGAACTGCAATTTGGCCCTGGACAAATACAAAAGAAAAGGTCTATAAATAAGTAAAGTTGATGGAGTAGTTATTTCCCAGTATGAATGTATATTAACACAAACACACACAAACATATATACTCACATAACTTACAAAAGAGGAGTTTGTCATTCTCTGTTTTATAAAATGGGACAATATTGTGCAAAATTTTATGAAGCATTGAAATAAAAAGTAGTTTTATTTTAGGATATATAGGACCCGTAAGATGCCTGTCCTTGCCAAACTCAGAATATGTGAAAGAATTTCTAGTGAAAAAGAGATTTGGCTGATTTAGTTCATATGAAATGAAAAACTATTACTCTAACCATTATATCTATTTAACAAGATTCACTGGTGGATTTTTTTTTAATTTTTTTTAAAGATTTTATTTATTTATTTGAGAGAGAGAATGAGAGAGAGCACATGAGAGGGGGAAGGGTCAGAGGGAGAAGCAGACCCCCTGCTGAGCAAGGAGCCCGATGCGGGACTCGATCCCAGGACTCCAGGATCATGACCTGAGCCGAAGGCAGTCGCCTAACCAACTGAGCCACCCAGGCGCCCCACTGGTTGATTTTTAAGAGAATTTTTTTAACTAATTATGACATGCAATTCAATTAATAAAAAATTAAAACTACAAGTTTAACCAAATAGAAAACCTTGAGATTACTAAATGTGAACCTCATACAATTTTAAGCATGTTACAAAGATTAAGATTGCAATCATGACCTAAATAAAAAACTCTAGGTCACCACGAGGACATAACTGCCAACGGCTCGCTCTTTCATGTTGGAGAAGAATATACAGCTGAAATTATACAGCTAAATCAATGGTGTATCATTTAGTCTTCATCTAGGTGCAAGTGTAGGCTAAGTGATAAAGACATTTAATTATTTCACACAAGAAGTCTTCAAGTAGGAAGTTCAAGGGTAAATACCAAAGCTCAATGACTTTAAGTGACAATTTTTTATACAAATTTATGTTATTATTTAAATATGTGATGACACTATTACATAAAAGTAACAGAGGCAATAACCAAATAAATAACTACAACTCATAGCTAAGGTCTACATCAACTTGGCTGTATATCATAACTTATTCTTCTGCCTTCTGTTTGGCCATTTGAGGTTTTGTTAATGATTAAAGTTTGCATGCCAATTTCTGGAATTTTAAAATGTGAAAGAATTTGACCTTAGGTATAAAGAAAGAAAAACAAGTGGATATAATACATTATATCTTAGTTCAAAATACTATTTTCAGATATTCAAGGATCCAGAAAGTTTACCATCCATGTCCTCCTTCTAAAAAAGTTTACTACTGGACAAAATCCACTAAAATAAAAACTCAATCCAAAAGACAAACATGAGGGGCACCTGGGTGGCTCAGTTGGTTAAGCAACAGCTTTCAGCTCAGGTCATGATCCTGGAGTCCCAGGATGGAGTCCCACATCAGTCTCCCTGCTCAGCAGGGAGTGTGCTTCTCCCTCTGACCCTCCCCCCTCTCATGCTCTGTCTCTCTCATTCTCTCTCTCAAATAAATAAATAAAATCTTTAAAAAAATTTTTTCCAAAAGACAAACATGGGATCCAAGATATGGTGAAATCACCTCATGTGTCAGTCAGCTTTGGCTACCATAACAAAATACTAATAGACTGGGTGGCTTAAACAACAGAATTTTATTTTCTCACAGTTCTGGAGGCTGGAAATCTGAGATCAGGGTGCCAGCAGGGTCAGTCTCTGGTGAGAACTCTTTTCCTAACTTGCAGATGGCCACCATCTCCCTGTGTGTTCCTATAACTTCTCTGAACACCACGAAGAGAATGAGTTTTCTATTGTCACTTCTTATAATGACACTAATCCTATCTGAGTAGTGCCCCCCTCTCAAGACCTCATTTAACCCTAATTACCTCCTAAGGTCCTATATCCAAATACAGTCACATTGGGAATTAGGGGTTCAACATATGAATGTGGAGGGGGGACAAAATTCAGCCCTTAGCACCTAACATATGCAATAATTAAAAAAAAAAATCTCTGTATGAACACTGTGTCAATGCAAAAAATGGTTCAAATCAGAGCAGAAGTCTGAGAACTTTGAAAAACCACCTTCAAAATTAGACTAGTTACTACTGTGCAAATTTTTGAGTAAGAATGTATAAATTATAACATGCTCTTAATGAGAAAATATTCTCCTTATTCAATAAGAAAAGAAACTTTTAACTATAAACAAATAAAGATAAAAAGTTATGATCCAGACAAAGTAAGATGTGGTAAGATTTTGAGCAGCTGAGAAGACTGTAAGAAATAACACCTTCTGAAATAATGAAGCCAAGACACCTAGTTATGTAAGTCAGAAAGACCAATGGAACCAAACTAGTCTTCTGAATTTATAGTTCTTTGTGTTTCCTAAAAGTGATTTGTCATTTTACCATACATTTTGCTTATAGATCAGTCTTTTCACATTAATTTCTCTCAAAGAGTGATCCTAAAAGTAGTGAATTTTAAACTTGTATTTAAATTAATGAAAGATGAACTGATTTTTATTAATAACTGATAGTATATTAAATTTTATTACCTGGAAACTTCAGTCTATGCTAAGAAATGTGTAGTTCCAAGTCACAATAATAACTACCACCACAACAATAAAACATTATCTGAAATCTTTTAATTTTTTTTCTTAATCTTTTATTTTTAACTTTGGTGGAACTTCTAGCAACTGATAATACATATTTTTTCAAGTAATTAAAGTCTAGTATCCCCTTCAGTTACACTTTAGTATCTTTTTTCTTCTGTCAAATTCAAGTAAAGTTAAACTTAATGTTTTTGTTTTAAAATGTCAACTATCATTCTTTACATAGAATATGAATGATTTCAATTTTATACTTTTTTCTTTTCTTTATTAATGAAGATAGTTGGAAGAAAGGCAGGCAGAGACAAGTGGCCACACCCTAAGAGGAAACCACACTTAAAAGGATTTTACAACACCCTGGAAGGAGCCCTCTACCCTTTCCCACGTGATAGGTAAATGACAAAAACCTGATGGGTAACAGCTCATGGAGGCTTAATCAGTTTAAAACAGTCCACCAACAAGCCCATAAAAACCCCTAGACTTAGAAACTCTGGTGGCAACCCTCTCAGGTCTCCTCCCTCTTCGGGAGCTTTGTACTATCGCTCAATAATTTTACTATCACTCAGTAAACTTTGCTTTGTTGCCCACCACTCTTGGTCTGGTCTACCTCTTCATTCTTCAAAGCGGAGTGACCAAGAACTATTGACAGTGACAGAAAAGAAATCCTGTAACATTATTTTCGAAATTTCCCACTATAAACATATTACTCTTCAAATCAGAACAGTCTAAAGCATGCTATTTTTATTTCAAGTTTCAAAAAATATGGATATTAAAACTGAAATATCTGAAGGGGGTTATGATATGGTCACGGATCTAAATTATCTCTGAACTGGAGTCAAGAAAAGCAGAATCAAAAGAAACAAGAAAGAGAGGGAGCTCACTAGACCAAATGTTTTCCACTGTTGGAAACAACTGAGTAGACTAGAATCCAACCTCAAAAATGATATGAGGAATTATTAATCTCAGGAAACAGACTGAGGGTTGCTGGAGTGGTGGGGGGTGGGAGGGATGGGGTGGCTGGGTGATAGACATTGGGGAGGGTAAGTGCTATGGTGAGCGCTGTGAATTGTGTAAGACTGATGAATCACAGGCCTGTACCTCTGAAACAAATAATACATTATATGTTAAAAAAAAGAAGAAGATAGTAGGAAGGGAAAAATGAAGGAGAGGATATTGGAGGGGGAGACAAACCATGAGAGACTATGGACTCTGAGAAACAAACTGAGGGTTCTGGAGGGGAGGGGGTTGGGGGGATGGGTTAGCCTGGTGATGGGTGTTAAAGAGGGCACATATTGAATGGAGCACTGGGTGTTTTACACAAACAATGAATCATGGAACACTACATAAAAACTAGTGATGTAATGTATGGTGATTAACATAACAATAAAATAATTTTTTTTTTTAAATGTGTGAATGTTAGTCATTTTCTTAAATAAAACATAACTGCCCTAGATGCTTTCATACTTTGGAAGATATCTGGACCATTTCCTCATCAATTTTATATTTTTTTTTGTTTTCTTTGATATTTCCTAGGAGGGCTCACAGAACCCAGGGGAATACTTACTTACATTTGCTAGTTTGTTAATAAAGGATGTCATTAAGATGAACAACCAGATGAAGTGATACATACTAGAAGGGCCAGAAGGTTTCTGATCACAGGAGCTTCTGTGTCTGTGGAGTTGAGGTACATTGCCCTCCAAGCATGTAGGGTTCACCAACCTGGAAGCTCTCCAAACCCCATAGTTCAGGGAATTTTTTAAAAGATTTATTTATTTATTTTGGAGAGAGAGAGCACAAGCAGATGGGACAGAGGGAAAGGGAGAGTGAGAATCTCAAGCAGACTCCATGCTGAGTGAGGAGCCAGATGCAGGGCTCAGTCTCACAACCCTGAGATCATGACCTGAGCTGAAACCAAGAGTCAGACGCTTACCCAACTGAACCACCCAGGCACTGCCCACCCCCCCACCATAGTTCAGGGATTTTTATGAAGGCTTCATCACATAGGCATAAGCATGACTAATTCTTAACTCAATATCCAGCCCTCTTTCCTCTCCAGAGGATGAGGGGTGGGGCTTAAAGTTCCAAGCTTCTAATCATGACTTGGTCTTCCTGATGACCAGCCCCAATCCTGAAGCTATCCAGGAGCCTACCAAGCGTAGCATCACTAGAAAAAAAAAGTTCCCAATACCTATGAAATTCCAAGAGATTCAGAAACTTTGCCTTAGGAACCAGGGCCAACACCAAATATTAGAACAAAAGATGCTCCCAGCACTTTTATCACTTTTATGTATTTATTTATATATATAAATATATACTTCTTATTATAAATCACAATATCACAAATGGGTTTGTATGTCATACATTAATTATCATAATTTTTATTTAAATTCCATTTAGTTAACATACAGTGTAATATTAGTTTCAGGTATACAGTTTAGTTATTCAACACTTACATAAAACACTCAGTGCTCATCACAACAAGTCATGTATTAATTTATAAAAATGTACTATGCTGTGACTCTTATTCACTTCCTTATCTTTGTTTTGCCCGTATCATATTTGAGATTTGTATTCACATCTAGTTCACTGTTTCTGATTGTTATGTGATTTTCCTTACTGTGCAGCGACCACAATTTGCTTATTTACTCTCCTAGTGATAGACACACTCTCTCCCTCTCTAAAAAAAAAAAAAAAAAAAACTTTCTGGCATTTATCCATGGTGGTAAAGGGGTCATAAGGCATACATATTCCTTTTTTTATTAGTATTAATAATTTATTAAGATTTCTTTACTTTTTAAAAAAATTTATTTAAATACAACTTAGTTAACATATAATGTACTATTAGTTTCAGAGGTAGAACTGAGTGATTCATCAATTGCTTATAATACCCAGCACTCATTACATCAAGTGCCCTCCTTAATCCCATCACCCATTTACACCACCACCCCACCTCCCCTCCAGCAACCCTCAGTTTGTTTCCTATAGTTAAGAGTCTCTTATGGTTTGCCTCCCTCTCTGTTTTCATCTTATTTTATTTTTCCTTCCCTTTCCCTATGTTCATCTTAAATTCCACATATCAGTGAAATCAAATAATATTTGTCTTTTCTGACTGACTTATTTCGCATAGCATAATACCCTCTAGTTCCATCCACATCATTGCAAATGTTAAGATGTCATTCTTTCTGATGGCTGAGTAATATTCCATTGTATATACATATATATCACCTCTTGTTTATTCATTCATCTGTTGATGGACATCTGGGCTCTTTCCATAGTTTGGCAATTGTGGACATTGCTGCTATAAACATTGGGGTGCAGGTGCCCCTTCCAATCACTATGTTTGTATCCTTTGGGGAAATACCTAGTAGTGCAATTGCTGGGTTGTAGGGTAACTCTATTTTTAACTTTTTGAGGAACCTCCATACTGTTTTCCAGATTGGCTGTACCAGCTTGCATTCCCACCAACAGTTTGCATTCCCACCAAGAAGAGGGTTCCCCTTTCTCTGCATCCTCACCAACATGTCATTTCCTGACTTGTTAATTTTTGCCATTCTGATGGTGTGAGGTGGTATCTCCTTGTGGTTTTGATTTGTTTTTCCCTGAGGCTGAGTGATGTTGAGCATTTTTTCATGTGTCTATTGGCCATTTGGATGTCTTCTTTGGAGAAATGTCTGTTCATGTCTTCTGTGCATTTCTTGACTGGATTATTTGGTTTTTGGGTGTTGAGTTTGATAAATTTTTTTTATAGATTTTGGATACTAGCCCTTTATCTGATAAGACATTTGCAAATATGTTCTCCCATTTTGTCAATGGTCTTTTGGTCTTGTCAACTGTTTCCTTTGCTGTGCAGAAGTTTTTATCTTGATGAAGTTCCAATAGTTCATTTTGGCTTTTGTGTCTCTTGCCTTTGGAGATGTGTCTAGCAAGAAGTTGTTGCAGCCAAGGTCAAAAAGGTCACTGCCTGAGTTCTCCTCTAGGATTTTGATGGATTCCTGTCTCACATTGAGGTTTTTCATCCATTTTGAGTTTATTTTCATGTATGGTGTAAGAAAGTGGTCCAGTTTCATTCTTCTGCATGTGGTTGTCCAATTTTCCTAACACTATTTATTGAAGAGACTGTCTTTTTTCCATTAGATATTCTTTCCTGCTTTGTCAAAGATTAGTTGACCATAGGGTTGAGGGTCCATTTCTTGGTTCTCTGTTCTGTTCCATTGATCCATGTGTCTGTTTTTGTGCCAATACCATACTGTCTCAATGATTACAGCTTTGTAATAGAGCTTGAAGTGGGGAATTGTGATGCCACAGCTTTGGTTTTCTTTTTTAACATTCTTTTGGCTATTGGGGGTCTTTTCTGGTTCCATACAAATTTTAGGATTATTTGTTCCAGCTCTGTGGAAAATGTTGATGGTATTTTGGTAGAGATTGCATTGAATGTGTAGATTGCTTTGGGTAGCATAGATATTTAAGAATATTTGTTCTTCCAATCCATGAGCATGGAATGTTTTTCCATTTCTTTTTGTCTTCTTCAATTTCCTTCATAAGTGTTCTAGAGTTTTCAGAGTACAAATTCTTTACCTCTTTGGTTAAGTTTATTCCTAGGTATCTTACGGTTTTGGGTACAGTTGTAAATGGGATCAATTCCTTGATTTGTCTTTCTTCTGCTTCATTGTTAGTATATAGAAATGCAACGGATATATTTGCATTGATATAAAATCAATGCAAAATCTGTGCATTGATTTTATATCCTGCAACTTAATGCATGCATTTTCTTAATTTCACCAAGGACTGGAACTCTGCTTCCAGGAAAAAAGAAATGTACCATTTATATTCTCAAGCACAGCATAAAAATAATAGCCTCCAACATCCTCTCCAACCTTGGTAGCATGCTTCTTTCTAATTACAACTAAACTGATATATGTAAAATTGTATCTCAGTAGGTTAATTTCCACTTCTTGGATTACTACTTTATATACTCATTGGTAAATCTGGCTTTCCCTTATCTATATTGCCAATTCCTATCTTTTGCCTATTTTTCCATTTGATTCCCTGCTTTTTTCTTGTTGCTTTTTAAAGATTTCATTTTATATTCTAGAAACTGAGCCCTTCTTGATCTTACAAAATTCAGATATTGTCTCCTGAAGAGTCACTTATCACTTTACTTCGTCAATGGCATCCTTTATTGAGCAAAAATCTTTCATTGCAATGTAACTATATCTGACCATTTCCCATCTTAGAATTTGTACTTTGAAAGTCTCACTTAAAAGTCTTTCTCGGTGGCACCTGTGTGACTCAGTCATTAGGTGTCTGTCTTCAGCTTAGGTCATGATCCCAGGGTCCTGGGATCAAGCCCCACATTGGGTTCCCTGCTATGCAGGAAGCCTGCTTCTCCCTCTTCCACTCCCCCTGCTTGTGTTCCCTCTCTCACTGTGTCTCTCTCTGTCAAATAAATAAATAAATCTTTAAAAAAAAAATCCTTTCTCCTCCCTAAATTACAAAATATCCCCTACATTTTCTTCTATAAGTGATATTTAAGCTTTCATAATAGTCTTTAATCCATCTAATCTACTCTTGGATTGGCAAAATGGGGATCAGCTTTATTTTTTTCCATATGGGAAGTCAGAGTTTTCTTATATCATATATAAACTGTCCCTTTCCCTTGTTTTCTGATCATTTTTATTTTGCATCATATTCCCAAAATACAAACAGATTTCACAGCAGAGGGGAGAGGTAGCAGCTCATGCTGGTAAGAGGTTTTCACCAAAACACTAGCCATGGTTATTGAATCATATATAAAGGAAATTAATTATACAATGTTTCACTCTCATTGTTTGGGACTCAACCTTCACTTAAATCATAAGAACTACATTTTATCCTATGGTGTTTAATTCATAGCTACCTGCTCCACTCCTCAAATTCACTTATCTTTTCAAATCTCCAAACATCTTCTTTGTAAGACCTTCCCTTTAGAAAACACTGGTGTGCCCAGCCTCTACTTCAGGGCTTCCTAAAACCCTATGGTTTTCTTGGCAGAGCTTGCCACTAACTTGCTCTGCCTATGCAAAATATTGGTCTTCCTCAGCTAAATTATGAGACTCTCTTTTTTAAGAAGAGCTGCATGAAGTGACAGTCGAAAACATTACACAGCATGCATAATAATAATATATGGGTAATCAAATCTCATGCTTCAAGAAACAAAGTAATTACTGCAGGATTTAGGAAACAGAGCCTACCTCTTCCATAAATAGCACTGTCCAAATCACTGTAGGCTTTGTGTATAAATGTGTGTGTGTGTGTGTGTGTGTGTTTAAATATGAGTGTTGGGGTGCCTGGGTGGCTCAGTCGTTAAGCTTCTGCCTTCGGCTCAGGTCCTGAACCCGGGGTCCTGGGATCAAGCCCCGCATCGGGCTCCCTGCTCGGAGGGAAGCCTGCTTCTCCCTCTCCCACTCCCCCTGCTTGTGTTCCCTCTCTCGCTGTGTCTCTCTCTGTCAAATGAATAAATAAAATCTTAAAAAATAATAATAATAAAATAAATTAATAAATATGAGTGTTTATGTGTGTTTATGTGAGTGAGAAAGACAAGTCATGTATACTAACAGAGGCCTTGGAGTGAGGCTTTCCCCTTCTTCCTCCTAAACTTCTGGTATTAGCCAGTAGAAGAAATCAGAGTCTAGAACACATAGGGTTATATTCCACATGACTGTAATAAATCTCAGATTTTCACTGTTCATCCATGCTGCATTGCTCACTAGAGAATAATCTCCCCCGAGGCCATGTCCACGTATAAAATGCCAACCAACATTCACAAAAGAGATTGCTTCTAGAATTCCTCTTGCAAAACAGTTGTTTCTCCCTCTTGTGGTTTGGGTACATTTGACAGGTTGGGAGCAAATCTAACATTTTCAACTGTATCACCACTGCATAAAATATTGTAAAAAGCAAACAAAAGCCAATTTACCAATATTTTTCCCATAATGCAAACCTACTTCAATTAAGGCTAATTCAGCTATATACAAGAACCACTTCAACGACAAAAGCCCTTTCTGGTAGAGTTATTATTCTGAACTCTAATCCTAACGCTGTCAATGTCTTTCACCATCATAGCTAGGCCAGTAATAACCCATCCAAAAACAGATACAAAGAGCTTTGACCTAATTTCAAAAAATTTAATGAAAATCAAATTTATCTAATAAAAGGTTATAGAACAGCTTGAAACAAATGAGTTTGCTTTGGAATTATATTATATGAACTCAGCGTATATATATCTTTCCCACTAGTTTATAAACTCCTTGAAAGAAGGAATATGCTTTTTTCACTTTTACATATTCAGTGACTGACATGTTACAGAAAAATAATAAATTAAACTTTTATTCAATCTGGCTATTAATATTGATCAGAAACTCTGATTGGTAGTTTGCTATTTTATTAATGATAAAAATATGGGACTACAAATTAATTATTACTTTATAAAGACTGTCTGAGAAATAGAGACCACATAAGAGGAGGAATTTTTTTTATTGGAAATAACGCAATTATACTAATCACTGCATCACCCCAACTTTGGATTTCTCCAATGTGAGAGTGAATATTGAATATCACAAGAACATCAAATGGATTTAAAAATGAAACTATCAAAAAAAAGAAGAAGAACAAAACTATCACAAACATGGCTCTGACATAAATGGGCTTATTTTCTTGGTAATTCATCTTTAACATAGTTATGAGGATGTGGGTAGAAATTGTTACAATACAATAAGAAAATAATATGCAATCCTGAGCAGAACTAATTGCACCCAGAAATACTTCACCTGGAATTCAATCTCTTTTCTACCATCACCAATTATGCTGCTAGACTTTTTAATTGCTATCAAAGAGCCAGAAATATTCAAGGAAATGTGAATGCACATGGCAGCCCAGGTGAGATAGAAATGACAAGAGAATATGCTAGGATCAATTTCATAAATAATGCAGGAAGGAATGTGGCATAATATATAGAAAAATCACTCCATTTCATGGAAGACAATCTCATAGATAGGAATCCAGGCTTATCTAATTAGCTAGCATTCTCAGATGATTGATAGATGATTGATAGATGATAGATGATAGAGAGATAGATGATAGATATAGATGACAGATGATAGATATAGATGATAGATGATAGGTAATGATGGATAGATATAGATAGATAGATGATAGATGATAGATAGATAGATAATTATGTTCTTGGAGATATTATATTCTTGAATCTTTTTCCTTATTCTTCTTCTAAAGTTCCAGTTCAGTCAAGGTTAGGAGAGTAGAATCCATGTGGGGAAAAATATTAATTTACCAATCTCAGTTTCCAGGCACTAATAAATGTCAAAAGCAGTAACAAATGGCTAGAACATGATTATTTTGGAAGCAGTTTTCTTCACAAATTCTCCAAAAAAGGAACACAATAATTGGCATATGGAGGCATGTCAACAAACATTTATTAAAACATAAGATCAAATTTGGTGAAAGCTCTTATCTGATAGCAGTGAGTCCTCCCTCTACCTGGATCTCTAAAAATTACATCTTGCTTGTCAAATAGAGAACAAAGTCAGGCGGGGTCATACATAAGAGGATGGGGATCCCTGTCCCCAAACCATCACTATTTTTTACCTTTTCCTACCTTTTCCTCAGCAAATTCCATCTTGAAAGAGTTTCCTCCAGGCTGAGACTTTTTGATATTTAGACTTCATCAGGTACATAATGGCATTTACTCTCCTTCAAATTTTTCTTACCAGTATTTTTAGGGGAAAAAAGTCATCTTTGAGATGACTATTTTAAGACATGGACCATTCAGTCCACATCTTGTTCTCTTTATTCTAGGAACTCAGAACTAAACCTGTGGCCAAGAAAGGAAAGATAACCTACCCTGAAGGCCTAACTGAAGATAGAGCTATACAAATGTATTCTTATGTTGGTGAATAAGTAAAGCATTCACAACCAATGAGTGGGCAGATCTACTTAAGTTTTCAAACTCATGCCTTGCAGGGGGACAGAAACTGTGTTTTCCTTATAAATGGAACCAGAACAACCTGACTCAGGAATTTTGTACAGCTTCCTGATGGGATAGGCAATATAGCCAATATTACTTGGATGCTTAGGACATTGCGGTGATTTGTGAAACTGCAGAGAGAAATTGGGACAGTTTTTGAAAGTCTGGGATATATGATCTTTATAACTATGGAAAATTGCAACGTTAGAAGCCATGGCAGGGAGAGCAAAAGGAAAAAGGAAATTCAAGAGTCAGACAAACTGACTAGGAAAATGATATTATTTTAATTCAAAAGCTTTGGAATATCAGTATTTAGATACAGAAAGTCTTCTAAGTTACTGAAAATGTGTTACCTTGCGAAACTGCAATTAACCAAATCAATTACTGAAATATCTCTGTGCCGCAAATGGGCAGAGGGATTTTTATCTAGGAACACTAACATAATTTTATGGATGAAGCATTTATCTAACTAATCCACTAAAGCAAGGCTGTGTCACCTAGAGATGAAAAAAAATGGCTAATGACAGAAAATGTAAACTAGCTAAGACAAGGCTTAAAATGGAGTTTGCACATTCTCAAACCAAATACACCTTTTCTCCCTGTCCTTTCTCCCTGAAAAAAAAAAAAAAATGAACAAATAGAAAAAATAGATTCTTTAAGAAAGCACCCTAGCAGGCTTGCTTGTGTGCAAGCAGCCAGAGAACTACTGGTCGTCAATGTCATTTCAGTCATTCCACCAATACGTGCTTTCTCTGCTTCACACTGATTGGAAGGGTTTTCTAATTTCAGTCACCACTTAGTCTGCTCATTCAGGCATCCTCCTTCCATACGCGAATTCTTCCTTATTACAAGGTCACTTTCACCTTATGTTTCTGCCTTCTCTTTGGATGTGAAATATCCAGGTGTTCTGGATTATTAAAACATACACACTGCTTACCCTGCTTGGGAAAGATTATATTCATTTTTCATGGAGTTTTACATCTCCTAATAAGCTACTTGAGTGACGATCCATTTTCATTTTTAATTAGGATGTCCTCTGACTTCCCTTTTTGCTCCTACAGACAAAAAAAAATTAATCAAGAAGTATCTGTGAACTCAGAAACAATTAAAATGCAATTCTTGTAGGGATGTTATCAAATCAAAAGAATCTGGAATTAGTTGTTTGGTGTTATCATAATCAAAGCCAAACTTCCACTCTAAATGTAGAACATGTCTAGATAAGCCTTATTACATAGTTAAAATAGTGTTTTTAAGAAAGAAAATGGATCCCTGAATCTGGTTATGGGTATCTCATATCAACATAACAGGGTGTCTATTATCAACGAGTGCTTATGATAAGTACTGTCTTGGAAGGGAGCAAATCCTGAAAAGTAATTGGATTTACTAAATCCAGACTTGCTTTGGCTTTGGTTCTGGCACCTGCAACAAAAGAGGACAGCTGTTCTGGACACCCACCAAGTAAATACTGTTAAGCTCATTAACACAAACCTTTTGGCTATGATCAAATGAAGTATCAGTTTAATCCATAATATGTCTTCTGTCAAGGCACTCACTCGGGCTCGCCCTGCTACTCTGAGAGGTTGTGGGGTAGGATTTGGCAAGCCAACAAAATCTTTTCTGTCTTTATCAGCTATGAGTTTTATTTATGATCGAAGGGAAATGGCATGATAATGATAATGATAATAATACCTCGGATGGATAAATACCTCAATCCTAAGGAGCTCAGAAGGTTCTGCTGATATTTATCTAATTAATCCTCACCACATGCTTGTGAGTAGGCACGTGGCATTATCCCTGGTTTACAAATAAGGAAAAGAGGGTAAAAGTGACTAGCCTGACATCACTAAGTAAACTACTTTGGAGAAAATAATATAGCCAAGACTTCTTATCACTCAATGCAATCCTGTGATTAAAATAGCAATTGTTAAAATTTTTAGGTTTCTGGTAATGACTATATATGAAATATTACTACTTGGTAATTGCATGAGATTGCTCAGGGAACATTAATCAGTTAGAATCAACTAATAGACAAGATAATGGGGAATGTGGATGTATTATATCCTCAGATGATCCATAAATCCCTTTTTATCCACATAGGTTGACCATTGTTTTTGGACAAGATTCCAACTGAATTCGAAGGGAAAAAATGTAGCAACAACTTAGGAAACTTTTGAGCATTATTCCAAAACATTTGAGAGACAACAAATAAACAGACACAAGTAACCCCAATGCTTTTCAAAAGTTCACATTATGCCACTTCACTTTTATGAAAGACCTAACATTAGTACCTGTTTTCTCTGACTGAAAGACATCCAAAGAGGATTTTCACTTTTAGGAAAAAAGGTGGAAAGCAAAACAGCATTCACCGTTTGTTCTGGAGCAACCCCTTACAGAGGCGGTGCACACTCGCCAAGCTCCTTCTCCGGCAACTACACTCAGGGTCTCAGCATCCAGCCACCATCAGTTTGAACTGTGTTTGTAAGCATCTGGGCTTTCTCTTGATTTATTTTGTGCATCCATTAGCAAGATGTGTCATAAGGTATCAGAAAAGCCTAAGAGAAGTTTTTTTTGGGGGGGGGGGCGGGGAGTCTGGGAAGGCTCAAAAGATTTGCCATATAAATTAATGTTAATTGCTTCTTCACTTTATGCTACCTTAACTTACGAAAGGTTTCAAATGAAAGTTCTATGTTCAGATAGCAGGGGACACCTGTATATTCTATGATCTGTTTTATGTTTATTATTTAAGCCTCAGAAATTTACCACCTTATATGAAGTAAAACAATGATTTTGTCCACATTACCAAAACATTATCATAAATAAAACAATCTGGCACATGCTTTCTGAGTCTAAGATTTTTTTAAATCTCAATTTAAAGAAAACTGACCATATAGACTGAGCTCTGAAAATCAGATACAGAAAGTTTCAGAGCCTCCATTCTATGAATCAACCTTTCCTCACCTTATAGGGTTAACTAAGCATTCAGGAACAGCCACTGGAGCTAATCAACTGGACATATGACATGATACTGACAGCCCGTTAAACAACTGAAATTTGACCAATTGCAAACTGTAAAAAACCTATGCATATCTTTCTGAAGCTATTTTTCCTTTCTTTTTGTAGCAATGAGGAGATTTCAGTTTTTACCCTCTTGCAGCCAGCACCTCTCTCTAACAATACCATAAATAAGCAGAAAGAGCAGAAATGGGGTGAAGTTCAGAAAGATTTTCTTCAGAGTCCAGAAGCCATACGGTCTACAATTTAACTTTGTTGGAGGCCTCTGTTCCTGAAAGAGATAGTGAATGACATATAGGATTAACAAAAAATATACATATTTTTGTAACAGAAGATGTCATATCTAGCAAAGGTCCAGTAGCTGATGCACGTTAGGGGAGTATTTTTTAGTACTGGTATTCAGTAACTCAGGAGTCCCTAAACTATCTGCTCCAGGTGTCTTTTAATCATAGAATAAGACTCTAAAAAATATAATTATTAGTTGAATGTTGGCCCTTTTTCAATTCTAATACCATGAAAATATGTATCACTTTTCATATGCCAGGGATTACATTAGACACTTACACAATTATGCAATTGTCTCCCCAAACAGGCAACTCATTTTTTAAAATACCTTTATTTAAAGTAATTCAGGGATGCTACCTGGGTCTCATTTCTGAGCCCTAACAATTATAAATGGGAGAAAGGTGTCATGCAATCTCATAAAGTCATAACTAAGTTCCAGAAAAAGAATTCAAATAATAGCTTAATTCCTGTCTCCTCTATTCCTTTTAAAATAGACCTTTTGTCTATTTTAACTATAGGGAACAAACTGAGGGTTGCTGGAGGGGAGTTGGGTGGGGGGATGGGGTAACTGGGTGATGGGCATTAAGGAGGGTACTTGATGGAATGGGTACTGGCTGTTATATGCAACTAATGAATCACTAAATTCTAACCCTGAAACTAATAATATACTATATGTTAACTAACTTGAATTTAAATAAAATCTGTGATGTTAAGAGAACAAAGAAAATGACATTTATCCCCAGATCCATCTCCATGGCCATTAGAATACCACTGAAGCTCCTCATGCTTCCTCCTGTCCCCAGTAAGTGTCCAGAAAATGTAACCGCTTCCTACATCTGACCTCTGGAGGAGGCTGGCAAATTGGAAAACAAAAAAAAAATGGACCACTACAATAAATATAAAGAACTACAAATGAAGAAAGGAAAAAGAAGACTAGAGGAAGCAATGAGCAATGTTGATGTTTTGCTTCACTTTAAACCACCATTAATGGACAACCCTTTCAGAAATGGTCTTTGAAAAACCCAAGGCAAAAATGTTTGAATGTCAGAAAATGGAAGTTCTATATTTAAATTCAACACACAACGTTCAAAGTTTGGTGTGCATGCTTATTTTATCAATACACAAGCAATACAAACAATTTCAAATGAAAACTTCAAAACATTTTGCATTCTACTAATGAAATACTTGAAAAACATGGATTTCACAATCACATTGAACTTAAAAAGATAACTTAAGTGTGGTATTTAATTAGAAATATGATGATCTGCTTTTATATAATTATAAAACTACTATATAGAACCACTAAATATTGCCATTATAATTCACACAGAAATATTAACAACTGAACAAATTCTGCGTTTAAACATCAAATTTATGCTCTAAAATTGCTATATTTTGGTCTGTTTTGGGGAGATCCAGAGCTGACATAGGATTATATGTGGTGTTTAAAATCTCTATGAACTAACTAATTGTGCAGCCCGAGAGCATAATCAACCCTCCAGAGCATGTCTAATGTAAACTCCTCAGGGAAAAAAGGCTTCAGTTTTAATGGATTCCTAAGTGCTGATAATGGACCCAACAGAAATATTAGAACAAAATCAGTATAAGACTTTTTAATGTGACCTTGATATGGATTATCATTCTATGCATTTTTTAAACATCATCTAAACAGTATCCTAACAAAATACCATAGACTACATGATTTAAACAACAGAAATTCCTTTTCTCATATTTGAGGCTGGATATCCAATTAGAGTACTAGCATGGTCAGTTTCTGGTGAGAACCCTCTTCCTAGCCTTGGATGTCCACCTTCTTGCTGTGTCCTAATATGGCAAGGAGAGAGAGAGAGAAAGAGAGCAAGCTCTCTGGTATTTCTTCTTATAAAGGCACTAATCCTATCATAAGGGTCCACCTTCATGACTAATCTAAACCTAATTATCTTCCAAAAGTCCATCTCCATATACCACCACATTGAGGATTAGAGCTTTAACATCTGAATTTGAAGGGGACACAATTCAGTCCATAGCTGAGACCTGAATGATAGCAATGAGTGAAGCTCAGGTGGAGCAAAACTATTCCAGGTGGAGGGCATAGTAAGTGCTTATGTTATAAAGCAAGAAACAGCTTAGAGTGTTTGAGGAATGAGAAGGCCAGTATAGCCAAAACAGAATGAACCTGTGAGAGAGTGGTAGAAATGAGGTTGGAGAGACAGATCATGTAAGATATTACTAGAGCAATAAGGAATTTAGAGTTTATTCTGGATATAATGTAAAGACATAGAAGGGCTTTGAGAGATACTTACCTGATCTAACTTATGTTTAAAAGAAAATCACTCTGTCTGCTCTGTGGAGATTGGACTGAAGGGACAAAAATGAAAATATCCTGGATTAGAGGCTCTTGGAAAAGTCTAAATGGGAAATAATAGTTTTAGTGTAAACAATGGTGGAAATGTGAAAAGGTGGCTGGCACTCAACACGAAGTTTGAGCCAACAGGACTTGCTGATTAGATATCTAAAGTAAAATGAAAAAAAAAAAGGGGGAGATGAAAGTCTTCTAAGTTTTGACTTTAGCAACTACATGAATGGTGGTACCATTTACCGAGATCGATTAGACATGGAGAGAAGTGATAACATAGAAATTAAGAGCTCAGTTCAACATATAACATTTGAGATGCCCGTTAGACATTCAAGCAAAGGTTAGATATAGAGAGAGACAAAGGAAAAGCTGAGGATGGACATATACTTTGGAAGTCATTAGCAGAGACATGGTATTTAAAGCTACAGAACTGAATGAGATGACCGAGGATAGAGTCTGGGAAAAAACCTATAGCTGAATTCTGGCACTGCACATTTAGAGACTGGTGATGGGGAGAAATCACCAAAGAGGCTGAGAAAAAACTGGCAGAACTGTAAAAAGAAAATTTGGAGAGTGTGGTTGTATTCGATCTAGATTTGGATACCCATCTATCTAAATCCAAAATAGAAGAACTATATTTGACCATGTCATATTCTGCTGAGAGCTTAACTAGGAAGAGGACAGAGAATGCGTCATTGGACTTGACAAGATGGAAGCCAATAGTTATGTCCACTTTTAGTGGACTTTTAGTGAATACAAAAGACTAATTGGAATGGGGTAGAGAGATGACTAGAAATTAGGAAGTGAAGAAAACAAGTAGAAACAATTCCTTCAGGACTTTTGCTTTAAAAGAGATCAGAGACATGTGGCAGCCACTGAAGAAGGACACTGGGTCAAGGAAGGATTTCCTTACTGGAAAATAATAGCAAGTCTATGTGCTGATGAGAATTATTCAGGAAAGGAGAAATTGATTAAGGCAAGAGAGGAAAAGGGAGAATGACTAGCAGAGTAGAGGCCTTAAGTAGACAAGGGTGATGAAATCCTGTGACTAAGCAGAGAGGTTGGCCCACGCAATAGCAAAGAGAATTCACTGAGTCTGATATGAGGAAACTCAAGATGTGGGTTCATAAGCAGGTATACTTTGGAAATTTGTTGGAGAATATATGGGATAGTTCTGAGTATAGAGAGAGGGGATTGAAGGTTTCAAGAGAGAACAAATATGAGGTAATTATCACAGCGAATGAGAAAGTAGATTTTTATTTTATAATACAATAAAAGTGAGTTTCTCTTGGAACCAAATTCTCATTTGCAACATTGTTTGCATGGATAATTATTTCAAATAATGCCATTTATAATAAAGCCTAAAATTTCCAGGAAATATAACCCTGGTATTACTCAAATAAGTGAAGTATTCCCTTCTCAGAGAACTAATACTATGCTAATGAAATTTTGCTAACAAAGGCCAAGTTGCTCATTACATCCTATTAAGAAAGACATTTTTATATCTCATACTCCCTCTTTTTATCAAGGAACTAAAACTAAAACCCTTTTAAACCATGGTAACTTTTTATTTTGGATGACGAAATTTCTGATTTTTCAAGCAAGAGGCAATTCCTTCATAGGAAATAAGGTTGGTAATGAAAGATCTCAAAAAGCTGAAAAACTTCTCACTGTATCCTAAAATGATCCCATGAAAGGACTTGGTTGGAAAGTGACAGGTGCCACCTTTATCTCTGAGGACAAGCATTTAAAGATCAGCACAGGGCATCAACTACAAGTTTGAGGATGACCAGGCTAACACCTCTGCTGCACCCAGTAAGAGTCACTAACCTGGTGCTTTCCCTTTCCCTAGAAACAGGTAACACTGAGGATTATCAGCGTAGCACTCCTCTGTTGAGTATCTAGAGAATGTGACTCCAACAGTACTAGTGATGGTGATGGTAGTAATAACAGTAATTGTAGTAGCAGATGTAGCAAAACCACTGACCAAATAGTAAATACTTACTATGTGCCAGACATTGTGTTAGGGACCCTATCTGGATTACAGAAATACAATAACTTCCAAGGGTCCTGCTAATAAAGAGCAAGATCTAGATTTGGATAACCATCTATCTAACTCCAAAATATTCTTTTGGCTACATAAATAATGGCCTAGAGAAAAGGTTACAATTTCACATACCTAAAAAAGTCACAGATATAATAATGAGTAAAGCAGACTGCACATAATTTGTAATGCATATATTGTATGAGTAATGATAGCTCTGATAAATCAAAGAAAGGGGGCAGTTATTATTCAATTCCACTCAAATGTTATCATTTGGAAATGTGAGCCCAATGTGACCAAACTACCAATTTTTCAAGAAAAACAAAAGATTTATAGTATTATGTGAATTTGTCAAATGTCTGTAGTATTGGATTAATTTTTTAATGAATATATAATGCCTGTGAGTCAAACAAAACATGTCTGGAACAAGATTCTTCTGAATCAAAAGACTTTGTTCTTCCAAGTGTCAGTCTATTCTTGATTAGCTCAGTAGAATTATAAGCCTAAAGCAAGAACCTTGCAAATCTCCTTGTATGCACACCAAAGGAATGAAGGCAAAAGGGAAAGAGGACTGGCAGGAAGCATCCATGTTAAACCTGGAGTAAAAGCAAAACCACTGATTAGACCTCAGCAGGTGGCCAAAATTATAGTCACCCAGCATCAACATCGACAAACTTAGCTAAAAACGGACAGTATCAGTTCAGCACTAGTAAGACTGGAGCATAGTGAACACTGGAGCAGTAATTTTGGGAGTTGGAAGACTTTTCATATCTATCATTAAAGGATATTGCCCATGAGAAGGGACAGTTTCAAGAGTAGATCAGACCACATGAGGATGTGGCAGCTTTGCATATGGCCCTAGAAATTAGTAGTAGGAATTGACAGCTGGGTTGTTGCCTTTTGGGTTAAAACAATCAGGCTGAGAAGATCCTTGAGCAGCTGCCATTTGGAAACTTCATTAAGCAATCTAACATAGGGAGAAAGCCTGGGCTTTGAACCCAGAGAAATACCAGCTGATCAGAGCTAACTTAGAGAGTTAGAAACAAACGTGTGTAAAGCTCCTTGAGTGGAGCTTGAACAGGCTAGCACTCGGCCAGAATTCAGTGAGTGGTATAAGACAGGGCACACGCAAAAAAGAAAGGAGACCATCCTGAGAAAGAAGAGAGGGATAAAAGTATTTCTTCTGACTCATAGCTCAAGACCTGAAATAATAAAGTCCTAATTATAAGTATAAAAAGTCTAAGCATTATTATAAGGGAAAGCAACTCATCAGCTGATTAAAATGTTAACAGAGGTTAATACAAATTGCCTGTTAACTACCCTCAGCTACAAAACGTTAGGCACTTCTAGAAAAAATAAGACAAGAGACAGATACATTTTAAGTGGGCAAGACAGTCAAGAGGCAAGGTTTTCCCTCCAGGAGTAAAAGATCTTAACCATTTTAGTTATACTATGAAGACACATGGCCAACTTTTCATATGGATAATATTGTCCAAGGATAGTCCAAATAATTACTTTCAATAGCCATACTCAGTAGATCAAAGAGTACAGGAATTATCCAGAAACATTTCATTGTTTTTAAGACTCTATCTCTAACAGACATACTGACATATAATGGAGATAGCCCTAGACTAAAGATGAGGATACCTGGTTCTAGTCCTTAGTGACCACTCACTAGTCATGCGGCCTCCTTCAACAGGCTTAACCACTTGATCCCCAGTATTTTTTCTTAAAAATGGAGATAATTACACCTGCTTGTCTTTCTCACACAGTTATTAATGAGGATTTTGTTAAATAATAAATTCAATAACTCAGAAAACCTAAAATCCTGTACCAGTACATCATTCCTTTAAAATCAATTTTCTTTGGAGTGCCTGGGTGGCTCAGTCGTTAAGCGTCTGTCTTCGGCTCAGGTCATGATTCCAGGGTCCTGGGATCCAGGGTCCTGGGATCGAGCCCGCATCAGGCTCCCTGCTCAGCGGGAAGCCTGCTTCTCCCTCTCCCACTCCCCCTGCTTGTGTTCCTCTCTCGCTGTCTCTCTCTCTGTCAAATAAATAAATAATATCTTTAAAAAAAATAAAATCAGGGGCACCTGGGTGGCTCAGTCATTGGGCGTCTGCCTTCAGCTCAGGTCATGATCCCGGGGTCCTGGGATCGGGTCCCGCATCGGGCTCCCTGCTTGGCGGGGAGCCTGCTTCTCCCTCTCCCACTCCCCCTGCTTGTGTTCCCTCTCTCGCTGTCTCTCGCTCTGTCAAATAAATAAATAAAATCTTTAAAAAAATAAAATCAATTTTCTTTGATACTATGACTCATACTTCGTATATTCAAGGATAGCCCATTGTCTAGAGAAAAAAAGCATCTTGAACAGACCTATTCACATTTTTAGCTCCAACTATTCTCTTCTGAATTCTTCATGCTAGCAAACAAAATGCTTTGACTAGTGCTTTTGCTTGCTCTAACTTCAGAGAAAAAAATCCTTTAAGACTCAACTCAGGTTTGTCTGCTTTCTCAGATAAACCCGGTCCATAATGATCTCCTTTCATGTGAACTCCAACATCCTTTACTATTGATATCATCGACTTAGTAATTAATAGTATTCTGGTTTTTTACCATTGTTTTAATGCTGTTGTGCACTTTTATTTCATATGGAATTAAAATCTTCCCCTGCTTATGTGTGATCTCCCCAACTCTACCCATAAATGGAGGCTAGCAGGGACTACGGCTTTGGCATATTTGCATTTCCCTCATCACTGGATGGTAGAAGGCTCTGTTAAACAACTGAATCGATTTCCCTGCTGTGATCACTACACCGCTGTAAATCTGCCCCGCACCGCAAGGCTCCCAGCTTTACAGTCACAACCCACCGCAGCTCAGCTTGGCCTTCTAAGTGCAAAAAAATCAGTCACAATAACATTCTGATTGGGTTTATTCCAGGACTCACTTCACTCTTCATGGCCCTACCTGTGTTATAGCCACAGTTCATAATATAGGGTTATCCATGATCACTGAGCTTGCTTGCACTACTAACATCCCTACTTCCACCCTCCAGAGAGGAGCTCTCAAGGCAGGAAGTCTGGCCTGAGCAACAAATATTGCCATGAAATTCAACTTTTCTTGCCGTCTCTCCCAATATCTGGTTGAAACAGATGGTTATCAAGAAGGAATCACTTACTGTCTTCTGTTTTCTGCTCCATGAGTAGGAAAAGTAGAGCAGAGACAAGTGGGAAGCTAATGTACTTAATCAGACTAAGCAGGTGAAGGCTGAGGTCCACAAGCTCTGGGCACTTACTTCCTGGCCCTGAGATGTCCAATACCATTACCTACTAGCCACATGGGGCTAGTAAGCACTTGAAACTTTAGTGGCTAGTGCAACTAAAAACTGAACTTTTAATTTTATTTAATTTTAATTCATTTAAATGTATAAACTGAAGCAGAGTAAAACAGTTTTTCATTAAGCATGACTTCATTGTTTTTCCAGGACTACTTTTCACTCTGTTGAAAATTTAGCATTCAAATTGAGATGTGCAACACATCTTTTTTTTTTTAATTTTATTATGTTATGTTAATCACCACACATTATATCATTAGTTTTGGATGTACTGTTCCATGAATCATTGTTTGCGTATAACACCCAGTGCTCCATTCAGTACATGCCCTCTTTAATACCCATCACCTGGCTAACCCATCCCCCCACCCTCTCCCCTCTACAACCCTCAGTTTGTTTCTCAGAGTCCATAGTCTATCATGGTTTGTCTCCCACTCTGACTTCCCCCCCTTCATTTTAAGTTTCCTACTATCTTCTTTTTTTTTTTAACATATAATGTATTATTTGTTTCAGCAGTACAGGCCTGTGATTCATCAGTCTTAAACAATTCACAGCGCTCACCATAGCACTTACCCTCCCCAATGTCTATCACCCAGCCACCCCATCCCTCCCACCCCCCACCACTCCAGCAACCCTCAGTTTGGTTTCCTGAGATTAAGAATTCCTCATATGGGATCTTAAGGATGGTAATAAGGGGGGGAAGTAAAATAGCTCTTTAATAATTTCCTTATCAATTACATGTTAATATCATATTTGGACATAGTAGAATACATAAAATATATAATTAAAATTAATTTCATCTTTTTCACTTTTTTTAATGTAGTTACTAGAAAATTTAAACTTTTTTTTTAAAGATTTTATTTATTTATTTGAGAGAGAATGAGAGAGAGCACATGAGAGGGAGGAGGGTCAGAGGGAGAAGCAAACTCACTGCCGAGCAGGGAGCCTGATGTGGGACTCGATCCAGGGACTCTAGGATCATGACCTGAGCCGAAGGCAGTCACTTAACCAACTGAGCCACCCAGGCGCCCTGGAAAATTTAAACTTTGTGCTTTGCATTATATTTCTATTGGACACAGCTGTTCTAGGCCATCACCTAGTATGTTATAAAGTGTTAATAGCTAAGAATATTATGTACATTATTTCATTTCATGCTCACCACAGATTCTTGAGGTATCATCCCTATCTTATAGATGATGAAACTGAGGTATAGCAAGATTAAATGGCTTGTCCGATATCCACAGCTGGTAAGTGATAGAGCTGAGATTCATACTTAGATCAGACTCACACCAGAGCCCACACAGAATAATTTATTGGGATACTTACCTCCCTTGAATTATAAAAATTTTGATCAAATATGCTCAGAAATTTATTTTTTGAATACCACCTAAATCATCTAGCCAATTACAAACACTGAAAAAATTCAGGGAGAAGATGAGTAAAATCTCATCTGATTTGTTTCCAAAACAGAACCCAAACTGGTCCAGCCAAGTATGGTAATGGCAAAACAGTGAGAAACAACTGATAGGGTCACAGAGGAACCAAAACTCAAATTAGGCATAGGTTTAAATACTTCCTGGGGCACCTGGGTGGCTCAGTTGGTTAAAGATCTGCCTTCAGCTCAGGTCATGAACCCAGGGTCCTGGGATCGAGCCCCGTGTCGGGCTTCTTGCTCAGTGGGGAAGCCTGCTTCCCTCCACTCTCTCTGCTTGCCACTCCCCCTGCTTGTGTTCTCTCACTGTCAAATAAATAAAATCTTTAAAAAATAAATAAGTAAATAAATATTTACCAAAGTACTGTATCACAAACATGTACCTAAACAATGAATACAAATTATTCATTTCTCACAGTTTCTTCATTTCATTCCTGAAGGAATTTTTCCAAGCAATTCAAAGTCTTGGCCAATTGGCCTTCATCAAAATAATAGGGAGAGCACAGGGATAGTTTTAGAAGGTGAAGAATTGCTCCACAGGAGGCTAATTATTTGAAACTTGAATTTACACTCACTGCACATTAATTTCTGCACCTTATCAGGCTCTCAAATTGCCTTTAGAAAATAATAGTGGCAGTGAAATCCAACCAGATTCCCTGATGCTGCTTTAGAAACCCATTAGCATCTCGAAGTGGAATGTGATTCTGTCACCCATGTTGTAAATCTAAATATTTTCTACAACTATTAAAAGGTAAGAGTAAGACTAACAAGTGAGATTGGCTGTATAGTTCATCATATTATTGGCGGTGCTGATTCTCCAGGTTTATTTCCTGAGTAAATAATATGCTATAGTAGTATAATAGTGTCTGAAACTCTCTACCTGGGCTCTGTGAATTACTGGTCAGACTAACAAGCTCAAAGAAACCCCTCTGAACTTTTTTCCCCAACTACAAATACACACACACGTTCATTTTCTGTTTATCTTTGCATATATATGTGCCTTTGTTTGTATACATTGCACTTTGCATTAGGACAAAAATACTTGTATGGAATGAATCAGATGTACCACTTGAAATCATGTTACATGTCACTTTATGTAGTGACAGCAGGTGAGACCAGATTCTTTTTGTCCATGCTAGCTCTACCCAGATTTTAACTCTTTTGAGTTTTCATTGAAATCAACTCTCTTCTTGAAATCTGAAGTACACCTACCCAGATATCTGGTCTGTGTCCCTTTCCAAAATGGCCCTGCAGCTAACTAGTGGTCATTTAAAGTGTAAGTCAAACATATAGTTAAGGTGCATTCCCTCACAAGAGTTATTTGCATTTTTATAAGAAACCCTTAAAGTCTGAAAAGATTTATGCCACTTGGGAATAAATATGTTACAGTATAAGTTTCACAGGCAGGTATTGTGGAGAAAATAAACAGTCCACTTCCTCAGACACTGTCATTTTGCCTGCAACCTTCACACTACACCAGTCGTGGTCTTACGAGTACTACTCAGCTGGAAATTCACATGTAAGTTTTACCCTCCAACCAACTTTCCCTCCCATTTTCCTTCTTTCTCTCCTTCAACAAATATTAATGGAGAAGGCCAAATATTTATTACCTATACCAGGCCCATGTAGTAAACACATATCTTTTAGATGTGGGTTTAGGTGGGGTATATAAGCATAAGGAAGAGTCAGTCAGCAAACATTAAGCCCTTTAGAAATAATGGCAGAGATAGAAAACTGGATACCCAAACCTGAACTGTTGGAGAAGGGACATGAAGGTGGAATCTTTCAGCTCTCTTTGAAGTTACTGCTGCTTGTTCTGCTCCTATAGCTTTCCCCAGCTGCTGACACATCTGTCTGAGATCACAGTAAGCTTGGTTGTTTTAATACCCGGGTATCTGTTCTGTTAACTCCTGCTGGAACCTGGCACCTCCACCCTTCTATCAGCCCAGATCATCATCATTACCCCCCAGGCTGACCTCAGGCCCAGCCAGTGGCTCTCATGTGGACTCCCTGTTAGAGGCACACCTCAGGCAGCAGACAGTCACAAACTACTCCCCATGGCTGTGGGAAGAGGTGACAAGCTGCTAAGCTCAGTCATATTTTATCAAAGCCTCTGATCTCTGGTTTGATCTTTGCCAAGATCTGTGACACAAACGGGTCTCTACTCACAAGGCAACTAGCGCTTACTAAATAAGTTCCCCCCTTCTACTTTGAGCACCCTACAGCCTATATAATAATGCTGTCTAATAGGATCCAGGGTCAAAGTAAATAAGGTAAAAATAGGCACTCTGCAATAGAGAACATTTTTCCATTCACCCTACTGGCTCATTTTAGAGCCCAGCACTTGAGCAAGGCTCTTATTTGTCCTTGCCTGAAGGGCATCAGTAGGTCATATTCTGTCCGTTCCTTTTTGGCTAGAAATAGGTAAGTTCTAAGAGGAGACATGAGGTAAAATCATTCTAGCTGTGCTGCACATTAATTCTATTAGATAAACATATAACATGTTCAATACGTATCATGAGTAATTGAATTATACTTCAGCAAGAAATGGCAAAAATAGTCCTGTTTTCTTGGATTTTCAACAGCTCTTTTTTTTAAAAATGGCCTGATTAAAGGAAAATTTGAACTCATTGTGGACAAAAGAATTCTGAAAGCCGAGCAAAAGTGAAAGAAGTCAGGCATATTGAAGGGGATGAGAAAAAGGAAATCATTTAGAGCTTGAACACCTGACAGGGCAAGGACTGTGAACTTGATTCTTTAGGGAACAGGAAGCCCCTATGGGATTTAAGAGTAAGAATGGAAAAGCCAGAACCTCAGAAAGAATTCCTGGAACAGTGGCAATAGGCAGGAATGGAACAGATGGACTACTTACGAGCAAAGTGTTTCCGTGAAGAGAATCATTCAGGTAGAGACTAGGGCAGCAGTGGAGGGAGAGGAAAAAAACTACAAATATAAAGTGAAGCAGCGAGATTCGGCAATCGATGCAACAAGTAAAGGGCAAAGATATCTAAAGCTATCGCTGAGGTTTGGGGTTTGGATGTCACAAAGACCAAAACTCAAAGCTGCTGCCACCATGAAATACTATTAAGGAGATAATTACAGTGGGAAGGGCAGGAACAAGAAAAAAAAAATCTTACCTGGTTCCAAACATCACCAGATTGACCATCACCAGGACTTAACAGGCACATCAAAAACTGAACGGAAGGGATTCCAAATTCAAGAAATGTAGTTTCAAATACATTAGAAGAATATGACCAATGCATGATCAGAACAAACTCAAACAAGCACATTGGGCAGTGACCCCAGGCAGGAGGTCATGAGTTAAAAAGATTTAGCCACTGATTGACTCAGCTTATCACTTTTTATTTTGCAGTAAAATATGAGCCATAAAGAAGAATTAGGAAGAAGAGCAGCATGGCATTAAAGACAGGACTGGTCTAAAAATTAGGTAACCTAAGATTCAATGTCCACCTGTGGACCCCCTTGACATTACCTCACCTGGTTTTCTTCCTGCCTCAGTGTCTATTATTACTCAGTCTTTATTCCCGGCTATTCTCTCTGCCTCAGATCTGAATTTTGGAGGGGCCCAGGACTTAGCTTGCAGTTCTCTTTTCTATCTGTTCTCCCTCCCTAAGAGACTCTATCTTGTCCCAGGCTTCTAATACCCTCAGTATGCAGATGATTCCCAAATTTCTCTCTGTAGTGCTGACCTTCCTCATTCAGCTCCAGACTTATAATCCAACAGCCCAATAGCCCCCTGAAAATCCCTATGGAGATATCTTACAGGCATCATTCTCAATTTCTTTCCCAATCCATCTATTCTTTCCCCAGTGCACCCATCTCAACTTACCAGCATCTCCAGCAGCCTAGATAATCAAGCAAAAAACTAAGAGACAACCTCATTCCTCTCCTCACCTTGATATTCAAAATAAATCATAACCGTGCTCTTCTCTCAAATCCACATCTTCCACTCTTGTCATCACCTGTCACTTGACCATATAGTTGACCAACACAGGGGTGAGAGGCACCAGCCCTCCCACAGCTGAAAATCCATGTGTAAGTTTTTGACTCCCCCCCCAAACGTAACTACTAATAGCCTACTACTGACTGGAAGCCTTACTGAGAACATAAACTGTTGACCAACACATATTTAGTTTGTTATATGTACTCTTACAATAAACTAAGCTGGAGTAAAGAAAATGTTAAGAAAATCATAAGAAAAAAATACATTTACAGTATTGTACTTTATTTTTTTAAAAATCTGTCTATAAGTGGACTCACAAGCTTTGCGCAGTGGCAGTATCGTAGCCAATGAGGTTTATCCGAGGCGCGATTATTGCTAATTGAAAACTTATAAGTGGACTCACAGGGTCCAAACCCATGTTGTTCAAAGTCAACTGTGATAACCTACTAGGTGATCCTCCCTCTGCCAGGATGATATTATACATCAGATCTTATTCTCATGCCATGTGTATATGTACATAGAGTCGCTCTGTATAATATGCAATAAAACGTAAGTGTAAATATAAATATATTTCCATAATAAAAAACAAACTAGTCACCAAAACTGAAAGGCCTCAGTGATCTGGCCCTTTCCACCTCTCCAATTTCATCTGGTTACTCACTATGCTCCAGAGACATAGGCCTTATTTCTGGTTCTCCAGCAGGGTGAACTTCAGTCTTTACACTTGCTGTTCCTCTGCTTAAATAGTGTTCTGCCTCATATATCTTAATAAGCCTGGCTTCTCCTTTTCATTTGGGTCTCAATTTGTCACCTCCTCAAGTAGCATTCCCTAAACACCAACTCTCAAGTGGCCGATCCCCAACCACAGTCACTATATCAGATCCCACTCTTTCCTTATCTTCTTGGCTCTCTTCACTCTCTGAAATCTTGCTTTTCTTTTTTTCCCTCTCTAAATATGCAGTCCATGAGAGGAGGGTTCTTTTCATGTTTCATATGTTCACCACTCCAACCCCAGCACCTAAAAAAGTGCTGAGAACATAGTAGATGCCCAATAAATATTTGTTACTTAATCAGTCTGAGCCTATTTCTTCATTTGTAAAATAAAAGGGCTTTATTAGGTGACCTTCAAATTTCTTTCCATCTCCATCATTTATTTTAAATAAAATGGAGTATGTCATAGGAAAAGTTTAATAGATGGACTCCCAGGTTAATACAATGTAGATATTTAATAGGTGTTTGCTAAATAAAGAAAATGATTTCCAAGCTGTTCCTTTATATATATGCAAAGATAAAATCACCAGAGCCTCTGACATACTGATTCTCTGTGTGCAAAGGGACAGTTTGATTTGTTTCCCATTAATCTAATCTCTTCTAATTCCCCTGAGTAAATGCCACCGTGGGCAAAATCTCACAAACACCAGACAATGAGAGCTGACCTCTAGCTGGTATGCACCAGCACTGCCATGTTCATATTCTGACTGGTCCTTCTCCATGCCATATGGCTACTGAATATATTGACACTCACCCATCTCACTATTCTCCAATCCAAAGCTTTATTTAAGCATGTAAATACCCAGCATTTTCAAGTAAGGGTCTTGGTTAAAAACTTTCAGTTAATATTTTAGGCAACGATGAACACTAAGCTGGTTTACTATTCTAAAACAAGGACCAGAAAGAGTGCATGCAGAATGTTGGTCATACTTGTTTGTAGCATACTCAACAATAAGATCAACAAAGAGTCCTTCCCAAAAGTTTTTGTGTGATTCCTCATAGACTGTTTTGGAGTTTGTGGGTTTTATTTTTCTTTTTGTTTTGTTTTGCATTTTTCTGTATTGAATTTTGATGAGCCTGTTTTTTCTCCTAGAAATACTTTCCCCAGTTATTACACAGTCAGTGGTGTAACATGTATTTGTCAGAGCCGCAGTTGAGAAGCACTTGAGAAAGTGATTTAAAGATGTTATTGCTGCCATTTGTTTATGAGTTTACTGAGGAAAGCCTGTGTGTCATATGGATTTCTGCCATATCAAGAATTACTTTGTCTTTAAAAAGTTCAAATGCTGTAGCTGCATAATGGACCATTTTTGTAATCTGTTCTCAGTCTCCTTGAAAGATATTGGAAATAAATAAAATCTAATTAGAACAAAAAGACGGAGCAATACTTAGGCTCAGCTTTTTCAGTACAGCAATGAGTCAGTTTTATAATTATTTTAAAGTGTCAGAACAATTTGTCTTCATTTCATTACAATAACTTAACAATTAGTGCTCATTGGCCACTCTTCACCTCTTTAAAATTTCATCATAAGTAAAAATTCTGTTTCATAATGAAATTTCTACTTACATATCTGGATGTATTAAAATAAAACAGAAAATGGACACTTAAAATAATAGAAGCTGTTCAATTTTTTTAAAGGAAGCTTAATGTTTTAAGTTCTTGATATTCTCTTTCTATTCAGCCCCAGAAAAATATTGAAAATATTTTCAAAATCACTCATAATTCACGGGGTTTTTTAATGTTATTTCCTGGGGAACACAAATGACACAATAAAGAATAATACAATAATACAAAATAGGTTGTGAGTTTTTTGGGAAAAGGACTTGTGCTTTGTATCCCCCAGAGTACATGGTAACTTGCATAGGATAGGCACTCAATTTAAATGAAAGTATGAATTTCACAATATTCTTTATTTTTGTTTGGGCAAAGAAAAAATCAATGAGACTGTTTTAATTAGCTTTTTCCAGCCATGACATTCAAGAAACAATGGCCAAACAAATCCACTTCCTTAATGGGTATTCATATTCATATTGCTGGAAATGTTGCTGTTTATAGGCAGCAACAACTTCAGAAACATCAGAAACAAATCATAGTGAGGCCAAAAACTCAGAGGCAGATGAGATTGATTCACAGTTTGATCTAAAAAAAACTTTCCTTAGTTTAAAAAAGTAACCTATTGGGGTGCCTGGGTGGCTCAGTTGAATAAGCGTCTGCCTTCGGCTCAGGTCATGATCCCAGGGTCCTGGGATCAAGCTCCATTCTCTCTCTCTCAAATAAATAAATAAAATATTAAAAAAATAAAAAATAAAAAAGTAACCCATCAGGGGCTCCTGGGTGGTCCAGTCAGTTAAGCATCCACCTTCGCTCAGGTCATGATTTCTGGGTCCTGGGATCAAGCCCTACATCTGGCTTCAGCAGGGAGTCTGCTTCTCTCTCTCTCCCTTTCTACCCCTCCCCACCACTCATTCTCTCTCTCTCTTTCTTTCTCTCAAATAAAGAAATAAAATCTTAAAAAAAAATTACCCTATCCGGAAGCCTCCAAATGGGTCAATTTCCCCAGGATCTTCTGTAGTTTAAGTTAGCATCAAACTAGACTTCTAGAGTCTCAGACCTCTTCAGACAAGTGTTGCCTCCCTATCCAATAATAGACCCAACAGTTCCTCTGTTGTCAAACATCAACAAAAGCTATTCAAAGTGCTCATTTTCAATTTTAAATTAAAAAAAATATATCTCTGATGATAATGAAGTGTTGTTTGTTTTTGTTGTTGTTGTTATTTTACTAGTTTTGTTATTGCTTCCTCATATAAAGTCTGTTTGGAGCAAGTGAAGAAGTATTTTGTTATCCTTGACCATTTTTATTAAGCCCACCAATCAAATAGGCATCTCTAAAGCACATAAAAAGAAATTTTTGGTCTCATATTTAAATGTTATTAAGGTGATAATGATAGGAGATATTAACTGTCCCCAACAAGAAGAGCTCTGGAACACTCTTTGTTTAATTTCAAGCACCTCATTACTAGATATTTGCAGACTTCTATAAATAGCAGTCAGAAGGGCTGAAGGCTAACGTGATTCATTCACATGAAAAGGTCAAAAGAACATCAGGGAAGGTATACAATTAATCCTCATTAATCTGGCCTCAGATTATTCAAAATCAGGGCTTTGTGGAAGTCAGGGAAAACCTGGACTTTTACATAGTCTAGGCATGAATGGTTTTACATTAAATGATGATCAAGGGTTACTGAGTATGGTTAAGATGGTTAATTTTTAAACGGCAAGATAGTCTATTCTGGATAATTTGAGGACAGAATAATAAATTAGTTGTGTCTTGGAACATTTATTCCTCAATTTTGCACATACAAAACCAAAAACAAAAAAACAAAACAAAAAACAAAACAAAACAAAAAAACCCCAAGAACCTAATCATTTCACTCAGGGATGATTTGATGTCTAGAAAACTGGTTAGTGCTAAGCACATTCAAAATTGGCTAATACATAAAACATAATGCTAAGATTTATATTTACAATAAGAAGATTTTCAAAATAATTGAAATAGATCATACACATACACATAATAAGACGTTAATATCCAAAATATATAAAGAATTCATACAACTCAAAAGAAAAAAAAAACAGAAATAATCCAATTTAAAAATGGGCAAAGGACCTAAATAGACATTTCTCCAAAAACATGCAAATAGTCAATTGGTATATGAAAAGTGCTCAAAGTCACTAATCATCAGAGAAATGCAACACAAAACCACAATGAGATATCATCTCACACCTGTTGGGATGACTATTTAAAAAAGAAAGGTTAGAAAATGTTACAAGAATATGGAGAAAAGGAAAAGGAAAACCCTTGCATACTATTGGTGGGAATGTAAATCAATGGAGCTACTATGGAAAACATTATGGAGGTTCCTCAAAAATTAAAAAAAGAATTACCAGTCTTGTCCTGCAATTCCACTTCTGAGTATATATCCTGAATTGAAATCAGACTCTAAAATAAATATCTGCACTTCCATGTTCACTGAAGCATTATTCACAATCGTGAAATGTAGAAACAACCTAAATGTCCATGAGCAGACACATGAAGAAAGAAAAGTGTTATATACATACAATGAAATACGATTCAGTCTTTAAAAGGAAGGAAATCCTGCCATTGGCAACAACATGCATGAACATCGTGCTACAGCGAAGTAAGCCAGACACAGAAGACAAATACTGCATGATGCTACCTACATGTAGAATCTAAAATAGTCAAACACATAGAAGCAGAAAGTAGAACAGTGGTTGCCAGTGTCTGGGGGTGGGGGTGGGGGGGGACTTGGGAGGTGTTGATCCAAGGGTATAAAGTTCCAGTTATGCAAAATAAATAAGTTTTGGAGTTCTAGTGGACAACATAGGGCATATGACTAATAATATTGTATTATAGAGTTAAAATTTTGCCAAGAGGGTAGGTAGGTCTTATGTTAAATGTTCTTACCACCAAAGAAAACAAAAAAACAAGGGGTATGGAAGGAAACACTGGATTTGACAGATAAGTTTATGGCCTTGATAGTAATGAGAGTTTCATGGGTGTATACTCATCTCCAAACATACTAAGTTGTGTACATTCAATATCTACAACTTTTTGTATGTCAATCATATTTCAATAAAGTGCTTAAAAAGTAAAATAAATAAAATTAAATAAAATAAGAAGAAGGAAACTGGATTCATAATCAGATGACTGCTTGGTGAAAATATGGTTAGAATAAAGGCAAGGCTGTGTTTCATTAAAGTAGCATAATTTGACCCAAATTGTAGAGAAAGTCAGGTTACAATTAGTTCCATCCATTAGGCATTGATTCTTTTTTTTTAAAGATTTTATTTATTTATTTGCGAGAGGCAATGAGATAGAGAGAGAGCATGAGAGGGGGGAGGGTCAGAGGGAGAAGCAGACTCCCTGCTGAGCAGGGAGCCCAATGCAGGACTCGATCCAGGGACTCCAGGATCATGACCTGAGCCGAAGGCAGTCACTTAACCAACTGAGCCACCCAGGCACCCTAGGCATTGATTCTTGTTAACATTAGTGAGGACACTTTCTTACCTTGGCCCCAGATATTAAGAGGCATAGTTTACTTGGAGATCATATCATCACATATTCAAATCACACATTGAGCAATGGTATGTTTTAAGTAATAAAGTTCTCCATCTTTAAGCATGATCAATGATTTCAGTGGCATAATGTTTTCTACCAGGTAGATAAAATAGGTTTAAATAAGACTTTGAAGTAGTGATTACTTAAGTTTTAAGAAGGAATAATAAAAACAGATATATTTTGGTTTTCATGATGCAATATCTTTGTTTTACCTTGGTATTGGGTAATTAAATAATTTATTCTTTCAATTCTACTACATGCCAAGCACTGTGCGAGGCACTGGGGATTGTATAGTAAACATGTAGAAGTAGACTTTGACTTCATAGAGCATTCTGTACTTAATAATGGAAGAATATGGACTGCATTTTTTAAAACAGTATCTCTATGAGTTTCTTCCAATTAGTGAATTTCTCTGAATACCTGGTATAGCTCATGTGGTTGGTTAGACATGCAAGTCTCATAAAGTCAGGGAGAACTCCCAAGGGAATGGAAATTGTATAATGTGATTTAGTATGTGGGTGCTTAAAGAACATGTAAATTAATTGTCTACTTATTTCCCTGCTATATGGGAGAATAATTGCCCACTGATTGTGTATTGCCAATAGCAGAAAGTTATTTGACATGGATATTTGTTGTTTTTCACTATGCCTTTGAGCCCAAATATTGATAAGCCTACTTCTATGAAATTATAATAAAAGTCAATAGGAAAATAAAAATTTCTATTTAATTTCTACTTTGCAAATCTCTCAACTATGTATCTAATACAAAAACACATTGCAAATGTAGTCTTAATGATAAAAAAAAGAAAAGAGAAAGAAAGGGTAGCAAAAAATTAATTAAAAAGCAAAAAACAAAATGATGGAAGAGTCAAGAAAAGGCTAACATGGTTATAAGTCGCTAGGACAAGGAGACCTGATTTCAATTCACTTTCACCAGCATTCACTGAGCTCCCCTAGGTGCACAGCACTGTGCTAGTTTGGAAGGAAATACCAAGATAAGTAAGAAATAGCTGTGCTCCCCAGGGTTGCACAGTTTTGTGGGGATTTATTTTCTTCCCGTTCTAATTTCTCTAACTCAGGATGCATAAAGGGTATCTGATTCTAAATGAATATCCGGCCCTCCCTGCATATTACTGGACTGCTTGAGAGTTAATGAGAGGTTTGAGGAGAAATTAAAAGACTCACAAGAGTCCTCCTTTGGTCAGACCCCCTTGCACAGTGATTGAACTTTTCTGTTGCATTTTCATGGCAATATCTCTCAGGGTTATTTGTGAGTTTATCTCATCAGTAAGAAGAATCTCATTGTGCCACCCACCAAGCACGCACTTGCTAATCACTGTTAATTGCCTACAATTGAGATCAGCAGACTGTTCACTGAGTACAGTGATGGGCACTTAACTTATTGGCACTGAGGTTTCCTGTGTGCCCATTTCCACTAATGGATCGTTTGTCCTCAAAATTGGAAGTCCCAGCATCAATCACATAAACCAGACTCAGTAGGCAGAAGTGCTTACCTTCCTCTTTACCTCCAGAAAGAGGGCAATGCAGACAGGCACTTACATCTGGCCAGAAGGTACACAGCCTTTGTGAAGAGCCAAATCCCTTTGCTCCACTGGTAGAGTTCAAAATAAGGAACTCCTAGAGAGGCAAAACATTCTGAAACAGAGATGATGATGATAAGAGGCAGAATCTTTCGCTGTCATCTGTTTTCAGACTCCCTGTCAACCTGCCACAGCACTACACGAAAAGTCAAGGAATGCCTCCGGAGATTACGGAAGTGGCAGGCTTCTTCATAACTGCCTCAAAAGCTGCGTCCTTTGAAGAGGCTACTGTCATTGTACATATGGAGACAAAATCATGGTGATCAGAGACTAACCTCTGACAGCAGATGGTTCTGATGCACAAGGAATGAGGAAACAGCGCCTTCCATCACCAATCATTGTGTCTATGTCTTCCTCCAGAGGTCAAAAGGGATACAACTAAACCTGTGTTTGATGTGATTTACATTTCCTTATAGTTGTAGCATATATGTCTTAATACTGGGGATTAATGCCCCTTAAAGAGGGGCATTTCCCTGGAGTTGGTTAGATCCCCAGCTTACAGTAAACAGTATAACTTTATCCCCTACTTCCCAAGCCATCCTACCTTCACCTCCCATGATCACTATTTATCATTAAAACTTCTCATTTCAGGATGTTAAAGAAAAAATTGCTCTGACACTTGCTAAAATAGAAAGGAAGATTTTATTCAAGACAATTATAGATCTCAAGATTCTTATAGTAGAGGAGAGACATCAGGCTCAATTCTGAATACACCAAAAACAGCTGGAAATGTATAGCCAGTAGGGGTGTCAGTGGATGGAAAATTACTAAGAGGAGGCATCGAGAGTAGGGAGATTCTTACTAAACTGACCTAATGGGATAATTGATGAAGGCAGGCCAGGGTAATCAGGGATCAAGGGTGGGCAGTTCTCACTAAACAGACATAATGAAATTCATCCTAAAAGTGGACTCAGCAGACTGAAGAGAGGGCCCAAGGATGGGGCTAGTCAAGAAAAAAGGGCTCACAGGAGCCTGCCAAATGTTTGGTCAAGGAGAAAGTCTTTGTCAAGCGGAGGCAGTGACCCTTATAATAGGCTACTGTCTGTTTAGAGGTTACAAGGTTTAAAAACAGATTTCTTAGAAGTAACCGTCTATTGGAGTTTCCAAAATCAACAAACCAGCTAGGAAAAAAAGAAGCCCCACTCAAACTGACTTGAGTTTGGGTTTATAAAGGATACTTTAGTTTTATAGGTTATACATTTTTAATAATGCTTCTCCCTTCCATCCCCAATTCACCTCCTTTGACCTCTACAGGTATTTCTCTCTCCTTTCAATTCTTCCAACTATACCCTTCATAATCCAGCCTATACCCTGTTCCTTGATTTTCACCATCTTTATTTCACCTCCTAAACACCTCCGTCTGTGTCCACCTTACCTCAAGCATTTAGGTTTGATTTTATATCAACTTCTAGAAGTTCCTGGATTCAGTCTAGTTATTGTATCGTGGACCTGATTATCATTGTCCCTTCTGAATTTTATTCCTTGTTCTTATGTGAGATAATGTGGAAATTTCCTAAACCCTCCATCTATATACCCTTTCACCAAGATAAAGTCCACCAAGATCATCACTAGGATGTGATTCTTCCATTTCCTTGATTGAAAACAGCTGTGAGCTTTGAAACCATGGGTATTCTTGCATGGTCATGGAATCTATGGAAAAGAAAAAGAACTCCTTTATAAAATGAGGGTCTAGGGTCTTCAAAAGTCTTGTAGAGAGTAGGCCCTACAAGAGTTTTTGCATTGTTCTCTCAGGCCTCAGATTTATAAGATATCAATGTGTGTCATGTAATTTGTAATAATCAATTAATGCCTTTTTTTTAATGTTTTCATTTCTTTCATCTCCATATCCACAATATCCCATCTGATTCTTTTCCCCACTCTAAGCACCTGAACCTAAGTATTAAACTTACTGAAATGGCATTGTAGTATACATCTATTATAATATTAACCATTGAATTTTTCTCCCCAGGAATTATCCATTCATACCCTTTGTTCACTTTTATATTGGGTTGCCTGACAGTTTCTTCTTGATTTACAGGTTCTTTATACTCTAAGCTATTAATCCTCTTTCATTCACATACTTTAAAAATATATTCTCCAGGGGCGCCTGGGTGGCTCAGTCATTGAGTGTCTGCCTTCGGCTCGGGTCATGATCCCAGGGTCCTGGGATCGAGCCCCGCATCGGGCTCCCTGCTCCGCGGGAAGCCTGCTTCTCCCTCTCCCACTCCCCCTGCTTGTGTTCCCTCTCTCGCTGTGTCTCTCTCTGTCAAATAAATAAATAAAATTAAAAAATATATATATATATATATATATTCTCCAGTTGTTTCTTAATGTTTATATTCAATACCCATTGTTAAACAGAAGAAGTCTTTAATGTTATTGTAATCAAATCTATTACTCTTCCTCTATTTGTGATTAATCCATTTGTTTCTTATTTAAAAAAAATCTTTCCCACCAAAAAATAAATAATAATAATTAAAAATTTAAAAATCTCTCCCAGACCCAAGGTCATAACAATATTCTCAATTTTGTTCTAATGGTTGTATAACATTTCCTTTTATGTATAGGTTTTTAATCAGTTTTGACATTAATTCTTTTACAGGTGCAAGGATGAAGTCTATTTCCCAATAGCGTTTGTTAAATAATCATTTTTCTATTTCGTTATGAATCCACCGCTACTGTGTATGTGTAAATATACATGTATAAGTGTTTGATATATATGTGTACACACATACACACACACACACACAATCTGACTATCTATCTGGTAAAATAATATCTTATTATTTGGTCAGGTAAGTCCCCTCTCTTTACTTTTGTGGGTATAAAGGGTCTTGCCTATCGACTGATGTTTAGTTCTCCATAAATTTTAATATTACTTTGTTCAATTCTCAAAAATATCACATTGGAATTTTAAATAGAGTTGCACCATGCTTATAGATTAGTTTGGGAAGAACTAACATCTTTACAATGCTAAGCTTTCTCATTCACGAATATGTTAATTTTTTTTCTTCGAATAGCAGAAATAGGAAACAATACCCCATATCTACCCCAAAAAACCCTTGGATAATGACAAAATGGTCTAGTTAGCTTTTATGTAGGTGCTAGATACTTGAATAAAGACTTATTTGGAGGAAATTAAGATTTATTTCAGTTAGTATTCTCATTTATAAAGCAAAAAGTACTGACTAGCTCAGTGCTAGTCGAAGTCGTTGGTCGTGACTTGTTTCCACTGATACACTGGGAGACAAGGAAGCTGCACCATAAAGTCCTTACTTCATCAAGGAAGTCTTCTAGAAGGAAAAAGCATCAATATAACTACTAGAGATGATTTCTAGATCCCCTTTTAACTCTAAATGTGACAATTTGATAGTTTGTAAAGTTTTCTAATTTTGTAAAAGTTCGAAGTCAGAAGTTTTGTTACAATTTACATGGTCCTCCTTATGCATAAAAGCTGTTTCTATTAATTTTTCAAATTTCTTAAAGTGCTTTGATTCTTTATGGGTTATTTTAACAATTTTGTTTCCTCTAGTCTTTCACATATGAATACTTTCATTAACTAAGTCTCTTTACAGAAGGGGAAAGCAGAAAGAAGATATAAATTAGAGAAAATAAAGCACAGTATCATTTCTGTGCTCCAATGGCACAGAGAAGCCAGTTGAAAAGGATAATACTATTAGTTGATTAATTGTAGAACCCAGAAAGTCAGCACACTTTTACTTTAGTTAAGCACATTGTTCTAATAAGTGTTTTCTGGGGATATACTTTATAGGGAAAAGAAGTCAGTCTTCAAGACACCTTCTTTATCTATAAGGTCTGAATTCCTTTTTTCCTTCCTCTTAGACAATTTGAGTAGTTAATATTTTTCTTCTCAATCCAAACCTCTTTGTTTAGATGCCTATACATTACTGTCTTCCACTGGGGAGAACTGGAGTCAACACGTGATAACACAATGTTTGCCACCAAAGTGAGGGGGAAAAAGGGATAAAATAGTTAATGGTGTGTGTCTTTCAGAATTATGGTAAGAGAAAACAAAGTGTGAAACACTTGTTTAATGCTCCTTTGTACCCTTCTCCAGCCAACTCTGATTGCCCTGCAAATTTACCTGTGGAACTTCTTCAAACTATAGAAATAATTCTGTAGAAATAAGGTATAGAATAATTCTGATTATACAATAGGGCTGGAGTAGAACACAGATGTGTATACCCTTTTTAAAACTCTACAGATGATAATGACATGAAACTATAATCATGGTTTGTGAAGGGAACTTATGTGCCTAATTATATATCTAATTCTTAGACTAATAACACCCTATCAAGTTGTCCAGCGTATTATTGAACTCCCTCAATGACAGTGAACACACTTTCCAAAGCAACCTTACCCAACTTTAGAGAGTTAGGGTCCAAGAAATTCCTTCAAAATGAGTCTTATGATGACTTTCAGAAACTGGTTCCACGTCTTTCCAATGAAGCCATTTAAAACAAATCCGATACACTTCATCCAAGATGGCCTTTCAAATTTTTCAAGTAGGTTCACTTCTGAAACACCCTTTTCCAGACTTAAAACCTTCATCTCCTCAACCTTTTCCTATATGGCAACATTCCCAATCCATTCCACCAGCTCTGTTCTTGCTATCTGAACACATTATGGTTTGTCTGTATCTGCTCTTTTTTTTTTATTTAACATATAATATATTATTTGTTTCAGGGGTACAGGTCTGTGATTCATGAGTCTTACACAACACCCAGCAGTCAAGGCACCTTTAGAACAGATGAAATCCTTCATATGAAAGCTCAGAACCTGGAAGATCAAAACTAGTTTTCTCTCAATCTAGATGCTATCCTTCAATGAAGGTATTTTAATATTTTATTTGTACTGCTCTTTGTGGCATCCATATCACACAAACAGCTCACATTTAACCCAGGTAACCTAAAATTCCTAAATGGACAAACCACTTTCCACAAATTCATACTTGCTGCCAACTTTTGGCCCTAAGAAAAGGATGTTCCACTTATTACTAAAAATATCTATCATATTAGAGTAGATCTACTGTTACTACATCACCATTTTGGATTTTGTTTCTGTCATCATTTGTAGTCACTGTTCCTCTCTGCTTCAGTGCCATCTCTGTATTCACTCACATCACTGATGAAAGTGCTCAAGAGGAGCAAAACTCAGATGGAGCTCAGGGCACTGACATCAGGAATTGTCCTCCAGATGGTGACATGAGTTAATTGGTTGAACAGTGCTGATTATTTCCTTTGAGTATATTTCTTCCAATAGCAGTTAATTTCTTTAGTTGTACTAGGTTCCAGTCCACATTTTTAAACTATTTCCAAATTGCCATAGTAAAAACTTTCCAAACATTCTGGTCCAAATATTCTAAGCTTACCATATTATCCTGATTACTCTTTCCATGAAAAAAGCAAATGAAGGCCTAACTTGGGCCCACTAATCTTTTGATGGTTTTTAGCAAATGCCATTTTCCACTCACAGTGCACCAAATCATTCCTTTAATAATCTCTCCCAAAGTCATACCCAAATTTGATGATAAAAACCTACCCCTGTCAACATCAGGCATACATACCTAGGCTATCCCCATGTTTCTTACAGTTTCTCATTATATTTTATTATAATTTTTCATGTATCTGTGACCAAAGGCAAGAGCTGTATCCAAGGGACAGTGCCAGACATATGAAGTACTTGTTGAATGAAAAAGTGAAAGAAAAAAAAAAACCCTCACTCATTTATAGCAATTAAAATTGGAGGCATTGAAAACATTTTAGATAACTTGTGTGGTGGAAAGACTAGTCTAAGGTGGTACCCATGATGCCTACCTTCTGGTATTTACACCTTGATGTAAGTGGAATCTGTGACTTATGTCTAACCAAGTGGATACAACAAAGGCGATGAAGTATATTTGTTTACAAGCATACAACTATATTACATAACATTGTAATGTCCATCTTGTAAGGGACTCCCACTTCCTTGATGGTTTTAAGGAAGTAAGAAATCATGTAGGGTAGACCTACAATGAAACTGAGGGCAGCTCCTAATCAACAGTCAGCAAGAAACTGAGGCCCTCAAGCCAATAACCCACAAAAAAATTGAATGCTGCCAATATCATGTGAGCTTGGAAGCAAATCCTTCCCCAATCAAACCTCAATTGAGAGCTCACCAGTTGGCCTCTTGACTTAAGTCTTAGAAGTGACTCAGCTAAGCTGTGTTTTGACTTTCAAGCCACAGAAACTATATATCTAAATCATCCAGGAAACTTTATAATTATATACATGTACCAACCTCAAACTTCAGAGTACTTTGAAAAAAAGTCCCCAGGGGATTCTGATGTTTACCACTGGTGGAGAACCCCTGACCTAAACTAACAACCAATTTTATTATAAAAATTAAAAAATGAAATTATGTAAGAGTAGTACCTTTCTTATTATGGCAGTGTTAATGACTAGCAGTCAGGACTTACTTTTCCCCTTTCACACTAATACCTTTATACAGACCCTATGTACTGACTACTCTGTTCACAAACACATGAAGGATCTCACACCTTTAAATAAAAAAAAAAAAAGTGGGGGAGGACTTTGTCACAACTTCCCTGTATTTCTATTCTGTTCACTCTTTTCAAAGTTCTAGCCCTGTAACTAACTGCCTTTTTACCACTCATTCCCATGCTCTATGCCTTTTGATCTTACTAAATCTATTCACTAAGATACCCATAACCTCTTATGATCCACAAGATAGCATGCTCACCCTGCTTTTTCTTCTATTATGGTGGCACAGCCCTAAGTGATAATAAAGAAAGAACAGATGAAAAGATAAAGAACAAAGATTACTGCCCTAGATTTTCCTTGGTTTGGGCTGGTTTATGCAACAGAATACCACTGAAGGGGGCAGGAACTACCATCAATCCCAGCATTTACTTAATAGTTGACTTAATCACCTAGCCCCCTTGCCTTCTAGTGATTAGAGGAAACTTTGTTTTTCTCAGCCTTACCAAAGAGTAAGTGGTCCAGAAGCAATTTTTTAAGAAACAATAAATACTTATAGAAATAAAACTTTGGAAGGGCTGGCCTAGGGACAAATATTTGGGAAGTCTCTTTCCCAACAGGCCAGGCCTCTTATTTTCCTATCCTGAAGCATCTCTGTGGTCTGAAGCCTGCAGCAGGGAGAGGTGAAGGATGGTTCAGACATGCCTGGCAGTTTACAGAACCCATGTAAAGACAGTATTCCTGTTGGTACAATTTCTTTCTTTGGCTAAAAAGGTCATCTCCTCTTATTTAAGTGGTAAGTGGTAGAAATTGTTAATTTGGGTTTGGTAATATTACATTAATTGGAAGGGAGGGAGTAAATCAAATCTAAGACTGTAACCAGATCCCTCCTATAGCCAGGCAGGAACCAAGAGAGAAAACATCGCCTAATGAATGAGGTGCTCTAAATGAATATAAAGGGCAGAAAAGATTCTGATTCTAGTAATGTCCAAGCAGAGTATTCAAGGTATGCTTTATTCTTAACCAATTGTGCATTCAGTCTTTGCTTTTCCCTGAAGACTCTGCAAGTTGTACTGAAGTATGCCTATCAGTATTCCACTAACAGACGCATGTCTCCACATTTTTGCGATTTTGCTCACAGTTATCATAAGAATCTTGGTCTCCTAGGCCCATCTGTGACCTCTTGGTCTTGATTCCTGAACCACCTTTCTTATCTGAGATTATAGATTTTGAGTCCATCTAGGTCATCCCTGCTTATCATATAATACCCTTTCCTCTGGCATGCACCTGCCTTTCTTGTAAAACAATCTTTTCTTTACCTTCCTTAGGTCCCTTTTACATGGCCCCATTTTTAAACAATTCATGCCATGCATGTTAACTCCATCTTACCAGTGCAACTCGTACCCTTTTACTCTGTAAAAGCCCCTTTCTTATCCTGAAGCAAGAGGCTCAGAAGTTAACACTGACAAAAGTTTCTCCTATATCAGTATCTGTGGCTGCAGTGATGCATTCTTCACCTAATCTATCTGATATCTGTTCTCTCAGCTATTCTGAAAGAGATAAGCTATTCTATTAACAAACAGGGCAGCCTGTGTCCTCCTGGTTATCCTCAGACTGAACCATATTTCCACTAATCAAATTGTGCTCCCTCATTTGGAGAACCAGAGCTTGAACGTGAGAGGCTTCCTTCTAAACTTATAATCACTCTTTCCCTATAAATCCACTCAGAGCTGACCTCAAAACTATAATTTCCCTCTCAGGTCTCTGGATTCTTTCTTCCCTGAATCCACTTTGGTTTCTCTCTTTGTCTCAAGGTTTGTATATACCCCAAAGTTTTGGTAGGATCCAAGTTTGTCTCTAAAAGGATCCCTCCAGGGATGCCTGGGTGGCTCAGTGCGTTAAGCGTCTGCCTTTGGCTCAGGTCATGATCCCAGGGATTGAGTCCCACATAGGGTCTCCTTGCTCAGTGGGGAGTCTGCTTCTCCCTCTGCCTGCCACTCCCCCTGCTTGTGTGCTCGCGTGCTCTCTCTCTCTGACAAATAAATAAAATCTTAAAAATAAATAAATAAAAAATAAAACAAAAGGATCCCTCCAGTATAACATCAACTTTTTCCATATATTTCTGATTTTTCTTTCATATAGTCACTTGGAAAGATTTCCAACTCCCCTCTGTCTCTCCATTCTTACTGGGAAAAGAGAACTGCTTTCTACCACTGGTAGCTTAAAAAATAATAATTTATTTTTTAAACCACCATGTATAACCATTCGCAACATATTTTTAGAACATCATACCAGATTAAATATATATTTTTTCAGATTAAATATATTAAAATAATCTCCCAATAAATGAAAAGTAATATATGATTTCCATTTCAAGTTAAGTCATTTAACAAGTCAAAGCCTTCTAATCCAAGACCATGGGTACTGTAAAGAATAAACAACTTACTGATGAAGCCAACACAATAGTGAGGAGCACTGTCCACTGACCCAGCATCTGCTGAAAAAACAGGCACGCAGGAGAATGAGAGGGAACAGAAGAGTTTGCATTCCCTGATTCTCCTCTACCCTTCAGGTGATCCCAGGAGTCACATCATTGATAGCATTTCCATCAAGATGAGACTCTCCTATTCGTGAATGTGGCATACAGGGAAAAAGTTAGAGAGCTGCACCTAATAGCAAAACAAATCCAATTATGTACCAGCGATTTTAATGCCTTACCAAGATTGAAGTGGCTCACTAAACCTCAGACTGTAAAGATCCAGGGAGCATGTTTATTTATTTATACCATGCCTCCCTCCAAATAGGATTTGAGGCAGCTCAGTGAGCATGTTAATAATGCTTATTCTCAAGACCCTATTTACCATGTTGTGCTGCAGTAGATATCATTACCCCTGTTTGCTCTTAGAAAATCTGACTTTTTGGAGGGGTTTTTTGTGGAACTTTCTGAAATTCAGAAGGGAACTTGAGGACTGATTTCCTCTACTCCTGCAGGATTGTGAGTGTGGGAAGGAAAGAACCAAAACATTGGGGTGGAGCCACTACAGGAGGCAGGGCAAAAACGAGCATACAGGGGTTTAGGGTCCCTAGGGCAGTGTTGGTACAAAGAGGTCAGTGCCCACAGGAGGCCCCCACCTGGAAATGGGACTTTGAGAATTTTTTTTTTTTTAAGATTTTTATTTATTTATCTGAGACAGAGAGAATGAGAGACAGAGAGCATGAGAGGGAGGAGGGTCAGAGGGAGAAGCAGACTCCCTGCAGAGCAGGGAGCCCGATGCGGGACTCGATCCAGGGACTCCAGGATCATGACCTGAGCCGAAGGCAGTCGCTTAACCAACTGAGCCACCCAGGCGCCCTGAGAATTTTTTAATGTGTTCCTGACACCAGAGAATGATGTTTGTTATGGTTATTAAAAATTGTCTTCTTGACCCAGCGATGAGGGCACTGTACAGTTTGGAAGCCTCTGCTGTCTAGAAATGAATGTTTCTCATGTTTCTGGATAGGAAAACCAGTCAAGAGAGACAAAGCATTGACTGAGAGCTCACTGGGTCTCTGCTACTGTGCTCGGCATCTTTCATATGAAGTTTCAACTGATCCCTGTAAAATAATCTGCTGATTGGAGCCATTGCTACGCTTTTGTAGTTGAGTTGCTGAGAGGGGGAGCTACTCTGTCAGAGAGGCAGCTGATAAGGGATGATGCTAGAAGTAAGGTTTGAATCTCTTTGCGACCTGTGGGTGTCTTACCTTTCTGCTAACCTGATTGATACCAACACAGCACTGAGCATGCAGTAGGCACAAAACTTAGGTTTGCTTGCAAGAATGACACAAAATTATAAAAACAACTCATTCCATAGATATTGACTGGGTGCCTACTACGTGCCAGACACAATGAGTCAACATAGAATAAATTCAACACTAGAATTGCAATTGAAATGTAAATCAGCTTTAATCTATGAAAATGAAATTAGGCCAGCAGGGAGGCCATAAATGAGCCTATTATAATACATCCCATAAGAGGAAGAACAGCCAGGAAAAATGAGGTGAAGGGATGATGAGATAATGTAATTTTAAAATTGGCTTCTGTTCTCCTGAAATACTTTTAAGATTTTACTGCAAAATTACACAGTCATCAAGAATATGCCATTTTTAAAAGACTTTCTCACTTGGGTCAGTGAATAAATAATAATACATGTTTAAAAATGCATGACTATTCATTAAACCATTGACCAGTTCCAGCTTATTGAGTACATAAGTATTTTAAAAATTACTTGAATACATATTTACCCAATAGACCAGAAAAGTTCCTTTGGTACATGATGTGCATTTTAAAAGCTGCCTGCATAAGGAGTTATCCGATCTAAACCAGAGTCTGCTGCCAGCTACATAATATGCATTTTAAAGAACAACCTAATTATGTGCTTACCCAAGAGAACAAAGTTAATACTGAGGGTCGATAATTATTACCTTCCTTTACTACCTTTTATTCTTTTCTGTCAAATAAAATAGAGAAAAAGAAGTTTATATCTACCCTCTTGTCCATTTTATCTTGACAACTCTCTCAATGCCTCTCTTACCCCACCTTCAAAAAACAGAGAGAGAGAGAGAGAGAGTGAGAACAGAAGGGAAGAAGGAAGAAGAAAATGTTTTGTTTTGTTTTTTAAGAAAACGATGTGTAATTAAAAGTAAGTGCTCTGAAACAAAAAATACATTATATGTTAAAAAAGAAGAAGAAGATAGTAGGAAGTGAAAAATGAAGAGGGGGAAATCGGAGGGGGAGACGAACCTTGAGAGACTATGGACTCTGAGAAATAAACTGAGGGTTCCAGAGGAGAGGGAGGTCGGGGGATGGGTTAGTCTGTTGATGGGTATTAAAGAGGGCACGTATTGAATGGAACACTGGGTGTTATATGCAAACAATGAATCATGGAGGGCGCCTGGGTGGCTCAGTCGTGAAGCGTCTGCCTTCGGTTCAGGTTGCGATCCCAGGGTCCTGGGATCGAGCCCCGCATGGGGCTTCCTGCTCAGCGGGAAGCCTGCTTCTCCCTCTCCCACTCCCCCTGCTTGTATTCCCTCTGTCGCTGTGTCTCTCTCTGTCAAATAAATAAATAAAATCTTTAAAAAAAAAAACAAAACACAATGAATCATGGAACACTACATCAAAAATTAATGATGTAATGTATGGTGACTAACATAACATAATAAAATTTAAAAAAAGAAAAGCAGGCTTCCAAAGGCTAAAAAAAAAAAAAAAAATAAGTGCCTGGTTGATAGCAAATGCAGAAGATCAAAAATCCATCTTTTAATGTGTATTATTTTCTCCCTTTCTGTAATAATAGGTTAAACTATTCACCAAAATTTTCTAGACTCCCCTGTTTACTTTTACAGAAACACGATTACCTTTCCCCTTCCTCTTTGGTAAGACACAGTGATATAGATTTCTTTCTCACCTTGCACAAAAAGCATGAGGGTCCTCTGTTACTTAGTTATGAAATCTGTTTCCACTGGCATGATATGGGATAAATTCTCAGCAGAAAATCTATTCCCACTCACAAAAAATATAGAATTAAAAGGCATATTTTCAAACAAATAATGCAATATATGTTAAGAAAAAAAAAAGAAGAAGAAGGTAGCGGGAGGGGAAGAATGAAGCGGGGGAAATTGGAGGGGTAGACGAACCATGAGAGACAATGGACTCTGAAAAACAAACAGGGTTCTAGAGGGGAGGGGGGTGGGAGGATGGGTTAGCCTGGTGGTGGGTATTGAGGAGGGCACATTCTGCATGGAGCACTGGGTGTTATGCACAAACAATGAATCATGGAACACTTCATCTAAAACTAATGATGTAATGTATGGGGATTAACATAAGAATAAAAAAAAATTAAAACCACTGAATCTAAAGCCAAAAAAAAAAAAGGCATATTTTCAACAAATATACTAATTCCCTAGTTTCTCTGCTCACTATTTTATTGTGCCACACTGTTATTAGTGATATCACCCCACCAGTGAGAGGTGTTGATGGACAAGATAGCAACCTTCACAACCTCTTCCTAGAAATGACTTTCCCCCTGAATTTCTAGTAATGTAAAATCATCCATTTAGCTCTAAAGAGCACACCCAACATGGAAATACCACTTCGTATTTAGGTATTAGATGTCAACTGATTATAGAACAGTGGGTCATATGTCTATAAGTACAGATGGTTCTGCACATACTACTCCAAAGTGTTATTCTCTATCACTCAGTGGTATTTTATTTTTAAAAATCCGTTTTGAACAGAGGTTTGCTTCCCCTCTTTCCACTACTCCCCTGTTGCTAAATCAATTACATTCTATCTACTAAAATTAATAGAGAAATCTTTCACAAATTCTATTTGAGTCTGAAGAATTGTCTACCTTCTACTCTAGATGTGCTTATTTCAATCAATCTAGAGAGATGAATTCAGGTTTGCTAAAGACGGATAAAAAGACTAAAGTCAAGTTATTTTTAAAAATTTATCCCAATAACTTATTATTTATTTTTCCTTCTTTTTATTTTCTAATTGTTAACTCATATCCGAAGAATACCCCAGAGATTTAAAAGCTGGTGAGAGTTTCTTAAATATGCTTGGCAATTTTGTAGAGGGGAGAAGTCTTAGAAGAGGCTAAATGGACTATAATTAAAGCCAAGTTTATTTCACATCAGCACAGTAATTAAAACATAATTATTATTTAAAGAAACAACTCTAATACCAAAAACATATATCTAAACTCCCAGGCAACTATATTAATGAGCTGAGTGATTCAACTTTATATAACTATGTTTCTTACTCTTCAGTTGACAAGAATAACAAGTAAAATTGGAAACATTTTGTAAATATAAAGTCATTATTGTATTGCAGGTATGGATATAGATGTATAGCAAAGAACTAAATAAAATTTAAAAATAAGACCAACATCATAAAGCTACACCATCAATGTTCTGATATAACCACTTTTTGTTACTTAGATTGGTTTGTTTTAGATACATCACTCTCTATGAGCAGTAAACTCTACTCAAGGGTCAGGTTCATTTTCTCATTTTATAACAGCTGTAAAATACAGACTGAAAATTAGAACAAACTGGAAGGTGACTTTAGAGCCTCTAGGCTGTTTGTTGTGTATATTATTTTTCTAAGCCTTTCAGAAATACATCAGTACTTGTTTGTTTGAGAACATGCTCTCCTTTTGTTCTAATAATTTTTTAAGTAAATTTTGCATTTTTACCAAATTAATTTTGGCCATAATTGGATTCACTTTGACAAAACAAAACACAGCTGAGTCTAATGGAGTGAATTTTCTCTGTCACTTTCTGGGTTGAATTGCAGTATTGGGGAAATCAGTTTTAATTCACTTGAAACAATCTTTTTCCATGTTCTTTCTCCTGCAGTTTTCTTCCCAAAGTTGCACTTTGTGCTGTACAACTTCATCTCTCCCTCAGGCATGATATGGTACTCTCTCTTTGCAGAACTAGAAAAGCATGACTTATTTTAAAAGGTGAGGCTCCACAAAACTTTGTTTCCAAAACCTAGTGAGCAAGTGAGTGAGTATATAACTGAGAAAGATGGGAAAGAGAAAGAACATGGATGCTCAAGATAGTCTTTAAGAGTTTCCCTTTTTATTTCAACTTGGATTGAAAGATTTATCAAATAAAAGTATAAGACTACCAATTAAATTTGAATTTCAGATAAATACTGAAGATTTTCATGTATGTCCCATGCAGTATTCAGATATACTTTATATACAAAACAAAACAAAATTGTTTTTTGTTTACTTAAAACTCAAATTTAAGTGTGTTACCTGTATTTTATCTGGCAATCCTATCTCCAAGGCTCTCCTTAGTGTAATATTCAACTGATTTTATCACAAAAAAAGTATCTTGGGGGTGAGCTCAAGCTAAGTACTCCTTTTAATTTGGCCCAAGTTTAGCAACTATTTTTTCCTTCAACTGGAAAAAAGTTTTAAAACAATAAAGACAATCGTGAGATGCAAAATTGATGTCAGATACTTCTGACATCATGACAGAATCATGATGGCTGCCATGGGGGGTTAATGTTCAAAACATTTTCTTTCAGGTATCCAAGTTCTGTCTCCTTTTCTAGCACACTGACCCAAAAGAAAGTTCTTTAGGCCTTTCTTTTTCCTGCTTTCCTGTGGGTGACTTTTCTCTTTTCCAGAATCCTGTTTTGATTTACTTATAGTGTTCTTTAGTATATCCCTTTGTATCGATTTTTTAGTGGTTGCTTTGTGTATTGTATTATATATGTATAACATCATTACCTACAGGGGCTAACATTTTACCAGTGCCAGCTTACCTCCCATTAAGTCCTCTCCTCCATTTACAATATAATTGGCTTAAATTTTGCTTCTACATATTTTCAGAATCATATGAGACATATGATTTTTGCTCCAATGGCCAAACAAAATTTAGAACACTCGAGAAAGAAAGTTGACTATGTTTATCCATATTTTTGCTCTTTTCATTGTTCATTCTTCCTTCCTAATGTTCCAAGATTCCTTCTTCTTATAATTTCCTTTCCTTTGCAAACTTCCCCTTAGCCCTTCTTTCAGGGTAGGTAAGGGTAGGTCTGCTAGTAACAAATTCTTTTTGCTTCCGTTTATCTGAGAATATCTTGATTTCCTCTTTGTTCCTGGAAGATATTGTCAATGGACATAGAATCCTGGGTTAACAGTACTTTGCTTGCAACACTTGAAATGTGTGTGTGCTACTCCCTTCTGGGCTCCATGGTTTCTTATGAGAAATCTACTGTCATTCAAGTTCTTTTTCCCTTATAGGTATGATAACATCATTTCTCTCTCACTGTTTTCAAGATATTTTCTTTGTCTTTAGTTTTCAGGAGTTTGTTTATGATGTATCTTGCCTATATTTCTTTGGGTTTATCCTGTGTGAGATTTGCTCAGCTTCTTGAATCTGTAAATTTATTGCCAAATGTGGAAATCTTTTACCATTATTTCTTCAAATAACTGTTAAGCCCCATACTCATTATCTTCTCCTTTTAGGACTCCAATGACACAAATGTTAAATCTTTATAGCTATAGTTCCCCACATCCCTGAGGCTCTGTGCATTTTTTTCTGAACTTTCTGATGTTCAGAACGGATCATTCTATTGTTCTATCTTCAAGTTTACTGATTCTGATTACCAGCCCACAGGAATGAAAATCCCAGCCCCCTTCAGCCTCATCTAACACCGCTCTGGAGGGAACCAGGGGTACCCATTACAATCCCGCAGGAACAGAAGTCTAGGCTCTCCACTTGGCCTTTGCTCAGTAGCAGAGTGGGACCACGGTTTTTTTTTTAAGTGTTGTTTGCTAAAATAGAGCAATTATTATCTAAAAGTCTTCTATCTTGCTAGGATGACCTTTTTATTGGTCTTCTGGCAAGAAAAAGCAGGCTTTTGGGGAGGGAATTTTCTGTCTGCTTTCATTGACATTTCTGGGTTGTGGGCTTCCCCAACCCCAAGTTTAGACTCTATGAGGCAAAAAGAAAACCCAGAGGATTCAACATTCTGTTGTTCCTTAGATCCTGAGATCTAGCCAGTCTGCCTTCTCTGCACCATTCATAGTTTCCTTATTAGAGAGTGAGAGTGAGACAGAGAGACAGAGACAAAAGGAGAAAAATCATTATATCCAGGATTCTTAACAGTATTTAACAGGAACAATAGAGAACAGTGCATCTAGTTCCATCTGGTGCCCAAACCAAAAGCTGGCAAAACATTATTAAAGTGTGTTTTACTTCTCCTTAGTTTTTCCCTTTCTGTAGTCTAGATGGCAGCTTTTCCAAATGTTAGCATTCTCATCAAGCCCTTAAGGTTACCCAAGAGCTCATTATTTTCTCAGAATGGATGTTGCCTTCCATTTTATTTTATTTTATTTTATTTTATTTAAAGATTTTATTTATTTATTCAACAGAGAGAGACAAAGCAAAAGAGGGAACACAAGCAGGGGGAGTGGGAGAGGGAGAAGCAGGCTTCCTGCTGAGCAGGGAGCCCGATGTGGGACTCGATCCCAGGGCCCTGGGATCATGACCTGAGCCGAAGGCAGACGCTTAACGACTGAGCCACCCAGGCACCCTGCCTTCCATTTTAGTAAGAAAATTAAGAGAATGAGACATGAACCCATTCAGTTTCTCATCCTCCACCTACAAATTATCTATATTTACAACTCTTCTTATGTACTTGCCTTCAGTCTTAGAAGCATCTCTCTTTCTATGTCTCCTTTGGATCTTAGCTTAACCCACCTCTTTTGATGTTATATCAAATGTCCCTCTCTTCCCTACACTCTCAAACTTTGACTTTCATCTACTTCTATCCTTCTCCTATCTCCATCTCACATTCAGACCTATGTCTCCACTAGCTGCATCTTCATTAATCACCCTCTTTTCACAGCAAAGAGTAGACAACATTGTTGACTTCCCTTCTTCTTCCTTCACTCCTCATTAAGCATTGAACCAGGGAAATAGAGGAGAGCCCATACACCTTTCATATGCCAGAACAACATTCCTAAATTTCACCATAATGTTCCAACATAAGCACCAATCAAATCATTATATTTTAATTGTCAGAAACAAGATAAAACTTCAAAAAGATATGAAACTTACTGTATAAAATTATAAGATTTATGTTATATTCTATTTGTTATGCAACTAAAAACACCACATTTTGCATCCAAACAGAAAATAAAAAGAAAGACCTTCATCACCATCTAATGAAAAGATCTACAATTATTACATCCAACTTTTCTGAGCTTCATCTTACAAAGTCCTTTTTCATACATGTCTATGCTTCAACTCACCTCATTCTCATTTCCACCCTCACCACCCCATTGAAGATACTCTCAATTAAGGCCATCAATCTCTTCTTCTTCTTCTATGAAAGTAGCCTTCCAACCCTTATTTTATAGTCTCTGATATGACTGAACACTGTATTTCCCAATTCATGAAATCCCCTTCTCCACTGGTATATTATAAAGACACCCCTTCCTCTTTGTTCTCCTACCTATTCAACACTTCTTCATAGTCATGAATGCTCACTCCTTAAATATGTGTGCTCCTTCACATTCTATATATTTTCCTGGACAAGCCCTAAATATTATGGTTTCAATTACCACTTACATGCTGATGAGTTCCAAATGTTTATCTCAAATCCAAAGCTCACTCTTAAGTTCCTTTTTGATATGTCCAGCTGGATATCCCCCAAAATCAAACAAATTGAAAAGTGAACTCATCCTCTTTAAACCTAAATCTGTTCTTCCTCTTTTACTTAATCTTTCAGAAATAACATTTATTTAGTCACAAAAGTCAGGAACACCTAACAGAGTGCCTTAACAGATTAAGGACCTCTTGCTTATAATGATCTCTGTCTTATTATAATTTGTGGGCTAATTTTTATCTCTTGTGATACAGTAAGTTTATCATTGATTTCCTAGAAATAGCATACAATAAAGGTTTGGTGAATTAATGATGAAAAATTTAATTTATCTAGAAAAACAGTGATGACCAGCATTATCAGTTGGGATTACATGGGTCATGCCTCTGCAGGGATTTGTATCTGTGTCCACTGGTGCATCCCACCATTCAAAACTGCCTGACACCATAATAGGTGCTCAATAAATATTTGTTGAATGAAAAAATAAAAATGTGTTTTGATAGAGACTTACTTTCCACCTTTTTCATAAGTCCATGACTATAGGAGTGTCCTAATCACAGCGTGCATTAGTTATCTATTTCTAGATACTAAATTACCCCAAAAACTTAGTGGCTCAAAACAACACTTATTACCTCACTGATTCTGTGATTCAAGAATCTGGGTGACAGCTGAGTTGTCTGGCTCTGAGTTTTTCACAAGGCTGCAGCCATCTTAAGGCTCAACTGAGAAGAGCCTTCTTCCTCACTCTCACATGGTTGTTAGCAAGATTTAGTTTCTTTCAGCTTATTTGACTGAGACCTTATTTTTTTTAAGATTTTATTTATTTATTTGACAGAGAGAGAGAGAGAAGCGGCAGAGGGAGAGGGAGAAGCAGGCTCCCCACTAAGCACGGAGCCCGAAACAGAGCTCAATCCCAGGACCCTGGGATCATGACCCGAGCTGAAGGCAAACACTTAACTGACTGAGCCAATCAGGTGACCTGAGACCTAAATTTTTAATAAGCTCATGGCCAAAAACCTCTTTCATTGTTATTTTGCACATGGTCAACATAGCTGTTTGCTTCATCAAACCAAGTAAGAGAGCAAGAAAGTGCCAGCAAGATTAAAGTCACAACCTATTGTAATCTAATCACAGATATGACAGGCATCACTTTTGTCACATTCTATTCATTAGAAACAAGTCATGAGGGACCAACCACACTCAAAGGGAGGGGATTTCATGAAGGCATGACCACTAGGGAGATAGAGTGGGGGAGTGTTCATTGAGAGCAATGTCATGAGCTGCCTACCACATCATACATAAATACTTTTCTAGGAAATAAGAAATCGCTGTGAGCAGAAACAACAGAGCTTATGGCCACAACTAGAACTACACTTATATAACTCTCAGCCTTGTGAAGAAACAGATACCCCTTTCCACCATTAGTAAATAAACACAATTTTTCCCTAGAGACAAAGAAGAAACCTTCCTTCTCTCTTCTCAACACTTAAGAATGTCTGCAAGAATAAGATTAGATTAAGTTACAAGTATATTTTTAAACCCTGTAGTCCACATCTAGACTTTCCCCTTCCTTCTCTGCACAGGTCAATCACCTATATAAAATGGCAATGAGATGCTAGACTCCCTTAGCAATTTGGTCAGTCTGACTTGAGCTGGACTCAAAGTTGAGGACCAAAGGTAGAAACAAAGGTCAATATCTGTCTGGCTACAACTTCTCCCAGACAAATGACCTATTGACTAACTCATAGGTAAATCCCCATCAATAGTTTCAAATTTCACATAACCTCAAAGGATATTAAATCTATTCATTTCTGTGTTGCTTAGTATCCACAGTAGATAAAGAAGGATTTAGAAATGATTAGATGAATGGTGGTTGGTTGTAGGAGTCAATTCTATCATTTGTTTGGTGGAATTTGAACAACACATTAAGTTTGGAAGTTAATAGAATCATCTGTGGGAATTTAGATTGTTCAGAGGATTCTTTTGGACATGGATGGTTAAAACTGTCTGGTTAAAAAATTTCATAGGCTTCCCTGTATAGCTTCTAAAGCAAAAGCAGATTCTCTGTATACTTAAATAGTAGCACCTACTACTCTCTATTCATTTTCCATTCATACTCTAAAATCAAAACCTTGCGAGAAATTGAGAACAAAGAAGATTTTGAGTTTTTATTGGAAGACAATGAATTTGAGATAACTGATGGTGAGTTAATTGTCTCTGAGCATTTCTGGAATTGCTGCTTGTACATTTTCTTACTGCTGGCAGGATCCCTAATACTGACAGTGGGAACTGTTTCAAGTAAGATCGTGCAATTTAGTTTTGCATCCTTTTTTCTAGACCTGTATGTGTGGCAGTAATTGAGTCTCTTTTGCACAGCTCTTGGGGTAAAATTTATATATTAATGGCCTTGCATTTGGGGACACATAAAAGTGGGAGAAATTCAGAACTAAAGAGCAGTTCAGTGCTTTTTATGTCAAAAAACCTTAAAGGAAATAAGGAAAGAGAGGTACATGGCTCAGAATCTAAAAGAGGAAAGGAGGGTGAGCGCTTTAAGATTCAAAGGCTATAACTTGACAACAACCTAGTATGGCAGCCTTATAATGGGAAGGACTCTGATCTGTGATTATAATCCTACCTCTACCTCCATTCCTGCTGTGTGATCTTGGGGCTAGGCTTTGTAATCTACAAAATAAGAGTATTGAAGTGCTTGATCTGTAAGACCCATTCAGGCTGTAAATTTCTCTACTGTGACCTGATAGAAGAAACTCAATCAATTTCTGGCCTACAACCTCCCTATCAGTTTATATTTCTTTCCTCTTGGCGCATTTCCCCCAGCATTCTCTCCAACTTCCGATCTTATCCTGGGTGAATATTTTCACTCTTCAGCAGTCAAACTCTCTGGTAATTAATGCTGCATAGTTGACTAGTAATAAAGATGTTAGTTGATAATGGCTGAATGAATGACCCACAAGTAATAGCATTTTAAACATAAATGGACTCTCAAAGACTAACATATCATGACCCAAAAGACTGAAATTATAATGATGAACTGAGAGGAAATAGAGTTAATTTTTTGAGCTTAAGTAATCATCTACCCTGATTACTCATAAAACTGCCCTGGCTGATTTGTCTAGAGTGAGTAGTTCAAGGTAGAAGAGTTGAAAGAATACCATATTAGCACAGACTTTGAAAGCAGACAGACTTGGAGTTAAGTCCCTGCTCTACAATTTTCTAGCTGTTTGATTTTGAGCACTTTATTCATCTGTCTGATCTTAAATTTTCTCCTATAAAATGGGATTAATAGTGCCCATGTCCCAGAATTATTTCAAAGAATAAAAAAGATAATATATCTGGGACACAGTACCCATGTAACAACTGCTAACTATCATTATTGCCACTTCTCTGGGAACATAATAATAAACCTGATTTTAAAAATCAAATGATGTTATTTTTACTCTCAAATGGAGACTACAAAAAGCTTTGCTGTTTTATAAAATGAATATACAATATAATATCTCTGTCTATAAAATAATGACACTGGCTCAGCATAAGAAAAGCAGTCTGATGATTTTATAGTTACTTGTAAATAATTGTTTGAATACTGGGGCGGAGCAAGATGGCGGAGGAGTAGGAGACCTGGATTTCGTCTCCTCTCAGGAATTCAGCTGGATAGGGATCAAACCATTCTGAACACCTACAAACCCAACAGGAGATCGAAGAAAGGAATAGCAACAACTCTCTGAACAGAAAAGCGACCATTTATTGGAAGGTAGGACCTGCGGAGAAGTGAATCCGAGCCGATATTTGGGAGGATAGACGGCGGGGGAGGGGCCTCCGTCGGCTGCTTCTGGCAAGTGATAGAGCCGCGGAGCACAAAATCGGAACTTTTAAAAGTCTGCTCCGCTGAGGGACGTCACTCTGGTGGCTAAGCAGGGGGTGGAACCCTCAGGACAGTGTGGTCTCAGGACCCTCGGGGTCACAGAAAGACCGGGGGTGCCTGAGTGTGGCAGAGCTCCCAGGTATCGGAGCAGGGAAGCCGGCTGCAGAGGCGGAGCCCAGGCGCAGGCTCTCAGCTCGGGGTTGCCATTGACCGTGATCCGCGGCACAGTCGGGCCCCTGCTCCTCCAGCAGGGACCCAACAAGCGGCAGATCCGGGGAGACTCACCTTCCTCCCCCGGGAGGAGCCGCGCGGGAGTGCTCCACAGGGATCTGCTGGGTTTGGAGACTCCACCCGGGGTCGGGTGCCAGAGACAGAAACGCGCGGTCACAGGCCGGACGAGCACGGAGTGCGGCTGGAGACCGGGGAGACGGGAGTGACTGACGGCTTTTCTCTGGGGGCTCACTGAGGAGCGGCCCCGAGTTCTCGGCTCCTCCGGGGCGAAGATTGGGAGGCCGCCATTTTCGCTCTCTGCCTCCAAAGCTGTACGGGAAGCTCGCAGGGAACAAAAGCCCCGGAGAGCAAACCCCAGCAGATTACTTAGCCGGGAGGGGGCAAGGGCAGAGCAATTCTGCCTCCGGCAGAGGCATTTGGAAACCACGGCAACAGGCCCCTCCCCAGAAGATCAGTGAGAACAGCCAGCCAAGACCAAGTTTTTTTTTTGTTTTTTGTTTTTTTTTTAAAGATTTTATTTATTTGACAGAGGGAACACAAGCGGGGGGAGCGGGAGAGGGAGAAGCAGGCTTCCCGCGGAGCAGGGAGCCCAATGCGGGGCTCGATCCCAGGACCCTGGGATCATGACCTGGGCTGAAGGCAGACACTTAACGACTGAGCCACCCAGGCGCCCCCAGCCAAGACCAAGTTTACCGATCAATGAGAACGGCAGAACTCCAGCGCTATGGGACTACTGCACATAGAATTCACAGCTTTTTTACCATGATTCTTTAGTCCTTTAAAGTTAATTTTTTTTAACTGTCTTTTTGTCTTTTTATTACTTTTTGAATTTTTCTTTTTCCCTTTTTCAACCAACATCTTATCGATCCCTTTTTTTAAAAAAAACATTTTTATTTTTCATTTTTAGAGTCATATGCTATCCCTTCATAGTAGTTACCCATATTTTTGGCTTATATATATAAGTTGTTCTCTCTTTAAAATTTTGATAGTTTCTTCTAAAAGATTAAAATATACCCTAAATCTCTAGTATATGGTGTTTTCTATTCCCCTGCCTGATCACATCCTCTCCCTTTTTTTTTCTTTTTTTAAATCCTCTTCTTTCTTTTTTCAAACAACTTCTTATCAATTCCTTTTATAAAATTTTTTATAATTTCCATTTTTACAGTCATATTCCATCCCTTCATCATATCAACCCTTATTTTTGTACATATATAAGTTTTTCTTTCTTTAAAATTTTAGGAGGCACTTCCTTCTAAAAGACCAAAATACACCCCAAATCTAGTGTGTGGCACTGATCTATATACCAGCCTGATCATATTTGATCACATTCTGGTTTTTTTATTGTTGTTGTTGTTTTGTTTTGTTTGTTTTTGTTTTTATCTTTATCTTTTTCTTTTTTTTTTTTCTTTTCTTTTTCTTTTTTCTCTCTTTCCCTTTCTTATCCCACTGCTTCAGGTCTTTCCTGATTTGTTTAGAGTATATTTTCTGGGGACGTGGTTACTCTGCTAGCATTTTGTTCTCTCATTAATCTATTCTCCTCTGCACAAAATGATGAGACGGAAAAAATCATCTCAACAAAAAGAACAAGAGGTAGTACCGACTGCCAGGGACCTACTCAATACGGACATTAGTACAATGTCAGATCTAGAGTTCAGAATCATCACTTTAAAGATACTAGCTGGGCTTGAAAAAAATATGGAAGTTATTAGAGAAACCCTTCTGGAGAAGTAAAATAACTAAAATCTAACCAAGTAGAAATCAAAAAGGCTATTAATGAGGTGCAATCAAAAATGGGGGCACTAACTGCTAGGATAAATGAGGCAGAAGAGAGAATCAGTATATAGAAGACCAAATGATGGAAAATAAAGAAGCTGAGAAAAAGAGAGATAAACAACTACTGGATCACGAGGGCAGAATTCGAGAGATAAGCGATACCATAAGACGAAACAACATTAGAATAATTGGGATCCCGGAAGAAGAAGAAAGAGAGAGAGGGGCAGAAGGTATAATGGAGCAAATTATAGCAGAGAACTTTCCTAATTTGGGGAAAGAAACAGGCATGAAAATCCAGGAAGCACAGAGAACCCCTCTCAAATTCAATAAAAATAGGTCAACTCCCCGACATCTAATAGTAAAACTTACGAGTCTCATAGACAAAGAGAAAATCCTGAAAGCAGCTCAGGAGAAGAGATATGTAACCTACAAGGGTAGAAACATTAGATTGGCAACAGACCTATCCACAGAGACCTGGCAGGCCAGAAAGGACTGGCAGGATATATTCAGAGCACTAAATGAGAAAAATATGCAGCCAAGAATACTATATCCAGCTAGGCTGTCATTAAAAATTGAAGGAGAGATAAAAAGCTTCCAGGACAAACAAAAGCTAAAGGAATTTGCAAACACAAAACCAGCCCTACAGGAAATCTTGAAAGGGGTCCTCTAAGCAAAGAGAGAGCCTAAAAGCAACATAGACCAGAAAGGAACACAGACAATATACGGTAACAGTCACCTTACAGGCAATACAATGGCACTAAATTCCTATCTTTCAATAGTTACCCTGAATATAAATGGGCTAAATGCCCCAATCAAAAGACACAGGCTAACAGACTGGATTAAAAAACAGGACCCATCGATATGCTGTCTGCAAGAGACTCATTTTAGACCCAAAGACACCCCCAGATTGAAAGTGAGGGGGTGGAAAACCATTTACCATGCTAATGGACACCAAAAGAAAGCTGGGGTGGCAATCCTTATATCAGACAAATTAGATTTTAAACCAAAGACTGTAATAAGAGATGAGGAAGGACACTATATCATACTTAAAGGATCTATCCAACAAGAAGATCTAACAATTGTAAATATCTATGCCCCTAACATGGGAGCAGCCAATTATATAAGCCAATTAATAACAAAAGCAAAGAAACACATCGACAACAATACAATAATAGTGGGGGACTTTAACACCCCCCTCACTGAAATGGACAGATCGTCTAAGCAAAGGATCAACAAGGAAATAAAGACTTTAAATGACACACTGGACCAAATGGACTTCACAGACATATTCAGAACATTCCACCCCAAAGCAACGGAATACACATTCTTCTCTAGTGCCCATGGAACATTCTCCAGAATAGATCACATTCTAGGTCACAAATCAGGTCTCAACCGGTACCAAAAGATTGGGATCATTCCCTGCCTATTTTCAGACCACAATGCTTTGAAACTAGAACTCAATCACAAGAGGAAAGTCAGAAAGAACTCAAATACATGGAGGCTAAAGAGCATCCTCCTAAAGAATGAATGGGTCAACCAGAAAATTAAAGAAGAATTAAAAACATTCATGGAAACTAATGAAAATGAAAACAAAACTATTCATAATCTTTGGGATGCAGCAAAGGCAGTCCTAAGAGGAAAGTATATAGCAATACAAGCCTTTCTCAAGAAACAAGAAAGGTCTCAAGTACACAACCTAACCCTACACCTAAAGGAGCTGGAGAAAGCACAGCAAATAAAGCCTAAACCCAGCAGGAGAAGAGAAATAATAAAGATCAGAGCAGAAATCAATGAAATAGAAACTAAAAGAGCAGTAGAACAGATCAACGAAACTAGGAGCTGGTTCTTTGAAAGAATTAGCAAGATTGATAAACCCCTGGCCAGACTTATCAAAAAGAGAAGAGAAATGACCCAAATCAACAAAATCATGAATGAAAGAGGAAAGATCACAACCAACACCAAAGACATACAAACAATTATAAGAACATATTATGAGCAACTCTATGCCAGCAAATTAGATAACCTGGAAGAGATGGATGCATTCCTAGAGATGTGTCAACTACCAAAACTGAACCAGGATGAAATAGAAAACCTGAACAGACCTATAACCAGTAAGGAAATTGAAGCAGTCATCAAAAATCTCCCAAAAAACAAAAGCCCAGGGCCAGATGGCTTCCCAGGGGAATTCTACCAAACATTTCAAGAAGAATTAATACCTATTCTTCTGAAACTGTTCCAAAAAAATAGAAACGGAAGGAAAACTTCCAAACTCATTTTATGAGGCCAGCATTACCTTGATCCCAAAACCAGACAAAGACCCCATCAAAAAGGAGAATTATAGACCAATATCCCTGATGAACATGGATGCAAAAATTCTCACCAAAATACTAGCCAATAGGATCCAACAGTACATTAAAAGGATTATTCACCACGACCAAGTGGGATTTATCCCTGGGCTGCAAGGTTGGTTCAACATCTGCAAATCAATCAATGTGATACAATACATTAACAAAAGAAAGAACAAGAACCATATGATCCTCCCAATAGATGCAGAAAAAGCATTTGACAAAGTACAGCATCCTTTCTTGATCAAAACTCTTCAGAGTATAGGGATAGAGGGTACATACCTCAATATCATAAAAGCCATCTATGAAAAACCTACAGCGAATATTATTCTCAATGGGGAAAAACTGAGAGCTTTCCCCCTAAGGTCAGGAACGCGGCAGGGATGTCCACTATCACCACTGCTATTCAACATAGTATTGGAAATCCTAGCCACAGCAATCAGACAACAAAAAGAAATCAAAGGCATCCAAATTGGCAAAGAAGAAGTCAAACTCTCACTCTTTGCAGATGATATGATACTTTATGTGAAAAACCCAAAAGACTCCACCCCAAAACTGCTAGAACTCATACAGGAATTCAGCAAAGTGGCAGAATATAAAATCAATGCACAGAAGTCAGTGGCATTCCTATACACCAACAACAAGACAGAAGAAAGAGAAATTAAGGAGTCGATCCCATTTACAATTGCACCCAAAACCATAAGATACCTAGGCATAAATCTAACCAAAGAGACAAAGGATCTGTACTCAGAAAACTATAGAATACTCATGAAAGAAATTGAGGAAGACACAAAGAAATGGAAAAATGTTCCATGCTCATGGATTGGAAGAACAAATATTGTGAAGATGTCAATGCTACCTAGAGCAATCTACACATTCAGTGCAATCCCCATCAAAATACCATCTACTTTTTTCAAAGAAATGGAACAAATAATCCTAAAATTTGTATGGAACCAGAAAAGACCCCGCATAGCCAGAGGAATGTTGAAAAAGAAAAGCAAAGCCGGCGGCATCACAATTCCGGACCTCAAGCTCTATTACAAAGTTGTCATCATCAAGACAGCATGGTACTGGCACAAAAACAGACACATAGATCAATGGAACAGAATAGAGAGCCCAGAAATGGACCCTCAACTCTATGGTCAACTAATCTTCGACAAAGCAGGAAAGAATGTCCAATGGAACAAAGACAGTCTCTTCAACAAATGGTGTTGGGAAAATTGGATAGCCACATGCAGAAGAATGAAACTGGACCATTTCCTTACACCACACACAAAAATAGACTCCAAATGGTTGAAAGACCTCAATGTGAGACAGGAGTCCATCAACATCCTAAAGGAGAACACAGGCAGCAACCTCTTTGACCTCAGCCGAAGCAACTTCTTCCTAGAAACATCGCCAAAGGCAAGGGAAGCAAGGGCAAAAATGAACTATTGGGACTTTATCAAGATAAAAAGCTTTTGCAAAGCAAAGGAAACAGTCAACAAAACCAAAAGACAACCGACAGAATGGGAGAAGATATTTGCAAATGACATATCAGATAAAGGGCTAGTATCCAAAATCTATAAAGAACTCATCAAACTCAACACCCAAAGAACAAAGAATCCAATCAAGAAATGGGCAGAAGACCTGAACAGACATTTTTCCAAAGAAGACATCCAAATGGCCAACAGACACATGAAAAAGTGCTCAATATCACTCGGCCTCAGGGAAATCCAAATCAAAACCTCAATGAGATACCACCTCACACCAGTCAGAATGGCTAAAATTAACAAGTCAGGAAACGACAGATGTTGGCGGGGATGCGGAGAAAGGGGAACCCTCCTCCACTGTTGGTGGGAATGCAAGCTGGTGCAGCCACTCTGGAAAACTGTATGGAGGTTCCTCAAAAAGTTGAAAATAGAGCTACCATATGATCCAGCAATTGCACTACTGGGTATTTACCCCAAAGATACAAAAGTAGGGATCTGAAGGGGTACATGCACCCCGATGTTTATAGCAGCAGTGTCTACAATAGCCAAACTGTGGAAAGAGCCAAGATGTCCATCAACAGATGAATGGATAAAGAAGAAGTGGTATGTATATACAATGGAATATTATGCAGCCATCAAAAGGAATGAGATCTTGCCATTTGCAATGACGTGGATGGAACTGGAGGGTATTATGTTGAGTGAAATAAGTCAAACAGAAAGACTTGTATCATATGATCTCACTGATATGAGGGCTTCTTAATCGCAGGAAACAAACTGAGTGTTGTTGGAGTGGGGGGTGGGGTGGGAGGGATGGGGTGACTGGGTGATAGACACTGGGGAGGGTATGTGCTCTGGTAAGTGCTGTGAATTGTGCAAGACTGTTGAATCTCAGATCTGTACCTCTGAAACAAATAATGCAATATATGTTAAGAAAAGAAAAAAAAAGAAGAACAAGAAGGTAGCGGGAGGGGAAGAATGAAGCGGGGGAAATCGGAGGGGTAGACGAACCATGAGAGACGATGGACTCTGAAAAACTAACAGGGTTCTAGAGGGGAGGGGGTGGGAGGATGGGTTAGCCTGGTGGTGGGTATTGAGGAGGGCACATTCTGCATGGAGCACTGGGTGTTATGCACAAACAATGAATCATGGAACACTTCATCTAAAACTAATGATGTAATGTATGGGGATTAACATAAGAATAAAAATTTAAAAAAATAATTGTTTGAATACTGCTTTACCTCATGAAATCAAACCTTTCTTTCAATGGATAACTTGAAGTCCCTCATTAATGATGGATAATTTCCCTAAGTTTTCAAAATTCTCTGTCCTACTTAGATAATGTTTAAATGATGGAAATCAATTTAATTGAAACAGAAAAGGACTGACCCCCATGCTATGTATCAAATAGGTACAAATGAGAAACTAATCCAAAACAGAAGCTCCCTGGATCTGCATACTTCATTAGCCTTGGACACTGACTACTCAATATTATTATCCTAGCATTACTTCACTACTTAAATCCCTTTATGTTTTATTCAGGTCTAAAGCTTTTGCCTTTAAAACAAACTGTTGAGGAACTATGGAACAATAGGCTGAGAGAGAGATTCCTCCACCAACAGGGCCTAAGAGGAAGGCTCACACAGACAGGCCTGCATGTTCAAAGATCGCCCTCTGGCCTACCTCAGCTTTTTATCTGCAGGGTCCAGAGGGATTCCCCCCAAGTACTAATAGTAAACCTAACACCCTTGGTCCTTCACACCCTCACTGCCTAGTGTCACGTGAAAACACTAAAACTTCACATCTCCAGGTAAGACTGCCATATTTTTGTCCTGCCTCAACACTGATGGTCCAGTCTAGCCTTGGGACCATCAGGACAAATTTCAAAATGCCTTTTATTAAGGTTTATGTCTTCATCACAGGAAACCAAGTTCTCTCTGGTCACTTTTCTTCTCTGAACTTTCTTCTTATTTTCCCCTGAGAAAAAGGAAATAATTAGATGAGTTTCACAAGTTTTACTCCTCTGCCCACCCATCTCTCTCTTCCTTGTCTCTCATCACTATGAGTTAACTGCCCATGTCCCTAGCTAAGCTGTATTCCTCTATTTTGCAATGAATATCATCAGATTTGCCTGCTTGAGAATATTGGTCTGGTTGGTTTCTTCTCTCTCTTGCATTATGAAGGCTACTTTTTCTGGTGCTTCTTTTCTATCACCACACAGGCATGGTATTATTTCTCCCATTAAAACAAACAAAAATTGTCCCTAGATTTCACCTACCCTGCCAACTACAGACCACATTTTCTCCTTCTCATTACAGTAAACACCTATACAGAAGTCCCTCTGCCTACTTCTGTCCTATTTCTCTCTCCCTATTTTTATCCCAATAAAGTTTTTGACCCCACAACTCCACGGAAATTCCTCTTACTCTTATGGTTGTCAACATGATTTCATCATTACTAAATCCAAGAGTCAATTTTCAATCCTCATCATACTTAACCAATCAGCAGCATTTAACATATTTGATCATTTGTCCTGGTTTCTAAAACTCCACACTTCCCTGACTTTCTCTTCTCACTCATCAGGTACTTCTTTCAGTCTCTCTGCTAGTTTCTCCTCAGCTCACCAACCTCTTAATAATGGAGTAACCCAGCACTTGGTCCCTGAACCTCATCTGTTTTTTTCTCTATACCCACTCCTTGGTGATTCCATCCAAGGTTTTAAATACTGCCTTGATGCTGATGAGTCCAAATTTAATCTCCAGCCAGCAGCATCTCACCTCACCACTTCAAACTCCTACTTAGTGCTTCTACATGCATGTCTAATAAGCATTTCCAACATAATTGAATTCCCAAACTGGTTCTTCTCCCCAGACCTTCTACCACAACCTTTCTTAATGAAAACAGTTCCTTTCTTCCAGTTGCTCAGGCCAAAAACCTTGGAGTCACTCTTGACTCTTCTTTCTCATACACATACCACTTACATTTTACCCCATCCAACACCAAACCCTACCAACTCTGTCTTCAAAATATATCCAGAGTATTACCACTTTTCACTACCTCTGCTGTTATTAATCTGGCCCAAACCACCATTACATCTTGCCTATATTACTGCAAGGGCATCCTAACTAGCCTCCTTGCTTCTTTCTGTAAATTCTCAACACTGTGGCTACAGGGATTCCAGGAAAACATGTATAAATTGAATAGATAATTTCACTCTTCTGCTCAAAAGTCTCTGATATCTCATTCAAATTAAGAACCAGTGTTTCTACAATGGCCCTATCTGATCTGCTCCCTGCTCACTCCCATCTCCTATCATCTCTCACTCTCCCATGCTCCTTGCTGTTGGGCACCATGCTCCTCCTCATTGCCATGTGTGATTTCACATCAGACTGCACTTGCTGACATCATGTCCTGGAATGTTCTTCCCCCAGATATCCACATGACTCAGTCCTTCACCACCTTATGTATAGTCTTTGTTCAGGTGTTCTCATCTCAGAAAGATTTTCCCTGAACACCATATTTAAAAATATAAACCCCATCTTCCACTGCTTTGTTTTATTCTTTTGCACCTTCACCATATAACATACTACTATTTAACTTATATTCTTTATTAACTGTCCATATCTATTAGGATGGAAGCTTCTTGAGAACAAGAATTTGTAGTTTCACTTTATTCTCTGCAATCTCAGGTGCCTAAAGCAAAGCAATTGTTAAAAAATGAAAAATTTTTAGATGTTCAGGAAATAGACAACATAGTCTATTATAGTATAGTTAATAATAATAATAATAACAAGCATTGTGTAATGCTTATTATGTGTCAAGCACTGTATTAAGGGCTTTATGTATGTCTGTCTATTCATATAATTAACTCATCTCATCTCTACAATGAATCCACAAGTAGGTAATATTTTTGTCTCTATTTTAGAGATGAAGAAATTATGGTCCAAAGAGGTTTAGAAACCTTCTCAAGACTTTATCGAGAGTATGTGGGAAATCAGAATTTGAACCTGGAATTTATACTTAACTTCTCTAGGTTCTGTTTCCTCTATTAAAACCAGGAAAATAAGATCTTCCTTGTGAGAATTATAGATAATATATACAGAATATAAAGACAATAGCACAGTGTCTAAATCTGGCAAATCAGTACATGGAAGCAATAATTATGCTGCCACTGTTCAGACAGAGTAAACTTTAGTACAAGGAATCCGAAAATATCTTTCTAAATGAAAGTGCTATGTTATTCAATCTCCCAATTTGTGTTTTGATTGGCAGCACCATACTTAAGATAATCCTTCAAAATCACACAAATGAAAATTAGTCATTTCTGTCTATGGAAAAAATAAATTGGGGTTTCATTTTTGGTTTTGTTTTCTTAGCTTACCAGCTGTATTATGCAAGCCTATATCAATGTACATGCAGTCTAGCAATGCACACATATTTGTTTTTTAAGTCAAAGGGGGAAAACTTTATAAGGCATCACTATTCATTTTATTTGTCTAAGACTCTAATCTGCTCTTCATTTAAGCTTACAGAGCTCCAGGATGAAGAAATCTTTAAACCCCAGGCCTACTGATTAGCACAAGCTCTGTTCCAGTACCACAGAGGAGACAGAAATAAGGCTTCATACAGGGGCTCTGAAACGAAGTGGGTAGATTGATGTCCCCAATGGTGTTTCAGTGCCCCCAAAATACCTTCACAGCATGTGCAACAACAGTATGGGGGCTCTACTGAATTTGTATTCTGGGAAACAAACTAAAAGGTCAACATGCATGTATATTTATAATGGAATTGGTATTTGTTAATCAATGAGGGGAGACATTTCTTCTTTTGTAGGAACTTCTCAAACTTTTCAGAGGGGAGCCTGCAGTTAGCCTTAGAAAGCTCTTACAAATTACACATCAATATTTTCTAAGGTACTTGGGACGAACAGTTGTTAAACTAATAGTCTATTGACTTTAAAATTTCAATACCAAGACTAAGATGCAACATTAAAGTAGTACATGCTTCATGTTCTTTAAAGGGGGAAAATATACTAGGATAGAAATGGAGTAGAAAAATTCAAAAAACAGAATACATATTTTGAAACTACATTATAGCATAAATTCCTTAGATTGGCAACTATTCTTTAGTTGTAAACTATGGGTAAAGTATGTCAATTTCACAGGCAACAATAATTGTCAACCAGCTTTATCAAAATAGAGATTATACCTTAATACAAATCTTCTAGTAAGAATGGGTAAAGCAAGGGCTCCTGGGCTGCTCAGTCAGTTAAGTGCCTGCCTTTGGCTCAGGTCATGATCCCAGGATCCTGGGATCAAGCCCCACATTGGGCTCCCAGCTCAGTGGGGAGCCTGCTTCTCCTTCTCCCTTGGCTGCTCTCCATGCTTGTGCTCTCTCTCTCTCTGACAAATAAATAAATAAAATCTTTAAAAAAAAAATGGATAAAGTGGTATTCTACTCCTAATTCCCAATTTTATAGCCTTACAATTGATTAGTCATTTTATCCCAGGTTAATTAGTTCTGAAAGTGTTTGCATGACTCATAGAGATATCTAGAAAAATAATTAATAATGAAAGCATCACTTTGGGAATATAAAATGAGAGTTTCTCAATATACCTCCATTTAGTTTATCAGATCAAGTTGTCTGATAAGACCATTTCTCCCAAATCCATATCATTCATATCAGGTGACTCCTGTTACAGAACACAGCACCTGCACCAGACAGAGTGCTGGGAATGCTGGACCACTAGTTCTCCACCTCTTTTCCCTCTATTGTTTGCTGTGGTCATTACATCATCTCTGTTTCTCAGTCAATCTACTCTCATAATCCTTTACAATTTCACCTTTAGAGATTACTCTGCATACTTACAGTTCTAATTTTCTGAGTCCTACCAACATAGAAGAGAATCCCTTGTGATCATTAGTCACATAATCCAAGCCACACTCCCACTTCTAGGAACATCTGGTCACCTTCATGATTTATGGCTTCTTGTAAAGCTTAATCATAACTGAAGTCAGCACTTCCTCACCTGACCTCAGCCCCCCTGCTCATTTATTTATTCTTTCTCAGTACTTAGCACCCACTACTTTACATATGATACTCAATAAATACCAATCAGATTAAATTGAGATTTATCCTTTTCTTTATTACTGTTCCAGTAACTTTGTATTGTAAGAAAACTTCTGAGTTGTAAATGGGTTTAGTTTCAGACATGAGTAGCTTGGAAATTAGTTGACAGAGTAATGAAGCATCAAATTTGGGTTAGTGGAGAAAAACTAGAGTAGGTGAATAGGAAGTAAAGATTAAAAGGTGATAGGAAAAGCACCCAGAGAAGACAAAGCTGATACTGAGATGAGTCTGGGACAAGTTTTATAACCCATGTGAGTATAATAATAATAATTTAAAAGTTTAGTTTGCACGTATTATATGTAAAATGTGAACTATGGTGGATGAAGGTCGATGAGCAGGGTGATATGGTACTGCGAAAAGACTATGGGCAAAAGAGAACTTGGAAAGGGGGATTGTTATGAGGTTACAGTTGCAGTAAACGTGTGTTATCCAGGCACAGTGATATTCTGTCATGAGGGAGACATTAAGTTAAAAGTTTCTTCCCAATAAGAGGCTTTTGTATTAACAAAGCACAAATGTTTTGTTGTTTCGAATAAGGAGTTAACTTTCATAGCATGAGAGCTGATATAATTACTTGATAATGTGTCAATATATGTTGACTGCCTTCATCCTAAAAGGTCTATCAGCTTACTTTTGGGGGAAATGGAAGAACTAGTCATCCCATCTCTTAGATTGATAAATAATACAAAAAAAAAAAAAGCTTCCTGAAATTTGTGCAAACAAAATTTAAATGGAAGTTAGCTGATTTGTGTACATTATTATAATAATCCTATTGGGAGGCAGCTTAATAATATTTTAAAACATGGGCTTTGGTGCCTGACAAACCTGGGACAACCATTGCTCCACTATTCATTAGCTGTGTAACCTTTGGGAGATTCATGGCACCTCTCTGGGGCTCAATTTTGTCATCTGTAAAATGAGGATAATCCCCATGCCACAGGTTCCTTTGGAAATTAAACGGTGTGATGCATGTAAGGTAATTATGTAAGTTGAACTTTTTATGACAATAACAATGATGGTGACAATATCATATTTTGAGTATCAGAGGGGGCAACATCAGCATCAAGGCAAAGGAATCATTCCTGTTTTTCTCTCCCCTTTGAGGTACAACTAATCCAAACTTCATAACTGAAAAAAGAAAAGTGCCTCTGCACAGCATACCAGGACCCCCCCAAGATCCATTCAACTGTGCACCAAAAGTGGATGGATTGGACTGCAGTGAAACAGTAGAGCGAGGGAGGTGGGTGGCAGCGGTGGTGATGGCAAAGGAGGCTGGAGCCCACCTGGCAGCAAGTAAGCATGACCTTTCTGGCAAAGAAGGTGGAGGGTGAAGGCAGTGAGTGGGTATCTACCCCACCATACATTTGGCAGCTGGAGAGACCAGCTGCTGTCTCTAAGGAGAGGCCAAAGTGATGGAGGGAAAAGAAAGGAAAATAAGCAAAGAAAGCTGGAAAAAAAAAAAGTCTCCCATTGGAGACAAGTATCTCCTTTTGAAGGCAAGAGGGCTGCCCCTAGATCTCTGGGACCTCCCCCACTTCAGGATACCCATAGCAGGCAATGGGCACACCTAAAGCCCCAAGTACTAAGTACATGCTTCCTTGCACACCTCCCTTTCAACTGTGCCACCACCCTTTGCCCCTTTGTGGTGTGTGTGTGTGTGTGTGTGTGTGTGTGTTTTAATGCCTGGCTTCCAACCTTAACAGTTAGTCACACTGTCAAAGAAACCAAAAATTTGTTCTATATTGCCACGTTCTGGAAAACAAAAGTAAGGCTTCTAATTACTAACCTGGTAAACAGATTCTGAATCAAAGTAAAGAAAAATCTTGCCTAAATGATAAAGGTGTTTGTTACTTCAAATTCAGTGGCAGAGACACTTTTCATCAACATCATGCAAAATCACAGAATATGGTACCACAAAAAAAATGATAATCTTCCTGTAACTGAACCCAAAGACATAGAATATTACAATCTAACTGATAAAGAATTGAAAATAGTTGTTATGAAGAAATTTAGTGAGCACAGGGCAACTCAGAAAGGCAATACAATGCTCATCGGTGTAAAATTAATGAACAGGAGGAGTACTTTACCAAACATATTTAAATTCTAAAAAAGAACCAAACAAATATTGGAGCAGAAGAACTCAATAAACGAGATGAAGAATGCACTAGATGCATTGGAAATAGAGAAGATAACATGGAAGAGAGAATTAGTGAGCTTGAGGGTAGAAATATAGAAATAATTCAGTTGGTAGAGGAAAATCAAGATTTTTAAGAAGCGAAGAAACCCTACAAGAACTATCTGATTTCATTTAAAAAGCCACATAAGAATAATGGGTACTGGGGTGCCTGGGTGGCTCAGTCATTAGGCGTCTGCCTTCGGCTCAGGTCATGATCCCAGGGTCCTGGGATGGAGCCCCGCATCAGGCTCCCTGCTAAGCGGGAAGCCTGCTTCCCCCTCTCCCACTCCCCCTGCTTGCGTTCCCTCTCTCGCTGTCTCTCTCTCTGTCAAATAAATAAATAAAATCTTTCAAAAAAAAAAAAAGTAATGGGTATTCCAGAAAGAGAAGCAAGGGAGAAGGAGAGAGAGGTTTTTTTTTTAACTTAATCATTTTTTATTATGTTATGTTAATCACCATACATTACATCATTAGTTTTTGATGTAGTGTTCTATGATTCATTGTTTGCGTATAACACCCAGTGCTCCATGCAGTATATGCCCTCTTCAATACCCATCACTTGGCTAACCCATCCCCCCACCCCCTTCCCCTCCAGAACCCTCAGTTTGTTTCTCAGAGTCCATAGTCTCTCATGGTTCGTCTCCTCCTCTGATTTCCCCCCTTCATTTTTCCCTTCCTACTATCTTCTTCCTTTTTTTTTTTAACATATAATGTATTATTTGTTTCAGAGGTACAGGTCTGTGATTCAACAGTCTTACACAATTCACAGCGCTCACCATAGCACATACCCTCCCCAATGTCTAAGAAAGAGTTATTTTAAAAAGCATAGGGGAGAACTTCCCAAACCTGGGGAAAGAACTAGATTACAAGTCCACAAAACAAACATCTTATTATTCCAACACAAAAAGACCTTCTCTAAGGCACATTATATTAAAATTGTCAGAAGTCAACAATAAAGAAAAAATTTTAAAGGCAGCCAGGGGGATAAAAAAAAAAGAAAAAAAGAAAGTAAGCTACAAAGGAACCACTATCAGACTACTGGCATATTTCTCACCAGAAACTCTACAGGACAGGAGACAGTAGACAGTAGAATGACATATTCAAAATATTTAAAGATAAAAACTGCCAGTCAAGGATATTCTATTGAGCAAAATTAATCTTCAGATATGAAAGGTAAATAAAGGCTTTCTGAGACAAACCGAAGCTGAGGGAGTTCACCACCACTAGAACTGCCTTATAAGAAATGTTGAAAGGAGTTCTTCATGCTGATACAAAAAAACAAAAGTTCACAAAATCCTGATTAAGGTGATAAATAGTCAAAATTAGAATACTGTAAATGTTTTAGAATATTACATTAAACTCTTAACTATAGCATAAAGTTTAAAGGAAAAGAGCATTAAAAATAACTATACCTTGATTACGTCCCAATAGTTCATTTTTGCCCTTGCTTCCCTTGCCTTTGGCGATGTTTCTAGGAAGAAGTTGCTATGGCTGAGGTCAAAGAGGCTGCTGCCTGTGTTCTCCTCTAGGATTTTGATGGATTCCTGTCTCACATTTGGGTCTTTCATCCATTTTGAGTCTATTTTTGAGTGTGGTGTAAGGGAATGGTCCAGTTTCATTCTTCTGCATGTGGCTGTCCAATTTTCCCAACACCATTTGTTGAAGAGACTGTCTTTTTTCCATCGGACATTCTTTCCTGCTTTGTCAAAGATTAGTGGGAAAAAAAGAAAAAGAAGATAGTAGGAAGGTAAAAATGAAGGGAGGGAATTGGATAGAGAGATGAACCATGAGAGACTATGGACTCTGAGAAACAAACTGAGGGTTTTAGAGGTGAGGGGGGTGGGAGGGGATGGGTTAGCCCAGTGAGGGGTATTAAGGAGGACACGTATTGCATGGAGCACTGGGTACTATACGCAAACAATGAATCATGGAACACTACATCAAAACTAATGATGTAATGTGTGATGACTAACATAACATAATAAAATTTTAAAAAAATTATGAAAAAAAATAAAAAAATAAACATCTAAGTTATTTAAAAAAAATAACTATACCTACTACAATTTGCTAACACAATCACAGCATAAAGAGCATTTGCAACATCAAAAATATAAAAGAGGAAATATATATATACGTATGGAAAAGTAAAAGGATGAAAACTTCATAGGCAAATGAAGACAACTTGCTATCAACAGAAAAATATTTTATCTGTGAGATGTTTTATGTAAACCCCATGGTAACACAAATCAAAAATCTAGAGCAGACATACAAAATATAAAAAGGTGGGGGAGGCTGAACAAATCGACACCAAAAACCATCAACTTACAAAGGTAGACAGAAACAGAAGAAAAAAGAAACAATGGAGAGACGAAATAACCAGAAAGCAAAGATAAAATGGCAGTAATAAAACATTATATATCAATAATCACCCTGAATGTAAATGGATTTTATTCACCAATCAAAAGGCAGAGTGGCTAGATGGATAAAAAAACAAGACGTAACTATATGCTGCTTACTGGAGATTCATTTCAGCTCTAAATACACACAAAGGCTCAAGATGAAAGGATGGAAGATGATATTCCAAGCAAACAAAAATGAAAAGAAGGTGGACTTAGCCATACTTATATCAGACAAAACAGACTTCAAGCCAGAAAGGGTAATAAGACACAAAGAAGGCCATTATATAATGATAAAGGGGTCACTACATCAAGAAGATATAATCCTAAATATATGCACTCCAAACACTCAAACACCAAAATATATTAAGCAATTAATAATATATCTTATTAGAGAAATAGATAATAATATAATAATTGTAGGGAACTTCAATACCCCACTATCAGCAAAGGATAGATTGTCCAGACAGAAAATCAAAAAGAAAACAAAGGAACTGAACCACACTTTGGAACAAATGGACTTAATGGACATGTGCAGTACATTCCATCCAACAGCAGCAGAATACACATTATTTTTCTCAATTGCACATGGAACATTCTCCAGAATAGATTGTATAATAGGAAAAAAAAAAAAACTTAGCAAATTTAAGAAGATTGAAATCATACCAACTATCTTCTCTGACCACAATGGCATGAAACTAGAAATTAACAAGAGGAAAGTGAGAAGATCAACAAATACTAAATACAAATACTAAAACTAAACAACACACTTCTAAGCAACTACTGGGTCAAAGAAAAAAACCCAAAAGGAAAATAGAAGATTATCTCAAAACAAAATGGAAACACAACATATCAAATATTGTGGCATATAGCAAATGCAATCCTTGGAGGAAAGTTTATAAAAATAAATGCATATATTAAGAAATTAGAACTCAAATTTAAAAACCTAACTTTACACTTAAAGTTACTTTAGAAAAGAGCAAACTAAGCCCATAGTTAGCAGAAGAAAAGAAATTATAAGGATCAGAGTGGAAATAAATGAAATAGAAACCAGACACACTAGAAAAGATTATCAAAACTAAATTGTTTGAAAAGATAAACAAAATTGAAGACCTCTCGCTAGACTAAGAAAGAAAAGACAGAAAATTCTAATAAATACAATAGAAATGAAAGAGGATACATTACAACTGATACTACAAGAAATACATAAAATCATGAGACTACTATAAACAATTATATGCCAACAAATTACATAACCTCAAAGAAATGGATACATTTCTAGAAAAACACAAACTATCAAGACTGAATCAGGAAGAATTAGAACATCTGAACGGACCAATAAAGAGTAAAGAGATTGAATTAGTATTCAAAAAGCTGCCAACACAGAAGTCTCCATGGCCATATGGCTTCCCCGGAGAATTCTGCCAAACAGTTAAAGAGGAATTAATACCAATCTTCCCCAAACTATTCCAAAATATTGAGAAGGAGGGAACAATTTCAAACTCATTTTGTGAGGCCCCATTATTTTGATACCAAAACCAGATAAGACTACCACAAGAATAAAAAAAAAAACTATAGACCAATATCCCTGATGAATATAGATGCAAAAAATCTCAACAAATCGAATCAACAACACAATAAGAGAATTATACACCTTGACCTGGCGGGATTTATCCCTGGGATGCAAGGATAATTCAACATATGCATATCAATATATATAATACATCGCATCAATAAAATGAAAAATAAAAATCATATGATCATCTGAGTATATGCAGAAAAAGCATTTGACAAAATACAACAGCCTTTCATGATAAAAACCTTTAACAGATTAGGTATAGAAGGAACATATCTCAACTTAATAAAGGCCATATATGATAAACCCACTGTTAACATTATACTCAAGGGAGAAAAATTGAAAGTGTTTCCTTTAAGATTAGGAACAAGATGAGGATGTCCACCCTCACTACTCCTATTCAATAAAGTACTGGAAGTCCATGCTGGAGATTAGGCAAGATGAAGAAATAAAAAGCATCCAAATCAGAAAGGAAGAAGTAAAATTGTCATCATTTGGTGATCATATAATCCTATACATTGTGGGAATTCACAGTGCTGGATAGATAAAATCTGACTTGTATATGCCTCCCTAGATGAGAATGTTGAAAAGCAAAGGAGGACTGCCCTGGAACACTGGGCCTCCTTTGAAGTTTCTTGGCTAAAAGCAGCCAGATTCTTACTGTGGCACACAGCTCTCATCTAGGGAGTAAATATCTAAATTTAAAGAAAAACAGACACCTATAGTGGTCCCGTACTTCACGAATTCCTCACCTGCTTGCCTTGCAATCACCTTGCGACTACTGCTTGCCCTTATCACACACGGCCCCATATATTATTGTCCTGATCATTAAGGTTACACGTTCCTTCTTATTTTGTGCTTGCGCTTGGTATATTGATAAGACCCCAATAAAAGCAGAGACAAAGCTTAGCTTGAAGCCTTTCACCACTAGAGCATCTAGTCCCCAGGCTTCTCCTTTCTCCTACTAAGGTGCCTGGAGTAATTTTTTCATTCACCATCTCAGGGTTTGCTGGCCAAACCCGACAATATATAGAAAATCCTGTGTGTTTATAATTTACAAATAAAATTTATAGAAAGAGTCACCAAAAAAACTGTTGAGTTAATCAACGATTTCAATAAAATGGCAAAATACAAAATGCAACTGAATTACATTCCTTTACGCTAATGATAAAGGATCTGGAAGAAAAAAAAACCCATCCCATTACAATAGTATCAAAAACAATAAAATACTTAAGATTAAATTTAACCAAGAAAATGAAATATCTGTGCAATAAAAACTACAAAACTTTGCAAAAAAAAAAAAAAATTGAAGGCACAAATGGAAAAACATCCTGTGCTCATGGGTCAGAAGAATAAATATTGTTAAAATGTCCATACTACCTAAAGCCATCTATAGATTCAATGCAATCCCATCAAAATATACTACAAAGCCACAGTAATAAAAACAGTATGGTACAAACACAAAAATAGATACATCATCCAATGAAACAAAATAGAAAGGCCAGAACTAAACCCCAGCATATATGGTCAACTAATATTGGATACCCAATGGGGAAAAGATAGTCTCTTCAACAATGGCACTGGGAAAACTGGAGAAACACATGCAGAACAATGAAATTGGACCCCTATCTCACACCACTCACAAAAATTAATTCAAAGTGGATCAAAGACTTAAACACAACCCCTGATACCAAAAAGTTCCTAAAAGAAAGTATAGGGGAAAAGCTCTTCAATATTGGTCTTAGCAATAATTTTTTGAGCATGACACCAAAGCAAGAACCACAAAAGAAAAAATCAACAATTGTGACTATACCAAATTCAAAGCTTCTCCACAGCAAAAGAAAAAATTAACTAAATGAAAAGAGAACGTATAGAAAAGGAGAAAATTTTTGTGAGCTATATATCAGATAAGGGGTTAATATCCAAAATATATTAAGAAGTAAGTCAACTTAGTAACAAAAAAAAATCTAATTTAAAAATGGAGGGTATGTGCTATGGTGAGCACTGTGAATTGTGTAAGACTTCTGAATCACAGACCTGTACTTCTGAAACAAATAATACATTATATGTTAAAAAAAAAAAAAAAAAAAAAGAAGAAGAAAAAGATAGCAGGAAGGGAAAAATGAAGGGGGGGAAATCGGAGGGGGAGATGAACCATGAGAGAACTATGGACTCTGAGAAACAAACTGAGGGTGTTAGAGGGGAGGGGGTGGGGGGATGGGTTAGCCTGGTGATGGGTATTAAAGAGGGCACATACTAAATGGAGCACTGGGTGTTATATGCAAACAATGAATCATGGAACACTACATCCAAAACTAATGATGTAATGTATGGTGATTAACATAACATAATAAAATTTTAAAAAAATGAACAGAAGAACTAAACAGACATTTCTCCAAAGAGGAATCAAAATGGCCAACAGACACATAAAAAGATACTCAGCATCAGTAGTCATCAGGGAAATGCAAATCAAAACCACACCTATTAGAATGGCTATCATCAAGAGATAACAGGTGCTAGTGAGACTGTAGTGAAAAGGGACCCCTTGTACACTGTTGGTGGGAATGTAAATTGGTCCAACCACTATGGAAAATAATATAAAGAAAATTTTCTCAAAAAATGAAAAATAGATCTACCATACAATCCAACAATTCTACTTCTGAGATACCCAAAGAAAATGAAAACAGGATTTCAATGAGATCCATGCATTCCCATGTCTATCTCATCACTATTTACAATAACCAAGATCTGGAAACAATCCCAAAGCCCATCAAGGATAAATAGATTTTTTTTAAAGATGTGGTACATATACACTATGAAATATTATTCAGCCATTCATCAGGAGAATATCTCCCCATTTGTGACCACATGGATGGACCTTGAGCACATCATGCTAAGTGAGATAAGTCAAAGATAAGAACTGCATGATATCACTCATATCTGGAATCTAAAAAAGCTAAACCCTGTGAAAAACAAAGAGTAAAATGGTGGTTACCAGGGATTAAGGGGGTGGTGAGGAGAAATAAGATTGATGGTGTTTAAGGGCATAAATTTTTAGTGAGTAATAAATAAGCCATAGAGATCTAATACGCAATATACCAAATATAGACAATAATATTGGACTATAATTATGTAATACGATAAATATTGTTATATTGGCAATCATATTTCAGTATACAAATTTATCAAAGTAACACATTATACACCTTAGGGTTTTTTTTTTTTTTTTAAGATTTTATTTATTGATTTACAGAGAGATTGAGAGAGAGAACAAGCAAGGGGAGCTGCAGAGAGAGGGAGAAGCAGGCTCCCCACTGAGCAGGGAGCCCAGTGCAGGGCTCAGTCCCAGGACCCTCGGATTATGACCTGAGCCGAAGGCAGATGCTTAACTGACTGAGCCACCCAGGTGCCCCCACACTGTACACCGTAAACTGACACGATATTACATGTCAAATTTACTCAGTAAATAAATTCAGATTATAAGCAAATGAAAAATTTTTAAAGATTTTAACACATATTTTGAGAATTAAAATAGCTAAGTATACAGACCCAAAAAGGAATGTTTATTTATTTATAAAATATACACTTGTAATACTAATATGTCATGAGTATTATATAACAGATGCAAAAATAGAAAATTTTAAAGGATAAAATAAAAAATAAGTTAAAAATAAATGGAGTATCTGAAATGTAAGCCTATTTAACCCCCATACCACAGACTTTGTCTTCTGTCTACACATAGGGAAAGTTCTCAAAAGGAGGGCAGTGCAGGGCTTGGCATGTTGGCATTCAGGTAGCACACAACTCTAAGGTATTACTTCCCTACATTTTAGACTTTTGCTAACTTACATAAGTGTGAAAGAGCAGGAATAGAGATCCTGAAGCTTCCAAATGAGACTTGGAAAGAGGAAAAGAAACCCTCCTACATAAGCACTGACCCGTAAGTTTGCACATATGATCTCACACACATGCTCCAACACACACACATGCGCACATGCATGCATACACATACACACGTGCACATGGCTAAGCCCTGGCCAGTCCTCATGCCCTCAGGTCTTAGAACTCAATGCTTGACTTCCAAGGAGTCTGGAAAATGGGTGGCAGAGCGGGTGTTAAGAATGTGTGCAGTCTCTCTCTGTATATATAAAATAAATAAATCTTTTTTTACAAAAAAGGAAGGGGGCATCTGGGTGGCTCAGTCAGTTGAGCAACCAGCCCATGGTTTCAGCTCAGGTCATGATCGCAGGGTCGTGAGATTGAGCCCTGCGTGGGGCTTTGCACTCAGCAGAGGGTCTGCTCGAGATTCCCTCCCTACCCCTCTCCTTCTACCCCCCACTCATGCTCCCTCGCTCTCTCTCTCTCCAAGAAAAGTAAATAAACCTTAAAAAAGAAGAATGTGTGCAGTGCTTGTGGCATGTACACACAGAAATTACAAAGATATGACTGGGCAAGAGAGTGAGTGTGTGCACACAGCCAGCACCGCTGCTGCATGGGGCTCTGCACATTGTAAAATAATGTGAACAAATCTGACTCAAAACAGGAATCTCGAAGAGGAGCAAGATGGAGGAGTAGGAGACCTGGATATCCTCTGGTCCCAGGAATTCAGCTGGATAGGGATCAAACCATTCTGAACACCTACAAACTCAACAGGAGATCGAAGAAAAGAAGAGTAGCAACTCTCTGAACAGAAAAGCGACTACTTTCTGGAAGGTAGGACGTGCAGAGAAGTGAATCCGAGGCGATATTCAGGAGGATAGGCGGCGGGGGAGGGGGCCTCCATCAGCCGCTATCGGCAAGTGATAGAGCAGCGGAGCACAAAATCGGAACTTTTAGAAGTCGGCTCCGCCGAGGGACATCACTCTGGTGGCTAAGCAGGGGGGTGGAAACCTCGCTGGGACAGTGTGGTCTCAGGACCCTCGGGGTCACAGAAAGACCGGGGGTGCCTGAGTGTGGCAGAGCTCCCAGGTATCGGAGCGGGGAAGCCGGCTGCAGAGGCAGAGCCCAGGCGCGGGCTCTCAGCTCGGGGTGGCCATAAACCGTGATCCGTGGCACAGTCGGGCCCCTGCTCCTCCAGCAGGGACCCAACAAGCGGCAGATCCAGGGAGACTCCCCTTTCTCCCCTGGGAGGAGCGGCATGGGAACTCACCACAGGGATCTGCTGGGTTTGGAGACACCACGTGGGTTTGGGTGCCAGAGTTAGAAATGCTGGGTCACCGGCCGGTGAGCACGGAGTGCAGCCAGAGACCGGGAAGACGGGAGTGTGACTGGTTTTCTCTGGGGGCGCACTGAGGAGCGGGGACCTGAGTTCTTGGCTCCTACGGGGTGGAGATTGGGAGGCCGCTATTTTCACTCTCGTCCTCCAAAGCTGCAGGGAAAGCTTGCAGGGAACAAAAGCAGCCGAGATCAAACCCGAGCAGATTACTTAGCCCGGACCGGCAAGGGCGGGGTAATTGTGCCTCCGGCAAAGACAATTGGGAACCACAGCAACAGGCCCCTCCCCCAGAAGATCAGCAAGAACAGCCGGCCAAGACCAAGTTTACCAATCAATGAGAACAGCAGAACTCCAGCGCTAGGGGAATCCTGCACATAGAATTCATGGCTTTTTTCTCATGAATCTTTAGTCTTTCAAAGTTAATTTTTTTTAACTTTTTCTCTTTTTTTTTGAATTTTTCTTTTTCCCTTTTTCAGCCAACATCTTATCAATCCCTTTTTTAAAAAAATCCTTTTTATTCTTCATCTTTAGAGTCATATTCTATCCCTTTATAGTAGTTAACCTTATTTTTGGTATATATATATATAAGTTGTTCTCTCTTTAAAATTTTGGGATACAGTTTCTTCTAACAGATCAAAATATACCCTAAATCTCTAGAGTATGGCTTTGTTCTAGTCTCCTGCCTGATCACATTCTCTCCCTTTTTTTTTTAATCCTCTTCTTTCTTTTTTCAACCAACTTATCTTATCAATTCCATTTATAAAATCTTTTATAATTTTCATCTTTACAGTCATATTCCATCCCTTCATCATATGAACCTTATTTATGTACATATATAAGTTGTTCTTTCTTTAAAATTTTTGGAGGCACTTTCTTCTAACGGACCAAAATGCACCCAAAATCTAGTGTGTGGCACTGATCTATGCAACAGCCTGATCATATTTGATCATATTTTGTTTTTTTGTTTTGTTTTGTTTTTCTTTGTTTTTATCTTTTTCTTTTTTCTTTTTTTTTCCTTTTTTCTCTCTTTCCCTTTCTTTTCCCCGGGTTTCATGGCTTTTCTGATTTGTTTAGTGTATATTTTCTGGGGACTTTGTTACCCTGTTAGCATTTTGTTCTCTCATTCATCTATTCCCCTCTGGACAAAATGACAAGATGGAAAAAATCACCTCAAAAAAAAGAACAAGAGGCAGTACAGACATTACTAAGATGTTGGAACTAGAGTTCATATTGATAATCTTAAAGATAGTAGCTGGGCTTGAAAAAAGCATGGAAGATATTAGAGAAACATTTCTGGAGAAATAAAAGAACTAAAATCTAACCAAGTCAAAATCAAAAAGGCTATTAATGAGGTGCAATCAAAAATGGAGGCTCTAGCTGCTAGGATAAATGAGGCAGGAGAGAGAATTAGTGATATAGAACACCAGATGGAAAATAAAGAAGTTGAGAAAAAGAGACATGAAAACTACTGGATCACGAGGGCAGAATTCAAGAGATAAGTGATACCATAAGATGAAACATTAGAATAATTGGGATCCCAGAAGAAGAAGAAAGAGAGAAGGGGACAAAAGGTATATTGGAGCAAATTATAGCGAGAACTTCCCTAATTCGGGGAAGCAAACAGGCACAGAGGCACAGAGAACCCCTCTCAAAATCAATAAAAATAGGTCAACACCCCGACATCTAATAATAAAACTTACCAGTCTCAGAGACAAAGAGAAAATCCTGAAAGCAGCTCAGGAGAAGAGATCTGTAACCTACAATGGTAGAAACATTAGATTGGCAACAGACCTATCCACAGAGACCTGGCAGGCCAGAAAGGACTGGCAGGATATATTCAGAGCACTAAATGAGAAAAATATGCAGCCAAGAATACTATATCCAGCTAGGCTGTCATTGAAAATAGAAGGAGAGATAAAAAGCTTCCAGGACAAACAAAAACTAAAGGAATTTGCAAACACGAAACCAGCCCTAAAAGAAGTATTGAAAAGGGTCCTCTAAGCAAAGAGAGAGCCTAAAAGTAACATAGACCAGAAAGGAACACAGACTATATACAGTAACAGTCACCTTACAGGCAATACAGTGGTACTAAATTTGTATCTTTCAATAGTTACCCTGAATGTAAATGGGCTAAATGCCCCAATCAAAAGACAAAGGCTATCAGATTGGATAAAAAAACGAGACCCATCGATATGCTGTCTGCAAGAGACTCATTTTAGACCCAAAGACACCCCCAGATTGAAAGTGAGGGGGTGGAAAACCATTTACCATGCTGACACCAAAAGAAAGCTGGGGTGGCAATCCTTATATCAGACAAATTAGATTTTAAACCAAAGACTGTAATAAGAGATGAGGAAGGACACTATATCATACTTAAAGGGTCTATCCAACAAGAAGATCTAACAATTGTAAATATCTATGCCCCTAACATGGGAGCAGCCAATTATATAAGCCAATTAATAACAAAAGCAAAGAAATACATCGACAACAATACAATAATAGTGGGGGACTTTAACACCCCCCTCACTGAAATGGACAGATCATCTAAGCAAAAGATCAACAAGGAAATAAAAACTTTAAGTGACACACTGGAACAAATGGACTTCACAGATATATTCAGAACATTCCATCCCAAAGCAACAGAATACACATTCTTCTCTAGTGCCCATGGAACATTCTCCAGAATAGATCACATCCTAGGTCACAAATCAGGTCTCAACCGGTACCCAAAGATTGGGATCATTCCCTGCATATTTTCAGACCACAATGCTTTGAAACTAGAACTCAATCACAAGAGGAAAGTTGGAAAGAACTCAAATACATGGAGGCTAAAGAGCATCCTACTAAAGAATGAATGGGTCAAACAGGAAATTAAAGAAGAATTTAAAAAATTCGTAGAAACTAATGAAAATGAAAACAAAACTGTTCAAAATCTTTGAGATACAGCAAAGGCGTCCTAAGAGGAAAGTATATAGCAATACAAGCCTTTCTCAAGAAACAAGAAAGGTCTCAAATACACAACCTAACCCTACACCTAAAGGAGCTGGAGAAAGAACAGCAAATGAAGCCTAAACCCAGCAGGAGAAGAGAAATAATAAAGATCAGAGCAGAAATCAATGAAATAGAAATGAAAAGAACAGTAGAACAGATCAATGAAACTAGGAGCTGGTTCTTTGAAAGAATTAACAAGATTGATAAACCCCTGTCCAGACTGTCAAAAAGAATAGAGATGGGGCACCTGGGTGGCTCAGTCATTAAGCGTCTGCCTTCGGCTCAGGTCATGATCCTAGGGTTCCTGGGTTCAAGCTCCACATCGGGCTCCCTGCTCAGCGGGAAGCCTGCTTCTCCCTCTCCCACTTCCCTTGCTTGTGTTCCCTCTCTCACTGTGTCTCTCTCTGTCAAATAAATTTTAAAAATCTAAAAAAAAAGAAAGAAAAGAAAACAGAAATTACCCAAATAAATAAAATCATGAATGAAAGGGAGAGATCACAACCAACACCAAAGAAATACAAACAATTATAAGAACATATTATGAGCACTATATGCTAGCAAATTAGATAACCTGGAAGAAATGGATGCATTCCTAGAGATGTATAAACTACCAAAACTGAACTAGGAAGAAATAGAAAACCTGAACAGACCTATAACCAGTAAGGAAATTGAAGCAGTCATCAAAAATCTCCCAACAAACAAGAGCCCAGGGCCAGATGGTTTCCCAGGGGAATTCTACCAAACATTTAAAGGAGAATTAATACCTATTCTTCTGAAACTGTTTCAAAAAATAGAAATGGAAGGAAAACTTCCAAACTCGTTTTATGAGGCCACCATTACCTTGATCCCAAAACCAGACAAAGACCCCATCAAAAAGGAGAATTACAGACCAATATCCTTGATGAACATGGATGCAAAAATTCTCACCAAAATACTAGCCAATAGGATCCACCAGTACATTAAAAGGATTATTCACCACGACCTAGTGGGATTTATGCCTGGGCTGAAAGTTTGGTTCAAAACCCACAAATCAATGTGATACAATACATTAATAAAAGAAAGAACAAGAACCATATGATCCTCCCAATAGATGCAGAAAAAGCATTTGACAAAGTACAGCATCCTTTCTTGGTCAAAAGTCTTCAGAGTATAGGGATAGAGGGTACATACCTCAATATCATAAAAGCCATCTATGAAAAACCCACAGTGAATATTATTCTCAGTGGGGAAAAACTGAGAGCTTTCTCCCTAAGGTCAGGAACACAGCAGGGATCTCCACTATCACCACTGCTATTCAACATAGTATTAGAAGTCCTAGCCACAGCAATCAGACAACAAAAAGAAATAAACGCATCCAAATTGACAACGAAGAAGTCAAACTCTCACTCTTTGCAGATGATATGATACTTTATGTAGAAAACCCAAAAGACTCCACCCCAAAACTGCTAGAACTCACACAGGAATTCAGTAAAGTGGCAGGATATAAAATCAATGCCCAGAAATCAGTGGCATTCCTATACACCAACAACAAGACAGAAGAAAGAAATTAAGGAGTCGATCCCATTTACAATTGCACCCAAACCATAAGATACCTAGGAACAAATCTAACCAAAGAGGCAAAGAATGTGTACTCAGAAAACTATAAAATACTCATGAAAGAAATTGAGGAAGACACAAAGAAATGGAAAAACGTTCCATACTCATGGATTGGAAGAACAAATATTGTGAAGATGTCAATGCTCCCTAGAGCAATCTACACATTCAATGCAATTCCTATCAAAATACCAACCACTGTTTTCAAAGAAATGGAGCAAATATTCCTAAAATTTGTATGGAACCAGAAAAGACCCTGAATAGCCAGAGGAATGTTGAAAAAGAAAAGCAAAGCTGGCGGCATCACAATTCCAGACTTCAAGCTCTATTACAGGGCTGTAATCATCAAGACAGTATGGTACTGGCACAAAAACAGACACATAGATTAATGGAACAGAATAGAGAGCCCAGAAATGGATCCTCAACTCTGGTCAACTAATCTTTGACAAAGCAGGAAAGAATATCCAATGGAAAAAAGACAGTCTCTTCAACAAATGGTGTTGGGAAAAATTGGACAGCCACATGCAGAAGAATGAAACTGGACCATTTCCTTACACCACACACAAAAATAGACTCCAAATGGTTGAAAGACCTCAATGTGAGACAGGAGTCCATCAAAATCCTAAAGGAGAATACAGGCAGCAATCTCTTTGACCTCAGCCGCAGCAACTTCTTCCTAAAACATTGCCAAAGGCAAGGGAAGCGAAGGCAAAAATGAACTATTGGGACTTCATCATGATAAAAAGCTTTTGCACAGCAAAAGAAACAGTCAACAAAACCAAAAGACAACTGACAGAATGGGAGAAGATATTTGCAAATGACATATCAGATAAAGGGCTAGTATCCAAAATCTATAAAGAACTCATCAAACTCAACACCCAAAGAACAAAGAATCCAATCAAGAAATGGGCAGAAGACCTGAACAGACATTTTTCCAAAGAAGACATCCAAATGGCCAACAGACACATGAAAACGTGCTCAACATCGCTCATCATCAGGGAAATCCAAATCAAAACCTCAATGAGATACCACCTCACAGCAGTCAGAATGGCTAATATTAACAAGTCAGGAAACAACAGATGTTGGCGGGGATGTGGAGAAAGGGGAACTCTCCTACACTGTTGGTGGGAATGCAAGCTGGTGCAGCCACTCTGGAAAACAGTATGGAGGTTCCTCAAAAAGTTGAAAATAGAGCTACCATACGACCCAGCAATTACACTACTGGGTATTTACCCCAAAGATACAAATGGAGGGATCTGAAGGGGTACGTGCACCCCAATGTTTATAGCAGCAATGTCCACAATAGCCAAACTATGGAAAGAGCCAAGATGTCCATCGACAGATGAATGGATAAAGAAGAAGTGGTGTATATATATATATATATATATATACAATGGAATATTATGCAGCCATCAAAAGGAATGAAATCTTGCCATTTGCAACCACATGGATGGAACTGGAGGGTATTATGCTGAGCAAAATATCAGTCAGAGAAAGACATGTATTATATGACCTCGCTGATATGAGGAATTCTTAATCTCAGGAAACAAACTGAGGGTTGCTGGAGTGGTGGGGGGTGGGAGGGATGGGGTGGCTGGGTGATAGACATTGGGGAGGATATGTGCTATGGTGAGCACTGTGAATTGTGTAAGACTGTTGAATCACAGACCTGTACCTCTGAAACAAATACATTATACGTTAAAAAAAAAAAAAAGAAGAAGATAGCAGGAGGGGAAGAATGAAGGGGGGAAATCGGAGGGAGAGACAAACCATTAGAGACTATGGACTGTGAGAAACAAACTGAGGGTTGTAGAGGGGAGGGGCGTGGGGGAAATGGGTTAGCCTGGTGACAGGTATTAAAGAGGGCACGTTCTGCATGGAGCACTGGGTGTTATACGCAAACAATGAATCATGGAACACTACATCAAAAACTAATGATGTAATGTATGGTGATTAACATTTACATAATAAAAAAAAAGGAATCTCTTTGAATTCAAACAAAGGTGTTAAATGGGTGCATGGGGGTCCTAACCTTGAGGCCAGAAAGAAAGAGTGGGAAACCTGACAAAAGAAGCAGGCAAATCAGGCAGCAGCTCACAACCAGCCAGCAGGACAACGGAAGGCAGGAGACAAGGAGCACAGAAGGGATACTTGGGTGCCCCTGAAGAATGTTGTATCCTGATGTTATTTTTCCTGACTGCCTCTGTTCAAATCCCTGTGCAGCCACTCACTACACTGTGACTATGGACAAGTTTTTTGAACTCCAAGGGCCTCAATTTCCTCATCTGCAAAATGGAGATAAAGATACTACATTTGTCCTAAGGTTTGTGTATGTGTGGTAATTTGTGTGTTAAATAAATTAATACATGTCAGGCACATAGAAATAATATTCAAGAAATGATATCATCATCAGGATCATGTTTATTATTTTACAAGCGGTTTGTTGGTCAGTTCTCAAAGCTACTGATTGCCTTGTACCAAAGCCAGTCCTTCTGCCTGGCTCCTGTTCATGCCATGAGAAATCAGTAAGCACCACTACGTCTCCCAAACCCACATGTCCTAAGTGATCTTCAGGCAGGACCAGAGAACACTGGAGAGGGACAGGCCCTGACAGACACCTGGAGCCCCAAAAGAAAACTCTCTTCTCTTTTTCATCTCCTTTTTCCAAGTCAGGAGGCAACGGACAGTATCCAAAACCATAAAGCCACTCACCTAGGACCTTGGCCAGGTACCCAAAAGTGAGTGCATGATGTGCAATTAATCATGCACAGTTTTACAGAGTTGAATACAGTACTATGAACTGCCATTTAGGTATTTAATATTATAATATATTAAAGGAATTGTCCAAAGAAGCTAACATTTTTGTTAAAATACAATGCAAAATACAGTCTCTAAATTCCACTTCTGGGGCAAAACACTTTCCAGTGGTATCATGGAAAGAAAAAATTTTAAACTAAAGGCCTTTGTTAAGAAGCAAATGGGGTAGCATCAGTATATCCCACACTAAATCGAAAACAATGTTTCTGTTTAGGAGATCCGGATCAACCCTAAATAACACAAGAAGCTTCTAGAACTCCTCCAAGTCACAATGAACCTAAAGTAGAAGCACAGGATCATAAGTAATAAACAAGCTTCCCACGGCAAATGTGATACACATCAGAGCAAAACCCCCATGGTGTCAGAAATAATGATGAAGCACCACCCATGTGGGCAGGGTGCTGCACCAGCTGTCAGAACAGCATGGTGGGGCGCCTGGGTGGCTCAGATGGTTAAGCGTCTGCCTTCGGCTCAGGTCATGATCCCAGGGTCCTGGGATCGAGTCCCACATCGGGCTCCCGGCTCAGCGGGGAGCCTGCTTCTCCCTCTGACCCTCTCCCCTCTCATGCTGTTTCTCTATCGCTCGCTCTCTAAAAAATAAATAAAATCTTTAAAAAAAAAATTAAAATTAAAATTAAAAAAAAAAAAAAAAAGAACAGCATGGTGTATAGATATAATCCACGGAGTAATTGTGTTTCAGTATAGTCACCGGGCACGCTATGTACCTAGGAATTGTGGCAGGCACCTCAGATCGCATTTTTTATGACTACTCAAATGAGGACAGGATGATTAATGATATACTTTCTCATTTTTTTTTTTCAGTACCAAATATGAAGCCAATCCGACATAAATTCTCTTACCTTGCAGACTGAGCAACAATCTCTCATTATGATATACTCCCATAAATCACACAGGATTGCATGGTAGGAACAGCATAGCTCTGCCTTTAATTCTGTTTCTGTGTGTTCATGTGAGTGTGCGCTCCCACATGCAAACAACAAAAAGAGAGAAAGAGAAATGGGGCTGCCATCTACCTTGTAAAGTCCTTTTAACTAAAAGTGATTAGTGTTATAAGTGTTCAGTGTTTGTGTTTTCCTTCAGAAATAAATGCAGTCTTTATAGGCTAGCACAATGCTTACTACAGGGTACTTTTTCCACAAATATTTGTATAAAAAATAAGAGAGACAGAATAAAAGGATAACGAAGGAGAGAGTAAAGAAGAAAATGGAAGTGAAAAGGAAAGAAAAATGACCAGAAAGTTTTTCAAATCATCCTGACCAGCAGAAAGGCCAGCTATGTGTGCATTTCTCATGGAGTGTTGGTGGAAAACCTGTAGCTATTATCACACAATTCCCTGGTGAATTACATGAACTGTGTGAAGATCCACAAGGTCCCCTAACTGGTCAGTGGCAGAGCTAGAACTAAATTGCAAGTATCCTAGCTCCTAAATGCTTTGAGATACTTAGGTGAAAGTTTATGTATTACACACTATCTAACACTTTCCAAGAGCCTCCCACCAATCTGATCTTGTATCAGAGGGCGAGACCTCAAATATCAATTCTAATTGTTTCCATTAGGAAGTTACATTGAGTTGGTTTCAAATGTAAAAAACAACTGAACTCTTTCTGTCTCTTCAATTGATTTCCACCATTTTCTCTCCTGTAATTCAGGAAACTTTCTGACTTCAGTTGTCTTGGGTAGGAAACAGTTCTGTACTTCCATTAGGTACTTCACGACTCTGTCTTGCAACCCTTTCAGCTTCACTGTTTCAGGCTAACCATAGTGTTCTCCCCCATCAGCAAGTCTTTGTAATGTGTCGAACCATTAGGGTGACTGATACGGGTTACAGAGTGGTGAACTAAAGTGGATATAGAAAAAAAATTAGTGTCACAAGTCATTTGCATCCATTATTCTAATGGATTTTGAAACAATGAAATTATTTTTTATCAACGCATATTGAAAATGTGTGCAGTTTAGAAGCCATTTGATTTTCATATACTCTATATTTTAACATTTAACAATGTGACAGTCTAAAAATGGCACATTGTCACAGCTGAAAATCACTTTAGAAATCCTGAGGTACCAAATTAAGTGTGGGGTAGGCCACATACAATTATCTTTGGAATTGTAGAGCAATACTGGTTCTCAAGGACTTTGATGACAATATCATGATCATATGACCCATGTAACTATTCTTTTCCCATGTTACTTTTCTTAAAGTATAAACTTCTCATGAATGTATTTTCAAGCCAAAAGCCTACAATTGAGGCTAGATTGATTAATGAGACTTAAATCCTTGATTCTAATTCTCTAGTGTTTAGCCAACCTATAGTTTTCAAGTTTCTTATTTTCATATATCTGTTTATCCCCTCAGAGTGGGACTTGCAAAAATACTACACTTTTCATGAATCAAGAAATTTCTCCAGGGTCACTGAGAAGGGGAGAAAATAAGTTCTTCTAGAAAGCAGGATTCAAGTGATGCAAGAAAATAAAAGAAAGATTAAAATAGAGAATGATAGAGATGAAGAATAAAAATGAAAGTGAAAGACTGAATTTGAAATAGTAAGTTAAAATAAGTAAATATTAGTATGTTCTATATACATATGAAGAAATGAATTAGAAAATACAGAATAAAAATAAAAACATGGAGGATAGATCATAAGAACAAACCACTGCTGAGCTACCAGTTGTATTACTCCTGTGAATCACACTAAAAACTTCCCACCTCACCCCTATGCATTATATTTGTGATGGGTCTGTCCATCCCTTGAAACCCCTGACACCAACCTCAGAGCACAAATTTGAGGAGCCAGAATATCTGCTCTTTGACAAATTAATGACCAGCTGATCCTTCCTTGCTTATAATGACCATATTTCTAAGCCAATGCCCTACTATAAGCCCCCCCCCCGCCATTTATATTCACCATACATTCATCCTAATTCTGAAAGGCCCTTATCTTCTAAAACTTTTTCACTACTTTTTTCCAATCCCATCTACTGTGCACCCCATAACTTGCATTCCATGATTAACAAACTTCCCAAAATCTTTTACCTCTTTAATGAATTTTCCTTTTATTACATGATTGTAACTGAAATCTTTGTTTACCACTTGAGGTAGGCATTACTAATGATCAACAACATGTCTTATTTTCTTCTCCTCCCTGAATGTTTATGTATGGGTACCCCCTTGAAGTTAGGTATAACCATGTAACTTTCATGTCCCAATGAAATGTGAGAGGAAGGGACATTGTATTACTTTGGAGTATTTAAAAGCCAGTATATGACTCATATTTTCTTCCTTTAGTGTGGTATTTGTGGAAGTTTATTTTGCTATTCAGGTGAAATATGAAAAAATGCAGGAATACTGAGCCACCCCATGGAATACAGAGGTCCTAGAGAGTCATTCAACATGACAGTGAATTTTCTGTGCTAGACTCTAGTTATATAAACCCTAAGACCTAGATGCTGTGTGTACCTATCCTAACTAATACACTTCTGAGTAACAACATCTCTTATTGAGCTCTCTCATGAGCAGTGTGTTCATTTATGCATTCTTATATGCCTCAGAATCTAGATCCCAAATCTGTCATCTCCTCTCTCCTCTTCATAGACCATTATTCATTTGAGAATCATGCCATTTGATGACATAACCCCTGGAACTTCATGTCTTACATGGCCTATACTCAACCTGGATGCTTTCAAAGTTCATATTTATTATCAATTCACCAACCCATCCCATCAGTTATTTTACTGTCCCACTTCAGTGATCCCAACACCATTTCAGCCCCACATTCTATAAGTGTACATGGATTTTTCATCACCTGGATCAGTGTCTCCTCTGAAATAATGGATTCACTCATCTCACTTTCTAAACACAGCCTCTTATCCTCCAAGTTCATTCATTTAATCATTTCCTACGATACCAATTCTTCAACCTCATCAGGATCCCTAGTTTATCTCTTTTTATCTCTTTTCATCATATTGACTATTGACCCTATGGGGTTTTTTATCCTAAGTAATTCTAATCTTTATGATTTTGCACATATTCTCAGAGTCCTTTCTTCATTTTCCTTTCCTTCCCTACACCCCCCCAAAAAAACACCTTACTTTGAAATAACAAAAATGTCTGTTTTCTCTGTACCTTCACCTTATAACATATCTATAAATAGACTGACTCAACTATAAATTTGTGTTCATGAACATCAAATGAATTTTCCTATACTCCCTGTAAATACTATTAGTTCTTCTGAACTCTCCCTCATTCTTCGCAAAAGTTCACATTCTCCTGAAATCTCAATTTGACTCATTCTTGTTTTTTTATCACAGAAATGATAAGAAGGGAACCCCGTTACATTCCCAACCAAAAGCCCACAAAGGTACAAGCATTAATAATCAATCATCCTTTTCTTTGTCATTTACTCTGTTGCTTTTCTCCACTCCTCTCTGTATCTCCAAAATCTTCCTTTTCTAACTCCTCATTAGCATTTAACTATGATCACAATTTTTTTCTATTTTATAATTATTTAACCACTAAAATTATCTCTTATAATTCCACCTAAAGTACTTTAATCCATATCTTGAATGCTGCTAAATGCAACAAACTTCATCATTTAACAGTATTTTTATACAGGTGCTACTTTCTGTCTTGGATTCAATTACTCCAAACACTTTCTTGCTTTTCCCTTAATATTTCTGCCTATGTAATCTCAGCCTAATTCACAGAATCTTCTACTTCCAGTTTTTTAATTGTCAGTATACATTTAGATTTCATTCTAAGTGCAAAATCTCTTAATCCATACACTCTTTCTGGGTAATCACATTATACATTCATAATCTCTACTATCTACATAAATTATATATTAATGGTTAACAAATACTTACCTAGAGAACAAACCTCACTTCTAAGGTCCCTCCAACTGCTTACTACACATCTCCATGTAGGTGTCTCATAGGAATGTCATATACAACCTAAATAGACTAAACTTTTGCAATAAACCAAAATGATCCAAGAAACAAGAAATAGAGCACATAAGGCACAAGGAATTTCCAGACTGATGGTTAAGGAAGAGCAGAGGATGCATCTGTGTAAGAAACATAGAGTTTAGCCTTCCCAGCTGAAATGGGAAGACAGAGGCAGAAGGAGATAACTCCAAGATGAAAATGAAACTGGTAAAATATCAACTGTGTTTAAAGACTTTAGAAGAGGTCTCTGTAAAGAAAGTGGAGATTAATTATCAAAGGATACAGAGAAAATGAGACAAATTCTAACATTAGGCAGTCAAGAACTCCAGGAAAAGCAAAAAATTAACAAGAAACATAATCATGGGACACTTTTTGAGGCATCTGTGAATAAGTTATATTATAAAACTATAAATATTGAATATTTATATAATCAAATATTATAATACAACTATATTGAAAAAATGACATAAATGGGAGGCTAATAAATAATATATAAAACTGAATAATCAAGAAATATCAATATAGGGGCTCCTGGGTGGCTTAGTCAGGTTAGTGTCTGACTCTTGGTTTAGGCTCAGGTCAGGGTCATGATCTCATGGGTCATAAGATCGAGCCACACATTGGGTGCTGTGCTCAGCAGGGAGTCTGCTTGAAGATTCTCTCACTCTGCCCCTCCCCGCCTCATAAATAAATAAATCTTTTAAAGAAAAGAAATATCAATATAAATAGAGGCCATTTATCAGAATAATCAATCAACTAAAAAGATGTGAACAGGGTTATACAAGGTAGTAGAAACCAGGACTGCAGAGAATAAGGCAGATGACTATTATTAAATATTAGCCTATTGTTTTTATTTGTTAAATAATGTACATGTACTATTTTGATAAGTTTTTCAATAGTAATAAAACTTTAAAAATATATGTCTTGCTTGTGTCTAGATGCAGTTGGTGTGGGGCACAAATCATTGCCTAGGTAAGAAAAAATAAAATAATAGAAAAAGAGTAAAGACATTGATAAATAGCTGTAACACATTAGTGCATGTAAAGTGAGAGAGTATTTGATTGGTTAATTGGATAGTTTGGAAGGCTAGGAAACAAGAAACAGAATAAAAGTATGCATAGGAAATGGTTGCTAAGCTCCTTAAGGGTAGATAATATGTACAATTTGCTTTATTTACAGTAGGTAATCTGAAACCATTATAGAAAGACTTCAGTAAAATATATGAAAAGTAGCTGAAAGGACATTTAGAGCAAACTTCAATAATTGATGAAACCTTTATGATGGTAACTGAAACTTATTTTCTGAATGTTTTGGGAGGGTTGGGATGGAGGATAACTATCATTGCAATATAAAATGCAGAATGCCCCATTATATTTTAATTTCAGACAAGAAACAGACTTTTATATCTGGGTGCCTCAAACACTGCATTAATTTATTTAGTCATTCAGACAAGAAAAAGAAATAAGAAGCATCTATATTGGTAAAGAAGTTATACTGTCACTATTTTCAGATGACATGATACTATGAATAGAAAGTCCTAAAGATTCTACCAAAAAAACTATTAGAAGTAATACACAAATTCAGTAAACTGGCAGGATATTTTGTGGCAGGATAAAATTAACACCCAGAAATCAGTAGTATTTCCATACATTAACAAAGAAGTCACAGAAAGAGAAATTTAAAAAACAAAACAAAACACCATTTACAATTACACCAAAAAGAATAAAATATCTAGGAATAAACTTAATCAAAGAAGTTAAAACCTGTACTCTGAAAACTAGAAAACACTGAAAGAAATTGAAGATGACACAAACAAATGGAAAGATATTCCACGCTTACAGACTGGAAGAATTAATATTGTCAAAATATCTACATTATCAAATGCAATCTATAGATTCAATGCAATCAGTATCAAAATACCAATAATATTTTTCACAAAACTAGAACAAATAATACTAAAATTTGTATGGAACCACAGAAGACCCCAAATGGCCAAAGCAATTCTGAGAAAAAAAGAGGTCTCACAACTCCAGATTTCAAGATATACTACAAAGTTGTGGTAATCAAAACAGTATGGTACTGGCACAAAAAATAGACACATAGATCAATGGATTAGGGTAGAGACCCCAGAAATAAACCCACATATGTGTGATGAGTTAATCTGTGACAAAGAAGGCAATAATATACAATGCGGAAAAGATAGTTTTTTAATAAATGGTCCTGTGAAAACTGGACAACTACATGTAAAAGAATGAAACTAAAGTGCTTTTTAATACCAAACACAAAAATAAATTTAAAATGGGGGCACCTGGGTGGCTTAGTTAGTTAAGCATCTGCCCCCACCTCAGGTCATGATCCCAGGGTCCTGGGATTGAGCCCCACATGGCGGGGAGGGAAGGGTGATCATCAGGGAGACTGCTTCTCCCTCTCCCTCTGCTGCTCCCCCTGTTTGTGCTCTCTCTCTCTTAAATAAATAAATAAAATCTTATAAATAAATAAATAATTTTAAAATGGATTAAAGACCTAAACATGAGATCTGAATCTACAAAAATTCTAGAAGAGAACACGGACAGCAATCTCTGACATCAGCCATAGCAACATGTTTCTAGATACATCTCCTAAGGCAAGGAAAACAAAAGCAAAAATAAATAAATAAGTAAAATAAACTATTGGAACTACATCAAAATGAAAATCTTTTGTATAGCAAAGGAAAACATTGACAAAACAAAAAGACAACCTACTGACTGGGAGAAGATATTTGCAAATGATATATCCAATAAGGAGGTAATATCCAAAACATATAACACATACAACTCAACAACAAAAAATTCTGATTAAAAAAAAATGGGCAGAACGGGTGCCTGGGTGGCTCAGTCGTTAAGCGTCTGCCTTCAGCTCAGGTCATAATCCCAGAGTCCTGGGATCAAGCCCCGCATGGGGCTCCCTGCCCACAGGAAGCCTGCTTCTCCCTCTCCCACTCCCTTTGCTTGTGTTCCCTCTCTCATTGTGTCTCTCTCTGTCAAATAAATAAATAAATCTTTTAAAAATGGGCAGAAGACCTGAATAGAAATTTTTCCAAAGAAGATACACAAATGGCCAACAGACATATAAATAGATGTTCAACATCACTCATCATCAGGGAAATACAAATCAAAACTACAATGAGATATAACCTTACACTGGTTAGAATGGCTAAAATCAAGAAGACAAGAAATAAAAAGTGTTGCCTGGGATGTAGAGAAAAGAGAAACATCGTGCACTATTGGTGGAAATGTAAATCAGTACAGCCACTGTGGAAAACAGTATGGAGATTTCTCAAAAAAATTAAAAATAGAAATATCATATGATACACTATTAGGTATTTACCCAGGGTAAAAAAAAACACTAACTCAAAAAGATGTATGTGTCCCTATGTTTATTTCAGCATTATTTACAATAGCCCAGCTATGGAAGCAACCTAAGTGTCCATCAAGAAATGAATGGATAAGGAAAATGTGGCCTATATACACAATGGAATATTATACAGTCATAAGAAAGGATGAGATCTTGCCATTTCAGACAACATGGATTGGACCTAGAGAGTATTATGCTAAGTAAAATACGTCAGACTAAGAAAGACAAATACCACATGATTCCACTCATAGATGGAATCGAAAAAAATGAATAAACATGGAGTTCCTGGCTGGCTTAGTTGGTAGAGCATGCTGACTCTTGATCTCAGGGTTGTAAATTCAAGCCCTACATTGATGTAGCTATAGATTACTTTAAAAAAATGAAATTAAAATTAAAAAATGAATAAGCAAACAAAAAGTAGAATGAGAGATATAAATACAGAGAACTGATGGTTGCCAGAGGGAAGGGCAGAGAGGGATGGGCAAAACAGGTGAAGGGGAAAGGGAGATACAGGCTTCCAGTTATGGAATGAATAAGTCACAGGAATAAAAAACACAGTATAACGAATAGAGTCAATGATATCATAATAACGATAGACAGATGGCAGCTATACTTGTGGTGACCATAGCATAATGTATAAACTCGTCAAATCTCTAAGTGGCACACCTGATAGTAATGTAACACTGCATCTCAACTATACTCAAAAATAGATAATCTTAAAATACAAAAAAATTCATTTGTTGTTTATCTAAAATTCAAATTTAACTGAGAATCCTATATTTTTATTTGCTAAATATGGCAACCCAGGTATAAACCAGTTGTTAAAGACCCAAAAGATAAAGATAAATACAAATATTCTGGTCAAAAGTAAGAAATTATAATAGCTAAAGTTTTTTAAATTCATTTAAGAACCTAAAAATGAAGAGCAGAGAAACATTCTAAAGGAAAAACCTTGACAGAAGAGTTCCCTTTACTCTTGGTGAAAACCAAAACAGTGTTTGTTTTTGTATAGTGATGGTAGATATCCTGACTAGATGAACATCATCATGAGACCACCCTCCTGTCCCATATGCAAAAGAATCAACCCTCCCCCTAATAAACACATCTAAGTTTCTAGCAAAGAGCAATTTAGAACAGGGAGAAATTCATGAGTTCCAAGTAAATTAAAGTCTAAAGCCCGTTGGCAAACCATGGTCCACTGGCCTGTTTTTGTAAAGAAGCTTTTACCAGAACACAGCCACTACCCATTCATTACATACTGCCTATGGCTGTTTCTATACTACAAGACTTGAATAGTTGTCACAAAGCTAAAAAAATTTTCTACTTGATCCTTTATAATAAGAAAAAATTTTTCAGCTGTTATTCTAAAGGCTACCTTGACAAGCAGAACACAGCAGAACCAGGAAACAAGAAGCTCTAGACAGGCCTAAAACTAACTCTTCCTTTCAATAGCCAAAATTTCAGTGTGAGTTCTCATCAGATTAAGAAGACATCAGAGTTAGAATGAGTTAAACGGTGGTTATTAAAAACAGTTGCAGATTAAGGATAGTTTATATCTGGTCATCCATCTTCAAGTGATATTTTCTCTTGTTTTTAATATCTACTACTTCAACTGTTTGATTTTATTAAGATGTAATCCACTAGATCATATACATTTTTTTCAACTCTTCAACTGGTCTTTCTTGGCAAAGAACCTGCTCTTAAGTTCATATTCAAGACACTTCTACTTGGCAGCAGTGGGTGACACAAAAATATAGGTAATATGGTCTTGGAATGGAAATGACGGGTAAGATTTAAACAAATTAACTTTATAAATTTGACATATGTCAATAGTAGCAAGTGTCATATTATATCAGAATTATAATTTATTTTTCATTTTTAACTGTTTAGTCAATTTGAGTTTTTATGAAAACATAGCCTCAGTATTAAAAATTATAAAGCTGTGGGGCACCTGGGTGGCTCAGTCAGTTAAGCCTCTGCCTTCAGCTCAGGTCATGATCCCAGGGTCCTGGGATCCAGCCTCATGTCGGGCTCGCTTACACTCCCTCTCTATCACTCTCAAATAAATAAAATCTTTTTTTAAAATTATAAAGCTGTTTATAGAATGAAATTTTCTCATTTACTCAAAAAATAGTTTTAAAAAAAGTTTAAGTAGTATGTTCACTGAAATGTCATAGGGAAGAAATCTGTTTTCTACTAAGTTGCACAGATGTAGATGCGGCTTTAAAAATTCCTATACAATGAAGAATGGATTTCTTTTCTTCCACATTTACCATGAACTTACTCCTTCATTAAAATATGAACTACCCCAAAGGAGAGAACCTGTTAGGTTTTAATTAACTTCCTTAAGTTAAATAGTGTAATCACTTAAAATCATTTTATAAAGGCAAGAGATTATTTTTGAGAGAAAAATGGCTTTGCCTTTTCTCTTTAAAAGATAAACATAATTATCAAAAATTACATCAATATTAAAAGCTTATGTGTTTTACATAAGTGTTTTTTTAATGCTAACCTTTTTACTTGTTTAAAAAGCTTTCTTGAGATATAATTAATAAACATATAATTTGTCCATTTAAAGTGTACAATTCAATATTTTTATTTAATATTAATAATATTTAATACAATATTATTATATTATTTACAATACAATATTTTTTTACAATTTCAATATTTATTTAGTATTGACAGGCTTATGCAACCATCATCACAGTCTAATTTTAGATCATTTTGTATTCTCAAAAAAACCCAAAAAACAAAACAAACAAAAAAGCCCAGGCCCTTATTTGCCTCTGCCCCACTCCACCCCCAGCCTTAGACAACCACTTATCTATTTCCAACCTCTACAGATTTTCCTATTGTGGACATTTTATATAAATAGGATCATACAACATGAGGTCTTTTGTGATTGTCTTTTCTCATTTAGCTTGTTTTCAAGTTTTATTTATTTTGTGGCATGTATCAGTCCCTCATTTCTTTTTATCACTGAATAATATTCCATTGTATGGTTATACACATTTTATTTCTCCATTCATCAGTGAATGCACATTTGGCTTATTTCTACTTTTTGGCTATTATGAGTAATTCTGCTCTGAACTTTCATATGCAAGTTTTTTGTGTAGATATATGCTTTTATTTATCTTCGGTAGATACATAAAAGTTGAACTGCTAGGTCATATAGGAACTCTGTGCTTAATATTTTGAAGAAATGCCAAACCGTTCTCCAAAGGGTTATACCGTTTTCACATTCCCACTAGCAACATAAAAGAGTTCCAGTTTTTCCCCATTCTCATTAATATTTGCAACTGACTTTTTTTTACTATATCCATCTATTGAATATGAAGTATTATCTCATTGGAGTTTTGATTTGCAGTTCTCTAATGACTAATGATGTTGAGCATCATTTCAAGTGCTTACTGGCCATGAATCTTCTTTGAAGAAATGACAATTCAGATCCTATGTCCTTTTTCTAAATTGATTTATTAGATGTTTTTATTATTGAATTATAATATACATAGATGATAGATTAGATACAAGTGCCTTATCAGATATGACTTGCAAAAATTTTCTCATTCTGTGGATTGTCTTTTCACTTTCTTGATGACATTGTTTTCAGCACAAAAGTTTTAAATTTTGATGTATCCAATTTATCTGTTTCTCCTTCTGTAGCTTACACTCTTGGTATTGTATTTAAGAAAACATTGTCCAAACCAAGATCATGAAGATTCTTTTCTTCTAAGAGTTTTATAGATTTACTTCTTACATTTAGGTTTATAATCCATTTTGTGTTATTTTTGTATATGATATGAGGTAAGGATCTAATTTCATTCTTCTGCATGTGGGTATTCAGTTTCCCAGCACTATTCACTGAAAGATTATTGATTGAATTGTCTCAGCACCACTGTCAAAAATCAAGTGACTGTAAGTGTGAGTTTCTTTCTGGACTCTCAATTCTATCTCATTGATCTATATGTCTATCCATATACCAGTACCACACTGTCTTGATTATAGGTTTGTGTTAAGTTTTAAAATCACCAACTGTGAATACTCCCACACTCCTTTTCAAAATCATTTCAGCTGTTCAGGTTCTCTTGCATTTTCATAAGAATATTGGGATCAGGTTGGAGTGGAATTCTTGTCCTTCGAGCAGTGGCTAGGTAGAAGAGGGGAGATCCAATTCTCTCCGTGCCCCTACCTGCAACATGGTGCTGTGAAGGATGAGAAATGGCAACCTGTCCCTCCAGAAATGAAACTTTAACCCTAGACTGAGAGCTAAAGGGAGAAGGAGCCCCTGTCTTCTTGGGTGTATACACATGGAATACAGCTTCCTTAACATAGAGCAGGGATGCTGGTAGGGGGCAGTGTAAGGAAGCAAATAATGACTTCAACACCACTACTTTTTCTGCCTGTCCAAAGATTTAGTAGATTTTCTTGAATTAATTTTTTTCCATTCTCTGTATTCCTTAGGACAGTTTTAAAATCTTAATTTTTTTATCATTTTCATCAGTAAATTGTTGTTTGTTAAGGAGAGTCTCCCAAGCTCCAAACCCTGCCATTCTAAATTCTTTTTGTTTTTTTAATTCAATTAGCCAACATATAGTACATCATTAGTTTTGATATAATGTTCAATGATTCATTAGTTGCATATAACACCCAGTGCTCATCACATCATGTGCCCTCCTTAATGCCCATCACCCAGTTACCCCATTCCCCCACCCACCTCCCTTTCTGCAACCTTCAGTTTGTTTCCTGGAGTCAAAAGTCTCTCATGGTTTGTCTCCCTCTCTGATTTCTTCTCATCCAGTTTTCCGTCCCTTCCCCTATTGTCCTCTGCACTCTTACTTATATTCCACATATGAGTGAAACCATATGTTGGTGGGAATGCAAGCTGGTATGGCCACTCTGGAAAACAGTATGGAGGTTCCTTAAGAAGTTAAAAATAGAGCTACCATATGACCCAGCAATTGCACTACTGGATATTTACCGCAAAGATACAGATGTAGTGAAAAGAAGGGGCACGTGCACCCCAATGTTCATAGCAGCAATGTCCACAATAACCAAACTGTGGAAGGAACCCTGATGTCCTTCAACAGATGAATGGATAAAGAAGATGAGGCTCATATATACAGTGGAATATTAGCCATCAGAAAGGATGACTACCTACCATTTACATTGACATGGATAGAACTGGAGGGTATTATGCTAAGTGAAATAAGTCAATCAGACAAACTCTGCCATTCTAAAAGTCCCTGCCCCCTTTGTATAAACTTTTTAAAATCTACTTGATTATAACATTGCTTTGAGTTGAGGAGTAGCAGATATTATTTCCATTTTTCAAATAAGGTAAAACAGGTTAAATGTAGAAATCAAAATTGTACACCAAGAAATAGAATGCCTGTCTCTCAACCAACTGGTTTTATCAGTTCAAGCTGCCTCTAGTGGTAGAGTAAGTCTAGAGAAAAAGTTCAAAGAATTTAATTTACTTTCCAAAATACACATGATTCTGTGATCCTGTGTTTTTACTTTGCCATGAAAATGTTCAAGAACTTTGCAAAGATAGCCAGAACTAGCCAGGTAGCAATTTTGTCAAATGTTAATTAGGTGTAACACTTTACATTTTTAGAGAGACTCCTCCTTAATAGAAAACATGTCAGAAACAGATAAATCAGTGGTGATCGACTAAATTGAAAATGTAGGCAAGTATTCTAATGGTTTTTCTGTTGTTTACAAGTTACACAATTTAAAGAAAGCAATGACAGACAATCACAGATGCATATAGACAGCTAAACTCATAGGGCAACCTACTACTTAGAGAAAAATTATAGGGTCAATCCAAGACAAAATTGTGATGTAGGCAATTTTTTTCTTCTTCAATGCCTTTTTTCCTCTGCTCTGATAACAATTCCATTTTCTCCAGCTCCAAGTGTTTGATGAGTTTGTATTCTTCTCCATTATCTCAAAACTTGCATCATGGCCATTTGATCTTAATAAGTCACCCATTTAAGTAATTTGCATCCTTACTTAAGCTTGAATTAAAGACTGTAATTTCACCTGTGTAACTTTGGACATCCTCAAGGGAGTAAGAGAGAGATTTTGGAATGCAATGGAGCTGTCTTCCTTTAGAGCTGAAACCTCTCACATGTGGGTGGTTTCCACTCTACTTACGCATAAGGATTGCTCTACAAGAAAGACACCATTTCTGCTTGTATAACAGAATCATTCCCCTGAATTTACAGCTTCAATCCCCCTATCAGTCATTGTGACAGCACTTCACAGCAGTACAACAGGAGAGATTGAAAACAAAGACAACTGGTCTGCCTACCAGTCAGGTGTGATTACAGCTCTGTACATCAATGTTTAGACTACAAGACAGTGTGTATCATCTTTATCACAGTGAAAGATCAGATAAACTATTTGCTGTTCTTCATTATCTGGGGAAAGCCCAGAAGAGAACACATAGTGCCAGTCATATCATGTGTCACCTTTCTTCCACTGAAAAGTAAAATTGGAAGACAGAAATAAAAATTTACCAATTCAGGGAATCAGAACTGCACTTCACTCTGCAATTAAACATCAGGGACCAACACATTTTTATTTTAGTTCTTTGAATATAAAATCTATCTAAGAATATGGGGAAAGGACATTTACGATGCCTCTAAATTTATTTCCATCTCTGGTCAAGTTCAGTATCAGATAGGAAATATTGAAATGTGTTAGGAAGTTGTCTTCACTTAGCATTTTATTATTCTCTTTCTGAAAGATTCAACCTAAACAGGATCCTGTTTGAAACCTACCTGGCCTGATTATGTAAGAATCCCACAAAGAAGAATGTAAAGCTAATGGAGGATAGAAATGGAGTCCATAATGTCATTTGAGTCAGTCCTATTACCCATCTACCCAGGAGTCTACAATAACCATGCCACAAACAGAATGATATAAGAAAGCATGGTGGTCTTTTTTACTACTTAAATAATCTTTTTATCTTCAATTTTCTAATGATATACTTTCAATGTCAATGCAGGATAATTAGTTGACCATACATTATACACCCCTCTGGCTTTTAGAAGTAATGATATTGAATGAAGAATGTGATTTTTACATGTTTTAATAATTTTAAGACTATTAAATTTTTAGTCTAGGTTTATAATTGATAATTAGTACCACACTCCGTATATTTGCTCAAGCTCAAAACCTAGGAGTCATCTTGTTTGTCCTCATGCTTATGCACCCCACATCTAATCCATCAGTAAGTCCTGAGAGTTCTACCCTTAAAAGATATCCCAAATCCAGCATGTCTCCCCACAGAGCCACCTTCATAACTCAGGCTATTCCAGGAGCCTCCTATTGCTTCTCCTTGCTTCTGCTTTTGTTCCACTTCAGGCCATTTTCTACACAGTAGCCAAAGTAAACATTTTAAAATAAAAATCAGATAATTTCACACCATTGCTCAAAACCTGCCAATGTCTTTCCTCGTTTTGACTTATATAGAAGAAAATTCAAACTCCTAATCATGGCCTAACAGCCCTATATATTCCAACCTCTACCACTTCTATTCAAGCCACACTAGCTTCTTGCATTAACAAAATGGGATTTGTATTTTACAGGCTAAATACCACAGTGATTTTGTGTGAGGTCTTATGCATTATAGAATTCTTCTGTATGATATTCCCTTTGAAAAACAACATCAAGTAACACCTCTTCAGGAATAAGTAGTGCATAAAAGAGTGATAAGTCCTCTTATTAGGTGATAGAAATATGAATGAGAATCTCCTAACACATACACAAAACCACCAAATAGGAAAAATGTTATAAAATAACATTGCATGCACAATTCTTCACACCCACTGGCATCCAATTAGATCACAGAAGTTGTTTTTCAGAATCATCATTAGCTTATATCTGATCAGTTGGCTACCATAATCCAATTTAAATAAAAATGGTTTATTTTTTAGAAAAGCCACACAAATCTGACAATCATATGGTTAAACCTTTGCTTAATAAGCAATAAAATGTTGAACAGAAAATATTTACTGTATTTGCAGATGACATGGTATTATACAAAGAAAACCCTAAAGATGTCACCAAAAAATTGTTGGAACTAATGAAACAATTCAGTACATTTGTAAAATACAAAAGCAATATACAAAAATCTGTTGTATCTTTATACACTAATAAACTATCTAGAAAGAGAAATTAAGAAAACAATCAATCCCATTTACAATTGTATGAAAAAGAATTAAAATACCTAGGAATAAATTTCACCAAGGAAGTGAAATTCCTCTATACTCTGAAAACTATAAGACATTGATAAGAAATTTTAAAAGACATACCAAAAAATGGAAAGATATTTCGTGCTCATGGATTGAAAGAATATTGTTAAAATATCCATACTACTCAAAGTAACCTACTACCTAATGCAATCCCTATCAAAATCCCAATGGCATTTTCCACATAAGTAGAACAAACAATCCTAAAACTTGTGTGGACCCACAAAAGACCCCAAATAGCCAATGCAATCTTGAGAAAGAAGAATAAAGCTGAAGGCATCACGCTCCCTGATTTCAAACTATATTACAAAGTTATCCTAACTTGAAACAATATGGTATTGGCATAAAAACAGACACATTGATCAATGGAACAAATAGAAATATAACCATACATATATGGTCAATTAATTTATGACAAAGAAGGCAAGAATATACAATGGGGAAAGAACAGTTTCTCCAATAAATAATATTGGGACAATTGAATAGCCACATGTAAAAGAATGAAATTGGACCACTATCTTACACCATACACAAAAATTAACTCAAAATGGATTAATGACTTGAATGTAAGATGTGAAACCATAAAACTCCTAGAAGAAAACACAGAAAACACAGGCAGTAAGCTCCTTGACATTAGTCTTGGCAACAAGTTTTTGGAACTGACTCCAAAAGAGAAAATAATTAAGTGGGAGTACATCATACTAAAAAAAATCTGCATAGCAAAGGAAACAGTCAACAAAATGAAAAGTCAACCTACTGAATAAGAGAAAATATTTGCGAATCACATATCTGAGAAATAGTGAATATCCAAAATATATAAAGAACTCCTACAACTCAATAGCAAAAAAAACCAAATAATCCCATTTAAAAATGGGCAGAGGATCTCAATAGACATTTTTCCAAAAAGACATACAGATAGTCAACAGCTTTCTCAAAAAAACTGAAAATGGAACTACCATATGATCCAGCAATCCCAATTCTGAATGGTTATCTGAAATAAATGAAAACACTAACTTGAAAAGATATATGCACTCTTAGGTCCATTGTAGCATTATTTACAGTAGACAAGACATGGAAACAACCTAAGTGTCCAATGACAGATGAAAAAAGAGAAATGTGATATACATGCAATAGAACATTATTCAGCCATAGAAAAGAATGGAATCTTGCCATTTGTGACAACATGGATGCACATTGAGGGCATTATGCTAAGTGAAATAACTCAAACAGAGAAAGCAAATACCATATGATCTCACTTATATGTGGAATCTAAAACAAAACCAAAACAACAACAACAACAAAACCCAAGCTGATAAATACAGAGAACAGAAAAAAATTGGCGATTAGCAGAGGTGGTGGGTGGAGTAGGGGATGAAATGGGTAAAAGAAGTCAAAAGATACAAACTTTCAGTTACAAAATAAATAAGTCATGGGGATGTAATATGCAGTGTGGTAAGTACAGTTAATAATACTCTATTACATATTTGAAAGTTGCTAAAAGAATAGATCTTAAAAGTTCTCATCACAAGAAAAAAATTTTGTAACTATATAGGGTGACAAATATTAACTAGACTTATTTGTGGAAATCATTTTGCATTATATACAAATATTGAATCATTATGGCTTTTGTTTGTTTGTTTATTCATTTTTGAAGCAGAGAAAATTTTATTATCATAAGAGAAGCCTTATGAGAATTATCAGATGGAAGCCTAATCAGAGGAGAGCATTGCCAAATCTGCCTTCCTGAAGGTAGAGAGAATAAGTTTTTTATACTCATAGAGGTTGAGATTACATACAAATTGGTGAAAGGGGCAGGGAAATATGACTATTCATGAGTTCACAAAGAAGGATGGAGCATGCACATTGAGCAAACATATATGTAACATACATCCCATGTTCACTTTGAGGTAGAGACTTAACATCAGAACGAGGGAAAATTCAGATTATCTTAAGACAAGGAGAAGGGGCTATGGGCATAAACTAGATGGGGTGTTGGGCTCCTATCTCAGGTAAGAGGAATGCAGGACCTTGCTTGTTCATATGCTGGAACATGTCAGTTGACCTTGGGTCCAGGCTTTTGCAGAGACAGCTAGTGTGTTTTTTAGCAGGGTCAAAGAGGTGACTGGGGCTTTGCTTGGAAAACCAGTGACACACTCCCTGTAAATGGTGTGAGAGAGTGCTGGGTGGGGAAGCCATCCTCCATTTGAGGGAAATGCCACAAAAAATTTCTCCAGGATCCCCATCAGCATCTCACACTGAAGACTGGAGAAAATGTGCTTCACTTCCAGCAGGGGAGGGGACAAGTAACTATTTGGAAATAGACCCAAGGCATTCTGTTCTTCTTAATGAGGCCTGCCCACAAGAGAAACTATTTTACCAAACTCTCAAATCATTATGTTATATACCTGAAATAACATAATGTTGTATGTCAATTATACCTCAATTTTTTAAAAAAGAAAAATACTAATACTAGTATTAAAATCCCTTTAAAAAAAAGAAAATATGAACATTCATCTTAATCTTACATCAGAGGAATAAATTAGGCCTTTTAAATATATTTTTATCACACATTATCAATTGGGGTAAATACTTTGAAGTACAGTTGGATTTCCATATATAGGGAAAAGATTCCCTTATGAATATTAAACAGAAGTTGCTTAAAATCTACTTCATACTACTTTAAATACAATTTTAGCACATATTCTACTTCCTTTTTTTTTTTTTTTTTTTACATATCCTACTCCTTACACATGCTCAGAAGTTTTTAATCTGTGGACATTACTACCATAACAGTATACCCTCTTTGTGTATATTTATAAAATGTTACCTAATTATTATAGTTCTAGCCCCACTCTGGCTAATGTTTTACGAGTAAAATTGTTACTTCACAACTCAAAAGTTAAACTTAAAAAACCTAAAGTATATACTATTTCTTAGAGAGAAGAACTATAATTCTCGAGCTGATAGGAATTGGGGAGATTTATTGATACTCAATCCAGCTTAAAATAAAGTTGCTGTCCTGTCCTTTCCTATGGCTTATGTCTCTGACAGCAAACATAATTAAAGCTAGAGAGAGAGAAATCACCAGTTGTTCTGAATCAGTGAAACGTGACAACGAAGAAAATAATGCTAAAGCTTTTTTTTTTTTAAATCCCAAGTACTGATTCTACCCACAGTCCCCTTTTCTTCTGTGTCATTCTTAACAGCAGATATAAATAAAGAACTAAGATGAATCAGTAGAAACGACTGGGGAGATAGAGAACAATTTAGGGAATTTTTTGATGTATTATGGTTCGCACACATGCAGTCATCCAGCAAGCATGGCATTCTCCTCAGCTCTGATCCACCAGCACCTGCTCCCTCTTCTAGTCAGCCCCATGGTTTCTCTATCTCACTTCCCTCCCATAAACTGAATGTCAGTTCAGGTGCCAGAAAAAGTAGGGTTAATACTTCAACATCTGTTTCCTACCAAAGTCGCAGAAATCTTTTGTCAAGTTGCCGGCTTCTTGGCCTTGCTAGCAAAAAGTGGATACAAGGAGGAAGACTGGTACAGTGAAAAGAGGCTATTTTAAATTTCTGTCATCATGATTAAATATGATTTTCTCCAAAATGCCCTAGGGGCTCATTTTGAACGAAATCTTCTCCTGGGGGCATGTTTCTGGTTCACTGGCATTACCCTCCTATATGCCAGGGATATGTCATCTTTAAAGGAATTAAAAAGAGTTATCATAACCATGAATTCAGACTGTGCTGTATTCAGCTTATATAGAATATGTATATCTGAAACCACTACGAAGAGTTTGGTTTTCCTGACCCTTGTTTGAGCAGCTGCATGATGTCTCAGCAGTCTCTTAGAAGCAACACAGAAGCCGTTGGCATAATTCTGCCACTGGCTCTTAAACTCAGGAGCGGGCAATTGGCTTGCACTTACTTTAGAAAGCCTGGCAGGTCCACTGAGTTTGCTCACCACTGTGCACCTCTTATAAGTCTCATACCAGTGAGCTCAATTATTATTAAAAGCCCTAAATATAATTAATCCACATCGTCATGCCACCGCATCACCTTTTGGACTAATCATTCCTCCCATATTACAGAAAGCCTAAATACTCCATGATATTGCCATTACACTTTGGATAAGAACTGAAATTATGTCAATTATTTTTATTTTCATATCTTATAAAGATGCAAGGTTACAGACATTTTTCCCTATTGGCAGATGATATAAATCCAAAATTCCAAGAATGATTTGTTTTATTCCCTTTGATTTGTTTTGTTATGTATGTGTCTATAGTGGATAAAAGAAGTGAAGATTGGATTTCTGGACTTGGGCCTTTCACTTCCTTACCATGTAACCCCACAGAAGTCACCTTAGTTTCATTTCTTTATCTGTAAAATGGAAATAACAATACACATCCTACCTATCACACAGCGTATAAAATCATGCTAGGTAAATGTCAGGTTTTTGCTCTGAGTTAAAATGTGAATAAATATATGTTTATAAAATATGCATTTTTATTGAAAACATATATATTAGTAAAAGGAGTGTTTTGGCAAGAAAGCTGGCTGGCAACCAAAGACTCATGCTGCAAATTGCCAATTCCAAGTGGTTTGGCAGAAAATCCAGACAGAAACCACAGACCTCCCTACAATGATTAATTTTATGTGTCAGTTTGGGCCCTGGTGCCTACATATTTGGTCAAACATTTTTTCTAGATGTTTCTGTGGACGTGTTTTTTGGGTGAGGTCAACATTTCTATCAGTGGACTTTGAGTAAATCAGATTGCCCTCCATAGTGTGGGTGGGCCTCATCTAATCAACTGAAGTCCTGAATAGAACAAAGACTGACCTCCTCAGAACAGGAAGGAATTCTGCCAGTAGACAGCCTGCAGACTTCAACTGCAACATCAGCTCTTCCCTGGGTGTCCTGCCTTTTGGACCTACCCTGCAGATTTTGGATCTACCAGTCTCTATTATCATGTGAGCCAATTCCTTAAAATAAAGTCCTCCCTTTCTCTCTCTCTCTCTCTCTCTCACTCTCTCTCTCTACACACACACACACGCACCCTCAGTTCTGTTTTGTTTCTCTGGAGAACCCTAACTAATAGACCCCCTAAAATCTATATGGGATGATTGACTAATCTTGGCCAAAAGAATATAAGAAAAGTGAAGTGTGTCACTTCTGCAGTGAGGTATTAAATTACCTCGTGTGCTTTCTCCACTTTCTCTTCTCCTCCTGTGGCATATTTGGAAGCCACATATGGAGGATGGCTACATGTGGTACACAAGATGGATGAGGCCTGAAGATTGACCCAATAAGGAAGGTCTGTATTGGATTTCATGTGCATGAGAAAAATATGATTGTGTTAGGCAACTGAGATTTAGGGATTATCTGCTAGAGCAGCTGGAACTAGTTACCCTGACTGATACAGGTATATTTTATTGTGTACAAATTGAACCAAAAAGGAAAAATTCTGCCTTTTTTTTTGCTGGAGTGCAAAAGAAAAAAGCAGCTCCTGACACCTGGAAACTATCCTGAACACTTTCTCACAGAACACCAACATCGGACAAAGCACTCTCTGACTATGATATCAAGACAGAAACAAGACTGTAACGAATAAGGCATGGGAATCAAAGGCACAGCATAGGGAACATAGTTAATGGTACTAGAATAGTGTTGTTCAGTGACAGATGGTGGCTACCCTTGTGAGCATAGCATAACTTAAAGAGACGTTGAATCACTATGTTGTATACCTAAAACTAATGTAACATTGTGTCAACTATGCTCAAATTAAAAAAAAAAAAAAAAAACAGAAACAAGACCACTCTATAATCATGTCTGAACACAGAGAAGAATGTAAACATTGTTCAAACCAGAAAACCATCCCACATCTCCCTGTCTTGAGTAATATGAGTGAATGCTGCCTAGTTTTAGCTTCCCTCTAGTCTCCCCTCCTTCTAAGTAAGATATACTAAATACCCAAGCAGATTTAGCCCTGCTTCCTGACAGCATCCAATCCAGAACAAGGCCTCAGAACAAAGATTTAAGATTCCTGACATCTTACCCCAAATCACCTAACCAACACTGAAATCCTACTTTAAAAACCTTTCCAACACTCCTACTTAGGTGTCCTGTGATTTCCCATGACCAGTTGTGTGGTCCCTCTCAATGGCTCATTACAGTAAGCATAAAGCCAAATTGTCTAACTTCAGGTGTGTTCCTCATGGTCTTTAGCTGGAGAGCATCAATATGGGCAATAATTGTACCCTCAGAAAATACAGAAATTGGACAAAATTATTTCTAAGACCATTTATTTGATTATAACTGCCTGTGGTCATGCTGATTTTCAGAGTGGGTAGATGAAAACAGCTTTGCTCTAAATCACATAGTGAGACTCTATAATCAGCAACAATGTTACATTTGGATTAAATTGTTTTTTTTGTTTAACTTATTTTTTTCTGAATTTTTAGATTGGATCATGTCCAAACACTTATTAAAAGCTTGTTACTTTATATTTGATTTTCATTTATTGAAGTCTTTAATGGAATACACAGAGAATTAATATTTATATTTTGACAAACCAATTTTTAAGTTTATTTTTCTTTAATAAGACTTAGAGAATATTACCCTCCAGAAAACTCTAAATTGTCAAACTTGGAATTAAAACTATGGGAGAAAGTTAAAAAGACTTGAAAGATAATGAATTTGGGCTCCAGGTTAAGTATGTGTTAACATTTATTTCAAAAACATCATTCCTGAGTTTTTTGAGTTTTTGTATGAAAATTTATTTTCCACATCAGGAAACTTAACGTGTGTGTGTATGTGTGTGTGTGTAACAAAGTGTTTCACTCCTCTTCTAAAAAAACTGAAATTCTTAAAATCTGTATTCTCAGACTCTGCTGTGACTAGAATCTACCTGGCAGACTTTTTAATAATTGGCTTCAGGACAACTGGAAAGCCTTTTGGCTACGGCAAAATTAGATCTGTATCTCACACCATCCACTAAGATGAACTTCAGAAAGATCATATATTTAAAGTAAAAAAAAAAAAAATTAAAATTTTATGAGGCACCTGGCTGGCTCAGTTGGTAGAGCATGCAACTCTTGATCTCGGGATCATGAGTTTGAGCCCCATGTTGGGTATACAGATTACTTAAAAAAGATCTTTTTTAAAAATAATTTAAATTTTATATGAATTGGAAGAAGATATAGATGAATACCTTTTCAACCTGAGATCAGGGAAACCTTCCTAACTATCTTATTACCCAATAACAATTCAAGAAAGAATGAATAATTAATAATTTAAAAGTATTCTGCAGACCAGAAACCCTGTACACAAAGTTAAAATGTACATAAAAACTTGGAGAAATTATTTACAACTGATAAGGGATGGGATGGAAGGCTAGCATAAATGATATAATAAGAGCTCCCCAAAACCTCAGATAAAAAGAGCAACAATCCAATAGAATGATGAAAGAATATGAATAGTAGTTCACAGAACAAGAACTCAGAAACAACCTTTAAAGAAAAAAGTGGCCAATCTCACTTAATAAGAGAAATTCTAAATACCACTATAGTGAGGAAACATTGCACACCTATCAGATTGGCAAAATCTAAATGTTTGACAATAAATCTGTTAGGGAAAATGTTAGGAATAGGAATGTTTATCAGTTTCTGGTGGAAATGCAAACTGCAACAGCCATTAAGATAACAGCTTGGCAATATATAGAAAAAAATATGGAATTAATAAGTGATTATAGCAAGGTTTCAGGATAGAAAGTTAAAAAGTCAATCAACCAACTATGAACAAGTTGAATTTGAAATCACAAACACATTATCATTTACATTAGCACCTCCAAAAAATGAAATACTCAGGTATAAATCTAACAAAATATGTACAAGATCTATATTAGAAAAACTGCAAAGCTCTGATGAGTGAAATCAAAGAAAAACTAAATAAATGGAGACTATATTCCATGTTCATGAATAGAAAGACTCAAATATTGTCAAAATGTCAGTTCTTCCCAACAGATTCAGTATAATCCTAATCAAAATCCCATCCAATTATTTTGTGGGCATCAACAAACTGATTCTAAAGTTTAAGTGGAGAGGCAAAAGATTCAAAATAGCCAACACAATATTAAAGGCAAAGAACAAAGTTTAAGGATTGACACTATGAGACTTCATGACTACTATAAAACTATGCGGTATTGGTGAAAGAACAAATAGATCAATGAAACAGAATAGAGAGCTGAGAAATAGACCCACATAAATAAACTGATCTTTGACAAAAGAGTGGCAACACAATGAATATAAGATTGTCGTTTAAATAAATGATGCTGAAATAACTGGACATCCAAACCAAACTGGAGAGCCACATGCAATAAAAGGAAACTGGCCCAGTATCTTACACCATAGACAAAAATTAACTAAAAATGTACTAAAGACCTTAATGTAAGACCAGAAACTATAAAACTCCTAGAAGAAAACATAGGAAGGAATTTCTCTGATATCAGTTTTGGTGAATTTTTTTGGATCTGACTCCAAAGACATTGGCAACAAAAGCAAAAATAAACAGATGGGACTACATCAAACTAAGAAGCTTCTGCACAGTGAAGAAATTCAATAACAAAATAAAAAGGCAACCTACTGAATGGGAGAATTATATTTGCAAGTCATATCTAATAAGGGGTTAATATCTAAAATACTCAATAACAACAACAACAAAAAATACCCAAACAATTCAATTTAAAAATGGACAGAAGATCTGAACATTTTTCCAAAGATAGCACACAGATGACCAATAGTCACATGAAAAGACACTCAACATCACTAAACATCAGGGAAATGCAAATCGAAACCACAATGAAATATCACCTCACACCTGTCAAAATGGCTATTATCAAAAAGACAATAAACGGCAAGTGTTGGTGAGGATGTAGAGAAAAGGGAACATTTATGGACTGCTGGTGGGAATGTAAATTAGTACAGCCACTATGGAAAACATTATGAAGGTGCCTCAAAAAACTACAAATAGAACTACCATATAATCCAGCAATTCCACTTCTGAGTAAAAACAAACACTAACTTGAAAACATACATGCTGCACCCCTATGTTCACTGAAGCATTATTTATAATAGCCAAGGTATGGAAATGACCTAAGACAACATCAATAGTTGAATGGATAAAGAAGGTGTGATATAAATATCCAATGGAATACTACTCAGCCATAAAAGAATGAAATCTTGTCATTGGCTACCACATGGATGAAACTTAAGGGCACTATGCTAAATGAAATAAGTCAGAGAAAGACAAATACTGTATGATTCCACTTATATGTGGAATCTAAAAAACAAACCAAACAAAATAAAACTCATAGATGCAGAGGACAAACTGGTGATTGCCAGAGGGATGGGGTATTCTAGGACAGGCAAAAGAGGAGAAGGGGTAAAGAGGTACAAACTTCCAGTCATAAATAAGTCATAGAGTGTAATATACAGCATGGTGACTATAGTCAATAATATCATATAGTATATTATATAAGTTAATATGGTAAAAGGAGAACTAGGCATTGTGATGATCATTTTATAGTGTATACAAATATCAAATCATTAGGTTTATACCCAAAAATAGTATGTCAATTATAAAAATTCAATTAAAAAAAAACTGGCAGTACTAGTATAAGAATAAGTGAAGAGAGAAAATGTGTGATTTGTTTTCTTCCCCCAGGATTTTCATAAATCAGAGGTGGGGTTGGCATCAGCTTATTGTCTGATTGCCACAGGAAAATTAAAGGCATGAACAGGTTTTGTTCTTGCTTTTATAGCCTGTTCTCTGACCTGTTGTTTGTTTTACATGGAAGCATCAATAGCTTATGCATCAACTTAAGACTACTGTTTGTTCAATTTTAATAAAAATAAATGTCATTTAGCAGTCTGACTCCCTTTGCTGGGACTAATAATACCCAGAAATTAGCTTTCATCAGGAAAGTGCTACTCAAATCTTCATGTTGGCTCACTTGTTAGGCATCTATCTTGATGTGTCCTTCACATATCCCGTTGTCCTATAAACCTAAAGTGGTGACTGGTGGTCACATAAGCATTGGAGAGGGAGAAGAAATGGCATTGGGTAAAGGTCCCACTAAAATTTCAGAGAAGAAACTATTGTCAAAGTCACCGTTTCAAAATTTGTGAAAATATCCATAGTCGGTAAAATTCGAACAACAGATTTGTTTTAAGGCATATCTGTATTATTCTCTGTAAGGTTGCCTTATTTGAGATGGTTTAATAAGTGAAAAAGTAAGCCAACAGTCTACGTTAAGGAGAAAGCTCTGAATTGTAGGCATAGAACATTGGAACATGTTCCTTTTGGATTAATAGCTAAGCAAACTTGCTCCATGGAGTAAGCAAATCAGCAAATAACTTAAGCTCTATTGAGAGTTTTAATAGGAAATTTTTTAAAAAGCAGGCATTAATAAATTATCTGGGGGGACCTGGGTGACTCGGTTAAGCAGCCGACTCTTGATCTCAGCTCAGGTCTTGACCTCGGGGTCATGAATTCAAGCGAGCCCATGCTGGATGTGGAGCCTACATAGAAAAGAAAGAAAAAGAAAAGAAAGAAAAGAAGGAAGGAAGGAAGGAAGGAAAGAAACAGGGAACATTAGACTTAAACTGCACTGGCAAATTTATCACAGACTGTCTCATAGGTAAATCATTTTGCAGATGAGAAAATGAGATCAAATGAAATTAAGTGATTTGTCTTGGGCCATTTGCCTATCTAATTGATACATCAGAGCAAGAACCCAGCTTTTCTGAATCCCTATCACACTAAAACCATCTACCTATGAATCAGGCAAGCAGTGGTCATAACCCCTTGGCTATACTCCAGGACAGAAACTGTTCATCTTCCCAGCCCCTCCCAACAGGAAAGACCTAACTGAGTCCCTAAATTTAAGCAGGCAAAATATTTTAGGTGGTTGGTTATACATCACCACTTCTAGAAAATGATATATTTGGCCAGGATATGGAAAACAACAACTATAAATAAGATGCTTCCTACCACCAATAACAATACTGCTGCCACAATATATATCAAAATATATTGAGATGTTTAAGGTCCCTGATATTTTAGGATTACAATAAGATTTACCTGATTACAAGAAGATGAGTAATAAAATATAATCTCTACACAGTACTTCACAATTTATAAGTTATTTCATATACATTGTCTTATGAAGCCATCTGATGTGGGATTTAATTCCTACTCATCCTTCAGTTATTAGTTTAGAAGCTGCTTCTTCTGGGAAGCTGTCCCAAACCTCTACAGACCAAATCAGGTGGCCATGTGCTTCTCCAGCAATTCACTTCCTTGTCTCATATGTCATCTCTCCTTTTGAGTTCTCTGGACACAGAAACTGTTTCTGTCTCATTCACCACTGTATGCTCAAAACCTAGTAGAATCCCTGACACATATTAAATATTAAATGAGTGTTTGCTGATGAAGGAATAAATGAGCAAAAGAAATATTCTAACAACTTGGGAGTAAAGGGGAAAAAAGAAGTTTGAAATGTCAAGAGTTTACTATAGAAGACAGCTATATAAGCTGAGAGTCAGGTTCTCTAAATGGGTCTTTCCTCCATCTCTGTACCAACAAATTTTCTAAAACCTCCAGACATTATCATAATGGCTTCCGTAGCTGCAGCTCTAATAGAGCAATGAGAACAGAGCAGGAATGCTGATGTCTTTAGCGTGTGTGTGTGCGTGTGTGTGTATATATTCCATCTACAAAATATCTTTAAGTCAGAAACTGCCTGAAAGCTTCCTTTCTAGCAAATGGTACTACTGCTATTCAATAGGAACAATTTGCTTTGGGTACATTTTGTACCATAGTCATATACATTAGCTCCCTTTTATCAAATATACAGAACACACTAGAAGAAAGATGGTAGGGATTATCTCCTCCCTATGACTTTGTAAACCTCACATAAGGGCTTGAAGGTCTGGGAAGTGACAGGGGATTTTATCTTCAACAAAATAATCACAAATGTAGTTAAACCAACTACACTATGGAGGCCCATACTGATTTGTAATAGGAAGTAAAAGTCACATGGCCCTGGTCAGAATGTGGCTTTTTCAATCCCAGGATAGCTGATCAATAAAATAATTTTGGCAACACTTAGGCTAGAATAAAATGGCTAACAGAAATGTGGACTATAGCTAACACCCAAATTTCTACGTCAAATAAATGATACTATTTTCCCCACTTTCTTCCCTCCTCTACTCCATCCCTCTCCCTGTTTAAGCCCTCCCAGGAATCATCTGTCATCCCTGCAAACTCAAATGGCTGACTTTAAAAATACATGTTTATAAAATACTCATACTACGTTCTGCCTCTTAGACTCCCTTGAAATAAAGCAGCCGTAATCTCTGTGACAGTTGCCACCATTAATGCCGATCATAAAAGCTGGTAAAGAGGCAGAAATGCTGATTTACCATTCATTTCTACACTTATATATCCTCTTTCTAATAAAAATCAGTGAAATTATTACTTTCTGAGAGCTTAGCACTTCAACATTTGTATTTCGAACCTCCTCTACTGTAAGATTTCCATGTTCCCTGTGCTATTTTTTTCTTCCCAAGGAGCTGCCAGTGTAAATGTGCAATACTTGGGCTCTACAGCATACTGAACTGAAAGAACATATGTCCACATCCATTGTGGAAAATTTGGTGTTTAGGGAGCAATGAAGCGAGCTATAACTCAGACTTAGAGATAAATGCTGTTTGAGACTCTAGTTCTGTTTATAGATATAATTTGAAAAGCTTAGATATCTTTCCTGTAAGAATTTTTACTCCCAAGATTTGGGTTAAAATAGTGGTGCTACAATGTTTATGTGAATAAAACCTTATTCTTAATTTCTCCTTTATTTAAGTTTTATCTAACACATTAATATAAGTGAAGTCAAACGCACTAAAAGCATGTAACAATAAGGTACACCAAAAGCCGAAATCATTGGCATATGTATCTGAGTAAGATGTAGGACTCCAAAAACATATGGTATTAATTTGATTTAGCTTAATGCTTTATGTAGTATTTTCACTTAAGTCAGAATTATATCGTAGAAACAATGAGATTTTTTAAATGAGCTTTGACCTAACCATATTACCAACTGTAAAACTGTATCCCCTCCAGAAAACCAGAATCATTCAATGGGAAATGATCACTTCCACCCCACCCTACCACACCTCCTTACATACACATCGAATCATGCCTACACACTCTTGCCTTAAAGAAACCAAAAAGACAAAGACCCAAAAGAGAACATTGTTTCATATTACTTCAATACAATCATATCCACACCCAAAATACAAAGTCATAATGTCAACTCCACAACTTATTTATTTCATTTATTCTTTCCTTTAGCAAATGTATATTGAGTACTTACTAGGTAAAATTCAATCTGCTAGATTTAGAGATATGATGAAGAACAAAACAGATACAATGTATTTTATCTTTTAAGAGTAGAAATTTAATAAGAGATAAACTAAAAAGTAAAGTTACTTGAGATTGTCTTCAGGGTCATAAAGAAAAGTATAGTATTATGTGATAGAGCACATTGTCATATTCAGAGGTACCTTGTCTCACGTATTAACATTGTCTGTGCCACTTGTCTCCCCAGTAAATTTACCATCACTGCCCCTTCCTAGTGATAGAAACACGATTTTAAGCTATTCTAGTAAAGCTTTCATTCAATTCTGTCTGAAATACTCTAGAAGGGAGTTACAAAAATTCAAGAGTTATCAATGTAGACTCAGAAGACAAGACTGTAAGCTCTTTGGAGGGAATGGGGTTGAGTGTCAAGCACATAGCAGATAATCTGAATGCATGGATAGAGAGAGGGATGGATGAAGAAGAAAATCATAAAATGAAGGGTCCTTCATTTCAATACAAACAACAAATAATAACTAAGTGTCCACTCTGATACAGGCATAGATTTAGAGCTCAAAGACATATAATAATATTAGTAATAATTAGCATTTACTGAGTATTTACTAATTGCCAAGCACTGTGCTAAGAATTTTTACATACATTTCCTTGTTGAATGTTCACAACCACCTAATGTAGCAGTTATTGTTATTTTCATGTTGAAGATGAGAAGTTATAAAGAATTTTTTTTAATTTCCTTTCCTGAGGTCACATAGTTAACAAGGGATTAATGTCTGGAAATCCACTCCATTCTTCTACATCTTATTTTGATAGAAGTCCTATTTATATAGATCAGCTTACAATCTATTGAGGGGGAAGGTTCCAGATAAAAATGCTAATAAAATGTAAGGTAAATACCATGAAACACTATAAATGAATAAATTTTATGTTGTCTCAAAGAAGTAAATATCACATCTAGTTGATGCTAAGGAAATCTGTGGCCCAAAGACTCAATGACCACACTCAGCAACACAGTCTAGGTCCTACCAAAGCATCTTCTATGAAACAACTTACTCTACTAACTTTCACTATTTCAACGGAAATACACTATTTCTCTTTCTTCATTTAAAATTTAGCTAATCTTTCCTTTATCTGTTTATGGGATGTTTTGTACATATTTTCTACTATCATCATTTGTTTCTAGATCTACTTCCCCCAATAGATAAAGTTCCCTGCAGGTAAGGACTCTCCCCAGGCTTTCTCCCTAACTCACTGCCTAGAACTGGTATGTAGCAAATAGCCAATACACGTACATTCAGTAAAAGTAAGGTGCCTTAGGGGCCAGAGAGATGTAACACAAGAGTATGGCCTCGATTTAAATGCATTAATTGTAACTCAACTCTAGTTTGAATGACTTAATGTACAAAGACTTTTGAGTTGACCGGCATTCAGGCATTATTTTAGTACAATTTCAAATAGACTATTACTGTACTATTATGAATAGAAGGCTAGAACACTTAAAACCACTAATATTTCCTCCAACATTATACATATATCTACAAGGAGGCAGACTAAAAATGGCCAACACGTGCCACATGTGCTATGATATTCCTCTTCTACCTGAGAAGAGACCCTGCTAATCAATCATGACATTCATTTCTTCTGAGCTTAAGCTGATCCTTAGCATCTTTTCAGGGTGACATTCTAGCAGTCAGCGCCAATCGACGGGCGCTTCATTATCACTTAACACTCACTTGTCATGCTTGACCTGGATCAAGTCACATAATTTTCCTATCTGTAACATTTTACCATTTAGGACTTTTCCTTCCAGTGAGGAAAGAAAGCACTTGGGTATCTCAGGGAAATCTTAGATAACCAGGGCTCCAGATTTTATTTGAGCCAGCTGGGTCCCAAGAGCCAGTCTATAAACATTGCTGATCTGCAATTGATTTTTCACCACTTCATGGGGAAAAAAGTAGAAGAGAAAAATAGTGTACATACTAATCTGGCGGGCTGCATTAGAATCACCTGGGGAGATTTTTAAATATATAGATCACCAGTCTTGAGTCAACATCTCTAGAGATTAAGTCCAGAAACTGTGTAAATATATGTATATTATGAAGTGCAGTCAGGGTTAGGTACTGTTGAATATTTGTGTCTGTAAGCATATTTTCAATTGCGTATTTTTGAAACAAAATCGTTTTCTAAAACTCTGTCATTTTTTTTTAAAGATTTTATTTATTTATTTCACAGAGAGACACAGCGAAAGAGGGAACACAAGTGGGGGGAGTGGGAGAGGGAGAAGCAGGCTTCCCGCGGAACAGGGAGCCAGATGCAGGGCTCAATCCCAGGACCCTGGAATCATGACCTGAGCCGAAGGCAGACGCTCAATGACTGAGCCACCCAGGCACCCCTAAATCTGTGTCATTTTTATCATTCTTAAGTTTTATCTTTCATTTATGAAATAATGGATAAATAGTAGTAGTGAGGGTACTTTGGATTACTTTTTTAATACCATATTAAGCAAAATAGAGTTGGAACTCCTTTATAAGTCCCTTTTCTCTAAAATTTTGCTGACCTTTTTTAAACCTAAGGTTCTGAAAAACATAGATTCTAGTGATACCCACTTCTCAGATTAGACAAATTTTCACGTTCAGAGTGAAATGGTGAGTGGAATAAGCCTGCCAGAAATCTATTCTCATTCAAAACTGAAGAACCTCCTGGGAGATAACAGCACAATAGGGAAAAAAAAAAAAAAGTCAAGAGGACAAGCTAAGCTCAACAACAGATCCTTCTTCCAGGAAATGGGAGGGTGATGATTCTGGTGTATGTCACACGCCTGGCCCGGGCCAGCTTCAGGCATGGTCTTTAAGTCTAGGTGCTGTGCAGTGCAGTTATGAGAGTAAAGGAAAAGGGAAAGGGGCAGGTCATAACTGAAGAAATAAGAAGAGCCAGGTTCTTATTAAAACCTCTGTTAGAGGGGCGTCTGGATGGCTCAATCAGTTGCGCATGAGACTCTTAATTTCAGCTCGGATCATGATCTTGGGTCATGAGGTTAGCCCCACTTAGGGTGTCTGCTTGGGATTCTTTACCCACCCCTCACCCCCCACTCACACTCTCTCTTAAATAAATAAATAAATATTTTTAAAAAAAGAAGACTGGACACTGGACTTACTTAAAAAATAAAACAAACAAAAAACCTCTGTAAGAGGGGCGCTTGGGTGGCTCAGTCGTTAAGCGTCTGCCTTCGGCTCAGGTCATGATATCAGGGTCCTGGGATCGAGCCCCGCATCGGGCTCCCTGTTCCGCGGGAAGCCTACTTCTCCCTCTCCCACTCCTCCTGCATGTGTTCCCTCTCTCGCTGTCTCTCTCTGTCAAATAAATAAATAAAATGTTAAAAAAAAAAAACACCTCTGCAAGTTATTGACATTTGGAAACGCCTTTAACAGTGTAGCTTGTAAAGGGGCAGAGGCGTTCTCCCCACCTTTCCATGTGCCACTGAGTAGCTTGGGCATCTCAGAGCCTTCCTCATACCTGTGGCAGTGGCAGCTTGTTGGGAGACAAAAAGGGGCTGCCATGAGCAGGGAGAAAGCACAGTGCTTCGCCAAATAGGGCGGCAGAGCCTATATCGGGGATCAGCAACATCTGAGAAATGGCGGTTCTGAGGGGTGACAACAGTGTCCAGCAGCAACAATGATGCCTCGCTGGCACCGTGAGGTCCAGCAGCTGTGTCTCCCATGGAGTGGCGCTCAGGGAATACCATGTGGTTTGCTATGAGCATTTATGAGAGACCTCCTAAAAACACTTGAGATAAAGAGCGAGAGGTCCTTGGAGGGGGCTCAGGACTGACATTAGTAGTCTCTGGCAAGAGCCCAAGAAGTTTTTGATACATGATCTGTTACCCCATTTCAAATCCCAGTGTAGTGCAACCCACCAAGCAATAGCCTCTGGAAAATGAGAATGTAAGCCACATTAGCAAATTCCGCAGGAGCATGCCCTCACAATCCTCCAGGTTCTGAGTTTCTCTTTTAGTCACATACACACAGGGTCTAATGAGTCCAGGAAAATTAGAAATGACCCTAGTAAAGAAAACATCAAAACTAATTCAAACCATGACCCAAATGACCCCAGGGAAAGTATTTTTCACAACTACTAAATTTTTATACCAGAAATAAATAGGGGTGGCTGCCTTTCCCACAGTAATTCTCTGTCCAACATATGTGTATTATCCCAATTAGTCTACCAGAAAGAGACCTCACAACCTAATCAAAGCCGTGGGCTGATATAAACTCCTTCCCTGGTTGTAGCAGTTGGTGCAAGAACAAAATTAGCATTCTTTCCTAGCTTTTTTTCAAACAGGAGCTAAGAGAGAGGACTCTGTTTTTATTGTTTTGTTTTTTCTGATGGAGAGCACATGCCACCAGAAAGAAAAAAAAAAGTTCATCTGCAGCAGGAACAAATGAGGTTGACACAGGAAGAAGCAAAGAGGGTAAAATGGAGAGGAAGTGTACAAGGGTCTTTAAGGCCCTAGTTTCCATCTCTGAGGTCCTTAAAACTACCATGGTTCTGATAGCAAATCAATTTGACTAAACAGTCCCTGAATAAGTTCCCTAGTTTAAGTTGTTTCTGTCACTTGCACCAAAAAAAATTCATGGCTGAAGTATTAGTTAAGATATTTTCATCTACAAGTAAAGAAAATTTATTAATAGTATCTTAAACTTTAAGAATATTTGTTGGGGGCACCTGGGTGGCTCAGTCAGTTAAGCATCCCTACTCTTGATTTCAGCTCAGGTCATGATCTCAGCATCATGATCTCAGGGATCATAGGATCGAGCCCCATGTCAAGCTCCATACTGAGCATGGAGCCTATTTAAGGTTCTCTTTACCTCTCCCACTGGCCCTTCTCCCCTCCCCTCTCTCAAAAGAAGAAGGAGGAGGAGAAGAAGAAGAAAAGGAAAAAAAAAAAGAACATTTATTGTTAACAAGCCTATAGGTGATTCCATTTTCAAAAATGCCATCAAAGACCAAGCTTCCTTTTCTCCTCCTACTCTTTTCTCTTTCCTACTCAAAGTCTAGGATTTTGCCTCAAGTTTGTATCCTCATGGTCACAAGATGGCTGCCAAACCAGTAGGCATCATGTCATCACAGCACCCAAAGCAGGAAAAAAGAGAAGCATACAAATAGGAAATTTTTCTTAAGAGGGAAAAATATTTCCCTGAAAATCCCCAGCAAATTTCTTCTTACATTTCATTGGTTGGACGTGCAAGAGCCATAACTGGCTTATGCCTCATGATTTATACCCATGACTGGGTACTTTGCTAGCAGCATTCTGTTAGCAAGAAAGAAAGGGAAATTGATGTTAGAGTAAGCAACCAATAGTGTGTATCCCAAATCTATAGTGATTTGAGGTTCAGGTGTATAACTGTGGTCATATTTCAATCTAGATTCTTGAATGATGGTGGTGGTGATGGTAATGATGATGATGATAATGATGGTGGTGATGATAATATTTCTAACTCTGGACCAGGACTTACTCTAAGAAACTTACTTAATTATTAAAAACAATTCACTGTAACCTTACAATATCCAATGAGATACATATTATTACTATTACCATCATATAAGCTATGAGGAAAGAGGTATCTTAGAACTAAGTGAATCATACAAAGCCACTGTTGAGATTTGAACTCAGGAAGCCAAGTCCTAGAAATGAAGTTCTGTTACAGTGTATTATACCAGTCTGTTCTCTCCGAAATCAAATGCAATAACAGTAAAGAGAAAATATGAAGTTTTGTGCACAGGAAAAGTACTGTTGTTAAAGTATGATTTCTCCCTAGGCTGACCTTAAAATTATAGATGCTATATTTCCAAAAAGAATATATTAATTCAAAATGTAGATCATTTCCACTAACCTCCTTTTTTGTCCTTTCTATGCACACAAATAACAGGGTATAGGATCAGAAAATCCTTTGTACAGGGAAATACGGAACAATTCAATTAATAATTTCAATTTCATTTGGCATTAAAGGTGTTTTAAAAATAGATATCTTTATCTCAATGAAAGCAAGACCATTAAATGAAAAGAAGTCCCTCCGAAGATTGAAAACTCAATGACACTAAATTAGTCAATGGATTTAAAGTTACAAAGACTTAAAACCCAGGAAAGATTTTATAGGGTCTTTTATCCAGTGACTTTGGATAGTGGCCCTTGAGCGAAAGACAAAATCCATTCTAAAGAGGCATGAGAAGCTAAAACTTAAAAAAAAAAAAAAAAGTGCTCTTACAGCTGTAAAAAGACAGATGACACTGAACAGTGTAATACGTTTTCCAAGCAGAGTGCATTAAAAACAGAGGGGAACAAAGTAAATTTAGATTAAGCCAATCTAAAAGTGAGGTAAACAGAATTTATTAGAATTTAGGAATCTCGCTTTCTGTTCTTATTCTTAATGATTTCAACTGTTAGTCATACAGGCAAACTTTTTAAAAACTAGCATAATTCTTGTCTCAACAGTTTCCCTTTAATTGACTCTCTGGTACAATGTCAGTCAATCGTTTTCTAAGGGTGATTAACTTTTGCTCCACTGTGTGAACGGTGACCAAGCTGTGTCTCTATAGCCCTTGCCATTTCATACCTGAAGAGGCAAAGGAGGTGACTGCCTGCTGGGTTGGTATAATAACTGGGGAACGTAAAAATGAAAGTTACCTTGAAATCTTCAAGAGACAATAAATTAATAAATTCTACTTAGCCACATAGATTACTTCTTTCCTTCCGTCTGATAGAAAATGGTAAGAGGACAAGACTATCAATATAATCTGATACATTAAATAAAACAAATTGGAAACCTAATGTTCAACAACCAAGGTTGCTCAAGCCACTCTTACTACATACAACAGACAATTCGGTTTGGTTCCATTATTAGCGAGTTGGGTGGAGAAAAGAAGTTTGCTTCAAGTAGCAATTTATTCATTCAAAATAAGTACCCTCCTTTGTCCAAGCACTGAAGGAGAACCAAGGGTAGAAGGAAGACAGACCCCAACCTCGACATCAAGTTAGCCATACAATCCAGAGATCAAGAAACCAGAAAACCACCATCCCCTAAAACAGATACAAAATTTTACCCTAAATTCAAGAATCTGTACATCCTATTGACCATGCATATGATTTTTTTTCTTAGTTTTTCTTGGGTATGAAAAAAAGACATTTTCATATTCCCATGAGATTTCAAAAAAAAAAAATTTAATCACTGAAATCATCTCCCTAACATTTTCAGCCAAAACCCCCCAAACGAGATCCCTTTACTAATTTTTCTGTTACTTTGCTTCTAGTCAACACTAAAAGAAATGCAAATGTTTAATCTACCAACCAATCACCTGGATGTCAATGTAACAGTCCACCTGTTATCTAGTACTCTCTAAGTATCTAGAGATAGCCAAATGCTTGGCATCAGATCACTAAAGTATTTGAACAACTCACCAACTCTTAATTGTCATCCTGAAATTTTAGTTTAAAGTAGAAATTAAGGGGCACCTGGATGGCTCGGTCAGTTGAGCACCTCAGTGGCTCAGTCAGTTGAGCGTCTGCCTTCGGCTCAGGTCATGATCCCAGGGTCCTGGGATTGAGCCCCACGTCAGGCTCCCCGCTCAGCGGAGAGCCTGCTTCTCCCTCTCCCTCTGCCTGCCACTCTGCCTACTTGTACTCTCTCTCTGTGTCCAATAAGTAAATAAAATATTTAAAGTAGAAACTAAATATCAAGAAATTTTTTGAACTCAAATCCCTCATGTTTTAACTTGATCCCCTTCTTCTTATTTTGTTGTAATGCAAAAAGAATATGCTTATAATTTTCTATATCCTGGGCTTGAGAAAAGACAGTGGTCCTATTTATTGAAATTTATAATGTTTTGAAATTTATGACAGATGGTAAATCTACCATATTATTGAGGTTAACATATTTATCCAACAACTTTTCAGAACCTATATGGACTAATACTATGTTTCATACTTGGGATGCTATGGTAAGGCACAGTCTTATTCTCTTGAAACTTCTAGTCTTGTGGGAGAGAAAGAAACATAATCACATAGAACTATGTAGAACTGTGACAAAGGATTTTAAATAGGAAGTACCTAGCATTATAAAAGCCGAAAGTAACAGAATATGACCTTTTGGAGGAAATGAGAGATGGGTTCCTAAGGCAAATGATCTTCAAGGTAAGAAAAGAGGAAGAATTGATAAAGGAGAAAATCAATGTCCCAGTCAGAGTTAAGAGTATATGCAAAGGCCCTGTGGCAAGAGAATGCATGATATAAGGCAGTGTGGTCAGCAACCCCTACGAAAATAATCAAAAGTATTTTCATAAAAATATGTTACTTGTATGTTTCACTATGATTCTCTCACTGATGTGCTGTGAAACTTTCCAGCAGCAACATGACATGTGATATTGCAACAAATTAAACGTAGGAACAAGGGACGCCTGGGTGGCTCAGTCGTTAAGTGTCTGCCTTCGGCTCAGGTCATGATCCCGGGGTCCTGGGATTGAGCCCTGCATTGGGCTCCCTGCTGACCGGGAAGCCTGCTCCTCCCTCCCCCACACCCCCTGCTTGTGTTCCCTCTCTCGCTGTGTCTCTCTGTCAAATAAATAAATAAATAAATAAATAAATAAATAAATAAATAAATAAAATCTTTAAAAAAAAAGTAAGAACAGATATGCAATTCTGTCTTTTATCAAGCCAGATATTAAAGAAGTTTAAAGAAATAAAGCAAAGCTACTCTTCTTACTCTTTTGCTTACTTGGAAAAATATAGTTAGTTCTTATTTTAAAAGTGAATGTGTAATAGCTAATTAACATTTTTAATGGATTAATAAACACTTCATAATTTTTTTAGTTTTCATTTCAAATTATGCTAAACATCAATAAATAAAATACACAAAGAAAAGCGCACTGCCATCCTCAATACAGCTTAAGATATTATAGGGAAGGGATCCAGAAATCAAAAAATTTGAAACCTGCTGATTTGAAGAAATTAAAAAAAAAAAGACTGTTTTGCTGAAGCTGAGAGAGAAGATCCCTCAACAGAGTACTGCTTCCTTTTGTTCTGCCCCCTCTTGCCAGTTTCCCATCTATTTCCTCTCAATTTAGTGCAAAAACTCACCTTGTCTGTCACAAATACATAGATATGCATAACCATTTGTATGCACGTATGTGTGTATGGCTGTGTGCGTGCATACATGAAGTATGGAAGATGAACAGTAGTTCCTTAGTTCCCGGAAGCAGGGCCGGCCACATCCTTTCCAAGGCCCCATGCAAACTGAACATGTGGAGCCCCTATTCAGAAAGCAAGAAAGTGCTGTAAAGGTATGAATGTACAATGTTTTTTCATTCTTCGATGATCTCGCTCTCCTCCAGTATTTATTATTTGCTATTTAATGCCATTCTAAGAAAATTAAAAATTGTAATTATTACCATGACTTTTACTGTGCATTTTTCTATCATACAGTGCCGGTTTTAAATGCGAACGCAAAGAGCACTCACCTCACATGCAAAGTCACCAAATTACACCACGTACTTCATAGTTCATACATGCATAAATCATTCCACCGGAATAGTGGAAGTACTGCCACTATTTTTACTTCAATTCTTGATACACACACGCTCTACCAATACACCCACTCTTCCTTTATTGGTGACTAAGGAAGGACTGAAAGTAAAAGAAACTGTGGGTACCCTCTTGCCTTTTCTTCTGTGGCATCACTTTGAGTGCAAGCAGTTGGCTAATGCAGGGAAGTGCCATGAGCAAGAAATGATAGGGTTGCTTGGTCATCTGAGTTTCCAGAAATTCCATTGGCTTTTTTCCTGCGTTTGAAGCAAGTTCTGGTTCAGATAGAAAGTGTGGTATCCTCACTCAATGTGGTAGTTAAATAATTCCCCCCAAACCTGAGAGTATGTGACCTTACATGACAGGAGGGACTTTGTAGATGTGATTGAGTTAAGGATGTTATGACCGAGGATGGTCCTGGATTACCCAGGACGGCCCAACATAATGCTTACAAGACGAAGGCAGGAGGATCACAGAGTCAGAGGAGGCAACATAACAGAAGCAGGGAAAGAAACTGGAAAATGCTCTACTGCTTGTTGTAAAGTTGGCAGAGGATGCAGCCATGAGGCAAAGAATGTGGGCAGTCTCTAGAAGCTAGAGAAGACAAGAGAAGAGATTCTCCCCTACAGCTTCCAGAAAGAGGCAGTCTTTGATTTCAGCCACCTAACACACAGTTCAGGCTTCTGACGATCCGAACTGTAAGAAAATAAATTCACATCACTTAAGCCACTAAGTTCGTGATAGCTTGTTACAGCAGCAAAAGGAAATTAATAGCCTAAGTCACAGAGGTACTCACTTTGCGTCTCTCGGAATCCCACCCAGGATCCTCTGCTCATGGAGTATCACAAAGGTAACACGCAAACGGGGCTGTGAGGGACAGAAGGCACGCACACCCTGCTCCTTCACGCACGTGCTGCATGGTCCCACCGGACTTCACTTACACAAGTTCAAAGATAAAATTAGGAGTTTCTAGACAGAGACAACAGAAAATTAAACCAAGCATGGGCCCTCCAAGTAGAGGCCTCTGAGCAAACGCACAGGTTGCTCGCCTGGGAAGCTAGTGTTGCCAGAAGGCATGGTTTCCAAAAGTAAAGCAAACTGGTAGGAACTGAGAAAAATATAGTACCAATCGCAGTACTTGCCAGTACTCAAATCTGTTGTGTTTTTTTAATTCAAATTTTAGATTCTTTTTGGAATAAAACAGGTTTTTCATTGTTTACAAGGCTATTTCTGAGTTGTAAAAATTTTCTTTCCATGTTTCTCTCTTTTTACCATGCTTTGCCCCCTGCACACCCCCGCCCATTCCGTGCTGGCTGCCACAATCAGACAGACACAAAGCACGAGGACTCTGTTCTTACATCTGCAGGGGAAAACTTAGCCACAGACAGTAACTGACCCACGACTATCAAATCAAATCTAGTTTTTGCAATACAGGTTTCCAAACCCTGCTCCATTATTCTTATAAACACACACATACATGCACAAATTTCCAGGTGTAAAGTCCAGAAGTAGGTACTTTTTAAAGCTCTATGATGATCACTGCTGTTGAGAACCACTGAGAAATGCCATTAATTTAATGTTTCAGGGAACAAAGAATGAGAAGTAGGAAAGGGGCCAAGATCAGTAGCTTTGAGAAGCATTTTCAACAGCCACCCAAATAGGTAGTGAAGCTAACAGAAGCCAGGTACAAGTTGGCATGCTGAGGTCTTGATATTTCTTTCTTCATAAGAAATGGAATGTTCAGGGGGGGAGGAGGTGAAGGTGGTTTTAAAAAATTAACCAAATCTGAGGGAAAGGGAAAATTATCTTTGAAGACTCAGAGAATGAGCAAAGGCCTGAATCTGATTTAGTTGAAGAACCAAAAGAAAAGTTTCAGAAACCTTTAAGGAACCTTCAATAGAGTGCGATAAAAGGTGGCCAGCAAGGCCAGGGATTCTAAGGAAAATAAAACAATAAAATGGAAGGACAGTTAAATGAGAAAACACAAAGACAATGAAGTAAAATTTAAAGGAAAATAAATAAAACCAAAGGATGTTTCAAGAAAACCAAAATTACAGTAGCCAAACCAAAAATCTGAACGATACTTTTGAAAGAGCATAACTGAGCATGAGGAAACAAAATGAAAATGATATGAGAAAACATTACAGGTAGAGACAGAGAATTAGAATCAACCTGGCAATTACGGGTCTTTTCGAGAAACAAGATTACTCATAATCAAAGTAACAACCAGGACTGTGAAAAAATAAGGTAAACCAAGAAAAATAATAAAAAGAGATGATTTTTTTTAATGATTCTGGCAAACTTTTTAAAAGGAATGCAATCAAGGAAAAAGCTCTACATAATGTCAGAGAAAACAGATTAACCACTAAGGAATAAAAACCAAGTGGACTCTGACATCTCTTAAATTACATAACAGAAAAATAATAAAGCAATATACCTAAGATTTTCAGAGAAAAGAACTACGACCTAATAATTAGGCCCAGCCAACTGTGATTCATTCATGAAAACAACAGAAAGATTCCAAGATGTACAGGAGCTCAAAAATACAACCTCTCTGTGCCCTTCTCAAAAATTTCCTAAAGATACCGAAATTAAGGGTTCAAGAATAAGAAAGTTAAGATGTAAAGACAAATAGTGCACTTTGAGAATAGTTTAATAAAGTTAAATTTAAATAACTATTGTTAAGTTGCAGTAAAAGGTTGAAGACAAATGTCAAAATAATCTTTGAAAGGAGACATAAAAGGTAGCATGTATTCAGTTAATGGCTGAGATTCAGATCATATTAACATAGACGAGGACTACAGCTTTGTTACTACAGAAGATAAAACTAAAGGAAACAACCACAATTTATAAGACTAACAAAAAATGATGAAGGACTTAAGATAAAATATTTGAGTGTAGTACAAAAAGCGTGTATTTCTCTTTTACTATACAAAGATTCTCATATTCAGTTGAGACATAATCCAAATATAAGCTGCTTCCAAGAGACATACCTAAAATAAAATGGCACATTTGTTTTTAAAAGATAGGCAAAGATTTATCAAATGGAGAACAAACTGCCTGTAACCACAAAATTAACAGGATCAAGAACTGACTTTCCTACATTAACATGATTTTACTATTCCAGTAAATTCTTGTCAAGGAAAATAAAGTTTCAAATAACATTACTGTTTGTTTCATGAACTCTTTAATATCCATTTATCCAAACAATAGACTGATCAATTTGCCTCCTCCTTGGGCATTAGGGTGAACGTCTCCCTTCTCAGAAAGAGATTTCTTAGATAAGAATACTTCTTTGTTATCAAACTATTTACTCATCAAGACTTCCTTCAAAACTTTCATCTTGCTGTGCCCACCAATCCTAAATTATAATATCGAAAACTGCACAATTCTACTCAGATCCCTGCATTGAAGACCCACCTTAAACCAAACCACGAAACTCCTTAAATATCCACCCATAGGTGGTTTCCTTTCTTACTACAATGAGTAAGAAACTCGTCTTCACTTGAACGATGTGTCATTTGAGTGTTCCCCACCCCCCCGAGTTGGCGGTCAACAAAGTAACTTCAAAAAGGTTAGCACCGATTATCAGATGAACTACATGATAAATAAAAATGATGCTGGATCTGGGCACCAGGGTGGCTCAGTCGGTTAAGCATGTGCTTCATGATCTCAAGGTCCTGGGACTGAGCCCTGTGCCCCTCAGTCTCCCAGCTCAGCTGGAAGTCTGCTTCTCCCTCTCCCTCTGCCCCCCCTAGATCTGTGGCTCACAAAATGAAATAAAAAGAAACGCATCAGGCCACACATTATGAATTCTCTTGTTAAACATGCATATAAAAATGACTGGGAAAAAATACACCAAAATGATAATAATAGTTATCTCTGTGTGATCAAATGACAGCTGATCTTATTTTCTCCTTTGCATTTTCTGCAGTATTCTCTACATTAAGCATGGATTATTTTATACTAAAAAATATTATTTTACTAAAACAGCATATTGAGACTTTGCTCAAACATAGACAGGAAGGCTTCCCAAAACAAATCATGAAAACTAAAAATAGATATAGCCTACAAAATACTGACAAAACCAATGTTAATGAGGCTTTCACCTGAGACCCATTCAACTGGCCTCTTATTCCAAGCTCATTTTGTGTGTAAAAGTGAGAACAACAATCAGAAACAGAAGTTAATTACAAAGAGAAAAAACAGTCTGATGCAATTAGCCCAAGTAGAAAAACAAAGCAAAGTCCACTTAAAGGGACTAATATTTTCTCAAAGCACAAATCTAGATTAGTCAAATGATTTGAAATTCCCCAAAAAAGGAAAAAACATAAAGACATAATATCTAAAAATACAAAAACCGAAAGATACCCCATATTATGTTTCTATCTAGTATGTTTCTATCCTCATCCTATCCTCTTCATTTTTGCATTTTTCTTTCTATTGCCAAGTGGACCTTTGTTGGCACTGCAGCTGTAGAAATATGCACGGATTCCTTTTCTCTCTCTCAGTCCCAAGGTAAGTTCCAGCAGATAATTCCCTTTCCAGGTGTGATAGGATTTCTTGTTCTCAGCAGCACAGCACATTGATCCATGGTGAGAGTCAGGGCAGTGGCTCTCCCCTGACTTCCATACCTCCCTGGTGTTGGGGGCCTCGACAGGGGTCCCCAGTCTTGCATGTGGGGCAATAGGCCCAGATGGTTGAACATTTAAATGTGTTAAAGCCCAGGACAGTACTTTAGTCCACCCAGCCAAAGTGGTTTTACCTGTTAACAGTTTAATTTGCTGCTCCATTTTTCCTTTCTACCATCCTTGCCGTGTGGGGGTTATAGGAGATAGGACTTCCATTTCACGTCATGTTTTCTTGCCCAGTCTTGCATATCATGACCTTTGTTTGAAATGTGACCCCTGGTCACTCTTTATTGTACAAGGGTAGCCATACACAGTACTCAGTTTTTCTAATGCCCTAATGGTGGCAACCTGGTTTGCACAAAGGCAAGGGAAAGCTGGGGTTAGGCCAGATGCAGTGTTGATACACACCAAGTGGGGGGAGGGGGCCAATATAAAGTTTGCCAGCCCCTCACCAGTTGGGAACTCCGATGGATGGCCGCAGACTCTTGGCAGTCACCTTGGATGTTATGTAGGATTCACAGGACACGTTGTTACTTTATTAACCAAGTCACCATACTTCAAGGGCAATCCAGCATCCTTGGCAATATGCTATCCTCCTCCGGCACTGCGATGGCCACTCTTTCTATGCACTCAATCTACTGCACCTACTGAAGGGTCGGTAGATAGGGCTCTTACCCAGGTTAGGGCACCAGCTTCCTGACTGACAGAGGACTAGCAGTTCCTTATGGGCTAGAACATGAAAAACAATGAGGCACCTCAGGCTCCTGGGGATGAACCCAAATGTCTTTCCATATGCAACTTGACCCCACAAGGGCTTATTTATGATCATCTACCCCTCAGCTTCCCATTGTCTGAGCCATAGGGTTAATCCCTTTAGAACAGCCCGACTGGCAGTTCAAAGGCCATAGCTCATGAGTGATCACCTGCCAGACCACTTTGAGCTCAGCCCTCTAGCTGCCGTGTGAGAAGATCTACCTGGAGGAGCACTGTGTCCACTGCTAGGACCTGTTGCTTTACAGGGCTATATAGGCTTTGTTACACCTTCCAGACCCGGGACCAACATCCCAGGGATATTCTCCCCTTTTGTTGTCTCTTTCCCAGTGGCTGATGCATACCTTCCTGAGTCACATTCACATCTCACCCAAATGGTAGCTCTGCTTGGGAGATGCCCAGAGCTTTCATCTGCTTCACTAGTAGTTGGCTTTCTCAAAGATGGCTTTCTGCTCTGATCCCCAATCCCACATGTGTCCTTTCTTTACCAGGTGGCAATAAAGGATGGGGGCACTATGCCAGGTGGGGAATAAAATTCTTTCCAAACCCCCAAATTTCTACAAAGACTTATACCCATTCCCATACTTTGGGAATTGGAGAGGTTTGCACCTTACTGATTACAGATTTTGAAAAATCAGTCTTACTAGATCAGACAACACCCAAAACCTTACTGTGGTGCCCAGGCCTTCAATTTTCTGTAGGTTCATTGCTCATTCTTTCCCTCACAGATGTTCCAGCAAAGCCTGCAGGATATCCTACAGCAGAGGCAAATCTGTACATGTTAATATTATATCATCCATGTAATGGGCCCATTCTACTGATATGGGAAGAACAGAGACAGGTCCCCAGCTATCACCCCAGACATGGTGAGGCTATGCAGATAACTTTGGGAAAGCACTTGAAAGGTTTGTTTCTGTCCCCCCTACAGGAAGGCAAATTAATCTTAGTCATCAGAAATCTGTCAGTCTTTTCCATGAATTCTTGAAGATAAAGCACTTTTGCAGGAACACCTTTTCATCAAAGCATCAGAGTAAAACAATAACTGTCTGCAAATGACAACGGACTTAAAAATGGCCATGGTTAAAGATCTGAAGAGACTCATTATAATGCAATGGATAAGGGAACTTCTACAGCAGCCTGTATTGTAAAAAGCCTTTTCCCTTTATTTTTTCCCTTCAGTCTCTGTGGGCAATGTTTTGGTTATCTCCTGAGATGTTTACATTTCAAAGACCTAAGATTTACAACTTCAAGGGACAGAGAATGCAAGTTTCTCCTAGGAGTTTTGGCCTAATTGCTATTTAAATTTTTCCTTTGTATTAGAGGTCAGAAGACTTGGGGCATTTTGTCTATTTCCTTCATCAATTACCACATCTTCCTCTTCATTTTCATCACTTTCTCAAAGAATCCATGCCTCTTAGCGTCCTAATCAGGCTTTGTCACCAGTGCCCAGATCTTAATCTGAGGCGTTACATGCCCTCCTAAACTTTGCCAAGCAGGATGGTAAGGCCTCTAACTTATTATCCTGCTCTCCCACCTCCTCTGCCAGCCCCAAAGCTGGCAGAGTGGTAGACACTCCCACATCCTTCTTAAACCTCAGCTCCCCTTCTGACTTCCTGACCCAAGCTTCAGCCCCTGGCTGGGCACTGGTGGCCAGCAGAACCTCCCAGAGTAGAGGCCAGCCTGCCACAGCACACGTTCGTTTCCTTTCTTTGCCACACTGTGCTCTGTGCATTTCCTCCAATAAGCACAATAAGACTGGCTAGCGTTTTCAGGGCGTTCCCAAACTCACCAGGTGATCACAAGCATCTAACACAAGGGCCACCCCCTCCCCACATAGAGGTTGCTGGCTATCTTGAAATTTCCCCTTTGGATGCTTCATCCCCCAAGGCCCATTTCTAGAGTTTCCTGGCTGGCTGGCCAATTGCTGGTTTGTAACCTTCTCAGGAGCTTCCTGGGTGTAATCTGAACCTGGTCCCTGTATTCAGAGGTCAGGGAGAGAAGAAAGAGGCAGGCCACTCCAGGTTGGTAGGTGGCCTTTTTGACAAGCCAAGGGAACTTACATTCGAGACTTGTCTTGTGCAGCAGCAAGATGAGGGGATCCCTGCACCCGACCCCACCCTCATCCTGTCAAATCTTAAAAGTTCTTAAAGAGGCCTCACTTAACAGGATTCAGCCACGGATACCACACAGGGGTTCTCAATTCAACATCACTATCTCAAGCAGATGTCCCTGGAGCAGCTTCTGGCAGTGGGAAAAGCATGCAGAACCAACATTCCCAGAAGAGAGGAGAGGGAGAGTCTTTGATTCCCCGGGTCCAGCTCACAGGTCAGTCAGTGGTTATGGCTCTTCGACAACCTTCCCCAACATACTCCCATATTCTAAGTTAGGTGCGAGATCAACTACCTGAAAATTACAAGAGATAGCTGAAAGACAATTTGTCACACCTTAGCACAGAGTCTCCTAAAAGGTATAAAAAGAATGCAAATTAAAGCAGGAAGGAAGACAAATTCTATCACTTTCCCTCCATCAGCCCTCATTCCCCCATGCAGAAATGGAGGCAAGTATTTGAGCAGCTCTTAGAGAACTTGATACTTATCCTCTGACTTTCAAGAAGACACAATGGTTTAACTTTAGACACACCTCTGAAAAATGTTATTAGGGCAAAGACCACTGCAATAACCCAGGTATGAGATGCTCCGGGAATTAGCTACTCTTACTTTACAAAGAGAGAAAATTTATTTTAATAATTTCATTCAACTGCTCTACCTCCATATTTATTCATCAGTTGGTCTTGACCTGTCCTATCCTCCTGCTTACCCACTCCAGTTTACCCAAATTTAATTCAGTGCTCTGCCTCTTCTACATCCAAGTTTTTGCCGCAAGCTATTTCATTTGAACAGTAAATTTCTTTTATCCTCTATGCCAATTCCTGGCTGCCATTTTGCCTACCCATCCAGTAAAGCTTGAACTTGTTTTCTATCACTGCAAAGCTGAAGGATATCATTTACATTCATTAAGCAGTTCTCTGTAGGCTTCTAACTGATACAAACAACGTTTCTATTGAAGAATAGAAATGCTTTCCCCACACACAAAATATGAAAATGGCTCTGTGTCCATTCCGACTTCAAGATCTACGTCTCCATTGGATCATAGTTCAAATAAGAGTAGACCCCATGTTAAAGAAAAAAAACTTAAAGAGTTCCTTATCGCATTCTCTTTTCTACATTTCAATTTCTCAAATACCCTTGTCCATAAATTCAAAGGATAACACTCAGAAGAGTGATAATAAGTGCCCCCAATTTCAAAGATAAGTAACTGGGCTGTGTACAACAGACCCTTTTATCCTTGTGGTTTTATTTTGTCCAGTGTCGGGTCAAGAAAGAATCAGACAGGAATTCATTCTGACAAAATTTTACTTTAGCCAGTTTGCATGAAGGGAGTAAATTAAAGAATCAATGAGAACTACAGCTCCATTAAAACCATAAATATAAATTAGTGATATATGTGCCAAAAACAGATTCAAAGGGCACACAGGTTTGCTTGTGGAATTTGGGTGGTTTTTTTGGGGGGGAAGAGGGAGCGTGTTGTTTGGGTTTTTTGTTGTTATTTTTAACCATGAAGATCTCATAATCTGGATTTCAGTTGCCAAACCAGTGGTATGACTGCAAAACAGACCTGCCAGAAACCTTTCCTAACTGAATTCTGGCATCACGCAGACTGTCATATAGACAACCGAAGTTTCAGAAACTTCTGTTTTTCCATAAACGTATGAACTGTGCCTTTCTCCAGTATAAGCTCAAAAGCCAAGAATTTGATCCATTAGCCATTTCAGAAACACAAACACCACACTTCACAGAAAAGGAACATATGCCAGAACAGGTAAACATTTAACACTGTAACAGAACAGCCTAACATACTCCTTTTGTCAAAGGTTCAAGACAGTTTAGAGGCATTCCATGTGCAGGAGATCAAAAGGATTTTTAAAAGTCACTTTAACCATGTTTGCATTTACAATGAGAGTTATAGGGATAAGTTTACTGAAAAGCAAAAATATTTCAAATATTAAAATTAAAAATAAATAAGGTTTTAAAATACTTTAATCTCTAAGGAGATACAGCAAATCATAAGATAAAATGTGACAACAAAGGAGGACCAGAGGCCACATGAATCGGCAGAATAATGAGGTGTGGGCAGAATGGGGTGAAATGCCACAGGGGCACAAGTTTCTCTTAGGAACGACTATAAACAGCTCTCCACCAAAAACCTGGCTTGAGTTAATGCTAATTCTGAGTTAGCTGGAGAGCTAACAGTTGAAGGAGGAGGACAGGAAAGGAACGGAGTGCTATGTGCTTCCGGACAGCAGTTTTAGCTTCTGGCTGGGAGTCTGCAGGCTGCTGGCCTACCTTACACCAAACTTGCCAGCCTCAATCATCACTTAAGCCAATCTACCTATACACCTACCTATCCCTCCTATTGGTTCTATTTCTCTTGAGAACCCTGAGACAGAAGCCGTGATTTTCTTCAAAATCCTACGGAACGGCAATAGCGTCTCTACACAGAATCCCCTTCTGCCATTCAGGATCCTCAGACTGGCAAATTACAAGGTCAAGTAAAAGATATTCTAGGAGAGCTGATTACATTATAGTCTAGACTTGCTGAAGAACAGTTTCTTGCTTTGGACCACACTCAAAACTGGCAACCTAATGGGATTATTGGGTCACAGCAGAGGAGCAAAATATGTTATGTGTTGCCTGCAAAAATCGATAAAGCCTATCAAGATTTGTGGTTGTAGGTGCATGCATGTGCGTGTGTATATGTAGGTTAGGATTTACAAGGTACATGGACTTGTCTTTTTCTTTGAATGGGATATCTTGACATGCCCCATACCACTGGATTCCCAGAAAACTTCACTGAAGTGGCAGATCCCTAAATTTACATGGAGTTTACATCTCATCCTATGGTAAACATAAGTCTTAGAAAAGCAAGACATGTAGGTCAATACTAATCGAAGTGCAGTCTGGATTGTCAACTGTTACTGATCCTCCATGAATATAGAAATTGAAAATACTTAGAAATGTTTATTAAAAAAAGAGAGAGAGAGAGAGAAAGGTTCACAGTAACATGCCAGAATCTAATTTTTAAAATGGGATTTTTATTGTCCTGCCTTTTTAATTTTTTTAGTAGTAATTCATTTAGTGGTAATTTATTTTTATTGTATTTTACAAAAGTATTGGTCTGAATAGATTAGAAATTTTTTTAAATGGTCCACCATCAAAAAAAAACCCACAAAAAACAAAACAAAAAAATGGTCCATTATCTTTGATTGTTTAAGAAACACTGAATACCTGTTATTTTCTACTCATCAGATTCTATTAGCTTAATGTCATCCATATGGTGGACCAATATGATAGCCTAGAGAGTGATACTCCTGTGGAGTAGATTGTGACAGAGGGTCAGAGAGATGACCCAGCCTTGAAGTAAGATGTGTACCCCTGTTCTTGTCAGGTTAAGAGCAAACTGCTTCTGGTGCTCCCTGTTTTGGGATAAAGAGAAAAAGAACTCACTGGGATTATAGCTGCATGTCAGGGACTGTGTTGATTCTAGCAAAGAAACTAACTGGAATTACTACTTGGTTAAAATAATCTGCTTTCCTTCTCTGAGGCCACCCGCATATTCATCCCATCTTTGGTGGTAGGACTAATCTCTGTGATTCTCTCTCCCAGAGACACAGCACTGATTTTGATTTACTACTTTGAAAAGGAGGAGCAGTTTGAATAGTTTTTACTTGGCTTTTAATACCAAAATAGCCCTTAATTCATTCATCACCTGATCCTCAACAAGACCCACTCTGATTTGAGGCCCACAGTGTTTTCTAGATCTCCAGGGATTATCATTATTTGAAAGCCACTGATCAATAATCCTTAAAAGAATTAGTTTTTTTTTCTTTTTCCCAGCGTTCAAGTGTCAAATGGCAAATCATTTGGGGAAGGCTAGGAAAAAGAGCTAATGAACACACTTACAAAATTGTTGCAGGTATTTTAACCATGTGCCAAGCAGCTGTGGGTGTGAGAATGTTCTCAAACTGAGATTTGGATAAGGGGCCTTGATGCATCAACTCAAGTCAGTTTCCATTCAGCAGTCTTAAGGGATTGTTTTATTTCTTTAGTTATAAAGGTCAAAAAAAAAAAAAAACAACTTAATAACCTGCCCATTTGATTCAATGTAGAAACCATCAACAGTTTTTCCCCCACAAAAGTCCCAGCAGTCAAATCATTCTAATAATTATCCTTACTCTATTCCCTATAGAATTGGCTGAATTGTGTCCCCCCCACCCAAATTCCAATGTTGTAGCCCTAGCCCCCAGAACCTCAGAATGTGACTGTATTTGGAGATAGGACCTGTAAGAAGTGATTTAGTTAAAATGTGGCCATTCAGGTGGGCCCTAATCAAATCTGACTAGTGTCCTTATAAGAAGAGGAAATTTGGACACACAGACGCTAGGGATGCACATTAATAATTCTGTACTCAATCCAATGTGTGGGCTTTTCCCCCACACTACTCAGCAATTCTCCGACATAGCTAGGTGTCCCACAATTCAACTCAATTCTGACACTGTGTACCCAGAGATAGCATCAGATTTCACAGGTCAATTGACTATATCCAGCAGAAATTCAGCCACTTAGTTCTCCTGGCCATCCAGACACTCTCTTCAATCCAGAAGGATTCCTGCCTTCTTCTCAGCCTTGGCTTATCTGGAGCTGTCCTCACAAGAACAGCAGTCTCAGAGCTGAGTTAAGGGGTCGCTGTTTTTTTATTTTTTCTCCTGTTTTCAAACATCTCTTTCCCAGCCCATTTACAATAGTCTCCTTTGAAAGAAACAGCAACAACTATAGTCAACCCTTAATGGCTCACAAAGTTGCTTTGTTTCTGCAAGCTAGCTTGCAAGCCTGGACTTGAATACTAGAACATATTCTGTGTATTATAGGAAAAACATTAGAAAGAGGCTGTATTAGTTTCTTAAGGCTTCCACCACAAAATGGATATCTTAAAACAACAGAAATGTATTCTCACACAGCTGAAAGCTAGAAGTCCAGAATCTAGGTGTCATGCTAAGCTCTCAGACACTGGGTAGAATCATTCCTTTGCTAGCTTCTGGTGGTTGCCATCAATCCTTGGCATTCCTGGGCTCACAGAGTCATCACTCCATTCTTTACCTCTGTCATCATACAGCATTCTTCCCAAGTGCCTATTCTCCTCTTCTTATAAGGGTGAACCCTACTTCAACATGAGCTCGTCTTAAATTGATTACATCTGCAAAGACCCTATTTTCAAAATAGGTCACAGTCACAGGTACAAGGAGTTAGTACATAAACATCTCTTTTAGACAGGCACAATTCAACCCATAACAGAGGCAAAACGTAAGTCTCACACAAAGGGTCAGTATAATCAGCAGCATGAACTTTCCCCAGAATTACAAGGAAAATAGCAAGTAAGGTATGTCATGGCCTCCAGTGTGATCATGGGCTTGGGTGACTTACATTCTTATACACAATTTTACAAATAGAAAACACAGGTGTAAAAGATGGCAAATTTGTAAACTAATTTAAAGAGAGATTATTCCTGAGGAAAGAAGAAGTCCTTCATCTAGATGATATAACCCTTTACAGAGCACTGATTTGAATCCAAGATAAATATAAAAATTACTCTTTAAAGGGACTGATTTATTGTGTGAATATGGATATCCAGAAAGATCAGATATCAATTATTATATATTTCATATAGACCTTTTTTTAATTTCCTAGCTTCCAAATCCAACCTCCATTTTGACCTACCAACAAAGGTGCAAAGTTTGTGATTCATATACTCACTCAACAAATATTTACTGAACATATACTATGTGCCATGTGTTGGATGCTGTGGTTTCAAGGTTAATTAAAGCATGGTCTCCACTCCCAAGATAACTCTCAGCAGTCTAGCAGGAAGGAAATGTGTGCCAACACACAATTCGAGTGCCATATTATAAATGCTACAGAGATATTAAGTACCGGGTGTTGTGGTATCAAGAGAACAGATAAATAACCCAAACTGGGGGTGTGGTATTCAGGAAAATCTTCACACCCAGAGAAAACAATATTAGAACTGAATTATAAAAAGTGCCAAAGAGTGGGCAGAGGTGTTTTAGGCAAAGGAAACAGCGTATGTGCATACAAAAGTGTGAGAGACAGCACAGCACAATCTGGGCACTGCAAGAAGTTGAGTATGACTGCATCTAAAAGAGAAGTGAGGATGGCAAAGGAAGGGGGAAGGCGGACGGTAGTTATAGCTGAGGACAGGAGCAAATGATGAGAAACGTCCATGACAAGTGCAATGAAGAATGCAGTCAACTTAACCAGTGCTCCACAACAGCTGTTCTCTCCTCTGGGCACATGAAAGACCACACTTTCCAAACGTTGGGTTTAAAGGAATCACAGGGCCTGTTCTGGCCAATAGGCTATGACAGAAGTGAAATATGTCACTTCTGGTTCAAAGCACAAAAAAACAATGTGGCCTCTTCACGTGCTCTCTACCCTTACTACAGCTACCAGCAACATTCAGATGGCAGAGCCTCCACCAGCCTGGATCCCTGAGCAACTGTGTGAGGCAGAACATTGCCCCCCATACTCCTGTACCACAGGGGACACAGAGAATGAATAAGACTTAAAATGTTTGCTTTGTAAAGCCACTGAGATTTTCAGTTAGTTTGCTACCACAGCATAACCTAGCTTTAACCTAATGAACACAGGGTGCAACTGCAAGAACATTTAATCAGGACCATTGTTTAACAAGACTTGTATTTTAGGGGTGCCTGGGTGGCTCAGTCAGTTAAGCATCCGACTCTTGGTCTCAGCTCAGGTCATGATCTCATGGGTCATGGGATCAAGCACCCCCCCCACCCACTCAGCAGGGAATCTACTTGCTTGAAGATTCTCTCCTTCTGCCCCTCCCTACCCCCCTCACTAAAATAAATAAATCTTTAAAAAGAAAAACAAGACTTGTATTTTAGAAAACTCACATTGGCTATGAGGTAGGGTGTAGACTAGCAGTGCCAAAGATGGATACGGGGAAACAAATTCAAGGCTATACTAATAATTCAGAGTTAATTGGTGTTGTCTTCCATGTCAACCAAACTTACCTCCTTCCAACTAAACCTTACAATACCTAGCATTGGGTCATCCTGGGCCACACCGTGGCACATGAGGCTTCCTTGGGCCCAGCCCTCTTCCAGAATCACTACATGTAGAGATTTCCTGCCAAACTCCTGTACTCGTGCAAAAAGCCTACAACCAGCAAAAGAGCCTGGATCTCTAGTTAGAATAAGAAAATCTGTGCTAGTAGAGAAAGTGCATATAATGACTTGCCCTAAATTACTCTGAAAACTTCTTTTGTGTAGCACTTACTCCTAACATGTAGCATTCTGAAATTCAGAACAGAAGAATCAAAGGGAAGAAAGCCCTCAGGTACAATTCACTGTCTGCCTATCCATAAATTGTTAAAAAATCTGGCCGAGATTTCCCTGAGCATCACATAAAACATAAAGAAGTTACTGAGATTAAGATACTTTAGAAGCCAATATAAAACGATCAATATGTTTGGATGTTTGGTGCTAACAAATAACGTGCACCACAGTGACTCCCCACACAGTTACTAAACCAGTTGGAAATCGAACATACTTGGAGATAACTCTAGTCTGGGATTTCAATCCCTAGGCTACTCAACTAGTGCGATGGTGAGTCTCTTAGTGACCTTGGACAAGCCACCCACCTTCAATGTCTCCATTTCCCTTCACTAGCTTAACAATGAGAAGATTACTTTTCCCCTCAGAGAGATCATGTAAAAAATTGTAACAGAAGCGTTTATTAAGCATTTTGGATGTCTTTCATACACGGAGTCTGAAGTTCAAAGCAGTTCCATATATGCCTAGACAGGGACCCATAAAGGCATTTGGTCTACACCAAGGGATGACTCTGCCATGTGTTACCATTGAGAAATAAAGGACTTGTATTAAAAATGCATAATTTAATCAAGAGAAAACCACTAATCAGTAGGAAATATGCAATTGATGTTACGGGATTTTTTCTAATGTTCATGTTATTAAAGCTGCCACAATTTCTTATGGATCTATTGAAATGAAAATTAATGTGAAGGAGAGGTTTTGAAAGATAAAAGGAGATCAAACCATAAGGTCCTCAGGAGAGCCTAGCACTCCTCTGGGGAAAACACAGAGCAAAAGCAGCATAATGACATTTGTTCTTCCTCCAGTTCAAAGTTACAAATCTGCAAGCTAAATTTCGCACTCCTTCAGAGGTCAACAAACCATGTGGTTCTATGAGGGCCCAAACAGCGCGGAATATACAGGCCATCTGTAATACTGCAATGGTTTGTCATGGACTCTCCGACTCGTGTGTAGAGCTGGCAAAATCTCTGAAAATTCTAAGTGATCCTATCAAGCCTTCCTACGGGTTAATAATTGGATACAATCTTCCAAACAAGACTTTATGGGATGCAGCAGGGAGTCCTGTTTGAATCCTATTCATTCACAAACGAGCACATTTGACAATTTCATTAGAACTTAACTGATATAAGAGTCGTTTAGATGTTTAGGGCTGAGCCAAGGAGTGTGTGTGTGTGTGTGTGTGTGTGTGTGTGGCTCTTTCTCTTTTGTATTGTGTTCACTGAGAGAAAATTCAGATCAATGGAAAAGGTGGAAAACAGTAAGAACAAAATGGTGCCCAGCTAGTTCTAGCACACCCTCAGCTGGAACCATCCCGGCAACCTTTGCAGATTTTAAGCCCAGGGAATTGGGGCTGGAGGAATATCACATTGACAGCTGTTGGGCAGGGTTGATTTCAGGGGTGGGCAACACTGTTTTGTCCATAGCACTTCTCCTATATTTGAAGAACATAACTTTAGAGCTGAACATTTGAAAAAGCCTACTTATCACGATAAGTGGGCAGCACTGATGAAAATAGTCACATGAACTTTCCTTAGCTGCACTTAAGCGTCTACAGTGTGTACGTTCCAGGCACTAAGAAAATTGCTAAAATGAACTGAAAGCAGCCCTTCACACCAAGAAACTATTCTTCATCATTAAAGCCTTTGTTTTTAAATAAGTCTGTCTATGAGAATGAGAAGAGTGAAGGCAGGAGATGGGCAAAAGAAGTGTGCTTGCCACACCAGGAGGGATGAAAGAAGAAGATAACAGGGAGGTACTTGATAGGAAAGTGGGGGTCCTAAGCGCAAAAGGATCTATTTCCACAGTTCGTTAACTGGTGATCCCAAGACTAACAATTCATCTTAAATGTGGCTACCCACCCTTGCTTTGTAAGGTGATGAAAATCATATAAAAGAATAGCTTGCTTTCTTAAAAATCTCAGAGCTCCCGGGGCTAAAGTAGAGCTTGGCATTCTCAGGTGTCAAGTGGGTCTTGTGTGCATTGGTTCACAGAGCCATACTTTCCCTAAAGCTACAGGAGATTTTCAAGGCGTGGCTGAGGTGCTCTGCCTTCTGCCTTTCTATTATGGATACTTTATGAGTGAGGTTTTAGGTAACTGTGTTGGTTTCTTGGCAGAAACAGAAATTATTCCAAGAATCATGATTCTATTGTCACTTGGTAATCTTTCTATTTCCAGGACACAAGTTCTTAGAATTATAATTCCTATGTGGTCCCAATTCATTCCAACTCTTCTGACAGAGGCAGGACTATATATCACAGGCCCAAATTTCAGAATTAGGATAACAATTGACTTTCTCCACCTAAGTGCATGGTAAATGAGACAATGCTAATGACTATTTAATGATTTTTTTTAATGTATTACACTAGCAATATTTAACTCTGAAAGAAATGGGTATAACCTTTTTGCCTATATTGCATTTTATAAACTGGTAATAGAAAAAAATTTATCTTACTGTATCCTACCTAACAAATTTTTATATTTCCTTTCCATTTTAAATTTTTGTGTATTTTTGTTTTGTTTTCCCAATCTTAAGGTCCTAGAGCATAGAAATAAAGACTCACAGCATAGAATTATATACATACTAGCTGCATAAAAATAGTATTCTTTTCTAATCAAAGAAAATATCTATATTGGTTAAATCTAGAAGAGAATATGGTAATCTTTTTTTCAGTTTGAAAATAAGGTCAATATCGGGCGCCTGGGTGGCTCAGTTGGTTAAGCGACTGCCTTCGGCTCAGGTCATGATCCTGGAGTCCCCGGATCGAGTCCCGCATCGGGCTCCCTGCTCGGCAGGGAGTCTGCTTCTCCCTCTGACCCTCCCCCATCTCATGTGCTCTCTCTCATTCTCTCTCTCTCAAATAAATAAATAAAATCTTTAAAAAAAAAAAGAAAAGAAAAGAAGGTCAATATCTATTGCAACTTAGTCTTCACTTTCTAAATATTTTTACAGTTCCCACCAAGGCTACTTTATCATTTCTCATGGCATTCTTCCCATTTCATAGATGAGGTTCCTAGGATATAGAGATGTTAAATAACATGGCCAAGGTAAGAAAGCAGTGAAATAGTAGAGCTGGAACAGAATCCAATGTGACTGAATCTTACTATGTTGTCCTACTCCCTTCCTCCCTTCCCTCCCTCTTTCTCTCTTCTTCCTTCTTTCCTTCTTTCTTTCTTCCTATTGTTTTAAAGCCTTCTTTCTTTTAACATGTAGAAGCTGTAAGGATTCTAGAGGACTTAAATTTATTTTTCCATTAATATCTTAACAGAAAATTAGAAGGAAAGAAAAGAAGGAAGAGGATGGGAGGGTTAGGGAGGGAAGGGGAGAGGAAAGTTGGGGAGGGGAGGGGAAGAGATGGAATGGGATTCCTTTCCTTTAACGATAAAACTCCTTGAAAGTATTCTCTGTACTCAATATTTTCAATCTTTTCCTTCTTTCCTCGCTGCTTCTCTCTAACCAAGCATGCCCTCCATCACAGCATGATACTAAAGCCAGCATCCAGGTCCATCCTGTCAGCTCAGAACATTAGAGGTCATGTCATCCCCAGACACAGCTGACCAATCAAGGAACACACAGACCTAGGCTCAAGGGTTGAGAATGTCTGCTTATCATTCAAAGGAACCTGTAGGACAGGTAGTTCATCAGCACTACCCTAGAGATATAATCACCAAAGGTACCAAATGAAATCTCCAACATAAAGAACAAAGATACTTTCTAGATTTCTAGTCTCTTGAGATGGAAAAGACTTCTGGGGACCAGACTAAGTGGCACCAGGGCACCTGCTAGCATGACCTCCTGGGCCTCCAATCAACAGTGTCCACCTTTTCAGGAGACCTCTGCCCGTTAGCTAGGATACAATGGGGAGTTACTTAGAACAGAGGGCAGAAAGCTATCAGTAGAAGGAAGGAGGAGGAGGGGATAAAAGCAGGGAAGGAATGTGTTTTTGTTTTGCAAAACCAGCAATTCCTGCCAAGGAGACCCCCAGCTAGGTGTTTCACCTGATACCCCATTACGTGAACCAGTTTAAGCCAGCTTGGAGCTGAGAACCTGTGCAGAAGCCCTCCCGAGTTGCCTAAAGTTACCTCTAATTTATTATAATACTAATACTAAGAGCTCCTTCTATTGGGGTGGGGGTTCAACATTTTTTAAACATACAATGTATGCACTAGCATGTTGACATGCTAGGCATACGCAATTGAACCAAAGTGCTTAAGTAATAGAATATGTTTAAGTTCCTTAATGTATATGCAAGCTCCTTGCCCCCAGCCCCTGATACAGTGACTAAAAGCTTCCTGTACTAGCCCCACAGGGAGACAGTGCTTTGAGAGCTATCTCCCTGTCTCCTTACTTGTAACAAGAAATAAAAAGTTCTTTGCTTTCAGCACTCCCCTGGGTTGTGTTCAATTAAATGCACCTCAAATGGCAAGTTCAGTTATAATACTGATCCACCAAGGCCCTCCACATGAACAATTCTCAGACGTGTTGGCAGCATTTAGCTGACCCTTAAGCAGCATTTGATTCTGCTTTAAAGCACTTTTTTCACTCAGAGCCTCTGACCTATCAAACTTCCCTGGTTTCCTTCTTCCCTCTCAGGGTACTTTCCCTCCATCTTCCTTGCTATTTTCTCATCATTTCCCCAACATTCAAATTTGAATTATCCAGAGCTTAGTTTGGGGACATTTTTGCTTTCCTATCTTGTGATTTCATCCAACCTCATGACTGTAAATGCCATCCACAGCCGATAACTACCAAATTCCTGTCTCCAGCCAAGACGCTTCCTTGAATACAAGTCTAATATATCCAAATGCCCATTGACATCTTCATTTGGATGTCTAACAGACATCTCAAAGTTAACATGCCCCAAACTGGACTTTTGCCATTTCTAACCAAAATCTGCTTGCCCCCAAATCCTTCCCCTCTCTGTATCAAGCCAAACCCTTGGCGTCCTCCTTGATTTCTTTCTTCCTCTCGCACTATACACACAATCCACTAGCAAAACTTGTTAGCTCTACTTTCAAAATATATCCAGAATACAATTAGTTCTTAAAACTTCCTCTGTGTCAGTCTGATCCACACTGCCCTTACATCTTGCTTAGGCTGTGTAATAGCCTCCTAACTGGAATTCCTGCTTTCACCCTTGCCCGTTTTTAGTCTATTGTCACAACAGCAGCCAAAAGGATCCCTTTAAAACATAAGTCAGTTGTGGGCGCCTGAGTGGTTCAGTGGGTTAAGCGTCTGCCTTCGGCTCAGGTCATGATCCCAGGGGCCTGGGACTGAGTCCCACATCGGGCTCCTTGCTCAACAGGGAGTCTGCTTCTCCCTCTGCCCCCCACTCCCCATCATGCGTGCACATGCTCTCTCTCTCTCTCTGAGACAAATAAATAAATAAAATCTTTAAAGTAAATAAATCTTAAATATATGTATATTATATATATGTCAGTTCATCTCTCTGCTCTGCTCCAAACTCCCAAACAACTTCTTATCTTGCTCAGAGTAAAGCCCAAAGTCCTTACAGAGACCTCAAGGCTCCACACAGTCCAGTCCTGCATCCCTTCTCTGGCCATGTCTCACTAAACTCCTCTGTTGTTACACTGGTCTGCCTGCTATTATTCCTCAAAGACACAGGCACATTCCTACCTCAGGGCCTTTGCCCTTGCTGGTCATTCTTCCTAACACGCTCTTCCCACAAAAATCCACACGATTTGCTTTCTTACCTCTTCAGATCTTTCCTGAAATCTTCTGAGTAAGGGCTTCCTGACCACTCTCTGAAATTAACAACCATGCCCATAATCTTCCTCCTCTTGTTTAGTTTCCTCCTTAGCACTTGTCACTATCTACCATAGTATATGTTTTCAAATCTGTCTTGTTTAAGTTCTGTCTCCCCAGTTAGACTATACCGAGTGCAGGGATTTTTGTCTGTTTTGTTCACTACTCTATCTCTTACACCAAGAATAAAAGTAGACATTCAGTAAATACTGTAGAAGGAGGCAGAAAAGAGGAGGAAGGAAGCAGAAGGGAATGAGGGGAGGAAGAAACAAACAAAGGAAGGATTGCAAAGATCATTAAAGCCCTAGCTCCTCTCAGTGTGAAAACAGCTTCTAAGTCGTTTATGACATTTAAGTCACGGGTGGCATAAGCCCACTCCATTGCTTCCTGAGTAGATCTAGATAAATAGAAACCATCAGCCTCTGAAGAACAAGTGGCATCCTCTTAACTAAATGCACTTTTTAAATGCCCATGTGAACCAATTAAAATATGAAGTGGTTCCAACTTCCAAAAGCTTTTTTCTTAGACAACAAACTAGGAACAGAGGCCAATGCCCAAGCTGCTCCTCTACCTCACGCCATGTTAAGTGTGATGTTGGCTCTAGACAAATGTTAAATTGCAGCCATACCCCTTTTATTTCCCAAAACTAGGTTTTGATTTATCTTACTGCAGATCTTGAGCGTCTGGAATTTTCCCAAATGAACTAAAATTCCTCCATCAGTAAAACTACTGCTCATTACCTGTGTTAATTTCATCTCTTTCTCGGCATTCGATAACCCCATCTGTTGCAATTCCAACTGTGAGACGGGAGAAGAGCAAGAGACTGAGCAGACCCTAATGCAGAGACACTGTGGGTTAGCAATAGCTCTTTCACGGAGAAAAAGGAAATTTGTAACTAGCAGTGGACACAGCTAAAATAACCTGGCCAAATGTAGCCTTAGTGTTAATCGCACAGATTTTACAAGTTCACAGTTCATTATTTTAAAAGTTCATATTTATACTTCAAAATGTCCAGTATAATTTACTGATAAATTTATTTTTGTAGATATATTTATTCTATAATGCCCTGTAGTATAAAAGCAGACCTTACTTCAAAATGCATATGACCTAATTCTCAACAGAAAGCTGCCAGACCTCCATGGGACACCAAAGTTCTGAATATGGGTCTGCAGAACTTTAAGGAAATGCTAGGCATAATATGTCATTTGGTAGATGCCCAAGAAATGTAAGTTCCCTCTTTGCCCTTTCAAAGGAACAGCCAAACCTGGCCGAGCTCATCTGTACTCTCCTGACAAAGTTTCTCAGCAATTCCATTGTTGGAAGCCACACCGGATGCTACATTCCTGCCCCCTGCTGTCTTCTGAGAGCCTTCCTGGGGCTCTGGGGAGCTGCTAAAGCATTTTCTTCCTCTTTAGAATAGAATGATAAACCAGGTTGTAGTGATTCAGAATGACACTTCAACAAGCTCAATTAATATCCAGTAGGCAAGGATTGATTTGTTTCAAATTTGCCCCTATTCAAAAGGGGAGGGCTGTGCTTATGGAAGTGGAGGCTCTCTCAAGATTTGTTCCCTCTCTGTGCTCTCAAGCTGTCCCTCTCTCCCTCCTTCAAGAAGTGGCTCTGCAGACAGGGATCAGGGCAGCGATATTTAAAACTGATCCGTTCTTTGCCATCAATATTTTCATAAGTGAGGCCAGAAAGAGAACTAGGCAAAAATAAGAAGTATGATAATTTGTCTTCAATATAAGGTTGCCGGTTAAAATATGGGATGCCCATACAAGTTTAAATTTTAAACAAACAACATATCTTTTTTGCATAGGTATGTTCCAAACATCGCATGCGATGTATTTATACTTAAAAATTATTCATTTTTTGTCTGAAATTCAAATTTAACTGGGCATCCGTACTCTTATATGCTGAATCTGGCAATCCTACTTCAGAACCCTCTTCTTCCTTTTCCCTCATTCCCCACCCCCAGATCCTCTGCACTGAAAACTCGTCTGGGATCCGGGGCCACCCAATCCAGCCACATGGGAATGGCAATCCAGGAAGGCTTCACAGAGAAGATGGGACCAAATTAGGTCAGGAAGAATATACATTATACTAAAGAAAGATTAAGGGGGAAGAGAGGACAGTTCCAGGCAAAGGGAATGGTATATGGAGCTTAAAAATCCATGCATGTTATAGAAACTACAAATTGCAGTATTACTGGAGTATGAAATATAGGACAGAGAGGAGCAGTGATGAAAATTATGAAATAAGTAGGAGCAGATCAAGGCCCTGAGTGCCAAGATCAAGGGCCTGTTGCTGCAGAGCTCTTGAAATGTTTTAAGCAGGAGATGATGTGATCCAATTTGCTTTTAAAATAAATTCTTTGTGACATGTGTAAAAACTAGTTGTTCAGAGGATAGAATTAAAGGCAGATTCACCTTTCAAGTACCCAGGACAGGCTGGAGATGATGAGAAGCTGAACTGGGGCTGTGTGAGAGGGATGGTGAGTGAAGAGACAAACTTAGTAAATATTTATGAGGAGAAAAGCACTAGAAGGGTCTGATGACTGTTTGGAATGATGGGAGAGGAAGGAGAGAGATCCAGGACTGCCCCGTGGGCTCTCCTTGGACACCACAACTATGGTAAAATTCCAGACACAATGGGGGCAGGTTAGGGAGAGCATTGGAGGGCTGTTAGGAGCTCAGTCTGGAGAAGATTATGTTAAAATACGTACGGAATATCAACAAGGAAGTGTTCTGTAATTATTTCAACACATGAATCTAAGACTCAGGGGGACGAGGTTAGAGATAAAGATGTGGTATACATATCCACATAAAAATTTATGTTTACCAGTTAAGGTTATGTTGCCTGGATATAACGTGGTTTTAACAGAATTAAAAGTAATTTCTCTGGATCTAGAGGTGCAGAGTCCAGGGCTGATATGGAGACTACAACCCGTCATCAGGGAGCAAGGCTTCCAGCTTTCTGCATCGCCATCCTCAGTACATGGTTTCCAACCTCAAGGTCACTTCCTGGTCTAGTGTGGCATTTCAAGCTCTGCCCATTATGGCTATATTATCCACAGCTGAAAGAAGGCAAGGAGGGCAGGAGAGGACATTTCCAGCACCTTTTAGGAGCCTCCCCTGAAATCTCACACACCACCTCTGTTCACAACTCCTCAGCCTGATCTTAGCCATACAGCCCCACATAGGTATAATAGAAGTTAGGGAGTAGAATGTTTTAGCTGAGCCCGTTAACTCCCTGCACGAAATCAGGGTTCTGCTAACTAAGGAAGAGAGATGAGTAGATACTGATTCAACAAAGAGTAATCTCTGTCATATGATGGAAATGGATACGATTAAGGAAAATTTGAAGAGTAAAAATATAGTAGGTGAAGGCAGACCCAAAGATTTAAGGACTTAAGGGAATGATTTAAGGGGCAAGCAAAGACTGAGAAGGGAAAATAGTAAGGCGAGGGGAAGAACCCAGGGAAGGAAGTATCTTTTTATAGTTTTCCAAGTAGTGATTCATTAAGCCTTCTACAGTAGAATCCATATTGCATCCTTAAGATTTATACTGATGCTTCTGGGTTTTTTAATTGATTATTCACATTCCCAGCTAGAGTTTTATATTACACACTTACTTATGCCTGATGTCTGTGGTCATATAGCTTCTTCCAAACAGGCACCTTTGGAAGCCTCATTAGCTCCTTGAAGACATCAGAATATGCTGGAGCAGCAACTTACTAGATAATATCTTTACTTTCAGATACTGAAATAATTTAACTCTATGGCTCATTCAAAAGCATTGGGTTAATGAGAACATTAAAAGTAACAAACAATAGATATCACACTGGAATTCTTAGCACAGAGCAGAAGCAGTTATACTGATATCTCTCAATAAAATAAACAGAGTTCATTATTAAAAGTTGTCTTGAAAACAAAATTCTGATATTGAAACCATATTTTTCTCATTCACTTGTGCTTCCTATGGAAAAAAATCAGCCCCAAGACATGTAAAACAGAACTACTCCAGAGCCAAGTGTCGCCTCCACTGATGGGAACAAGGAAATGAAACAGGAAAGAGGAAAAGATGTCATTAGCAATAGTATATAGGCTTATACTCTCTAGATAGAAGAAAGAAATTAGCGAACCTGTCAATGAAAGGCAAAGCAGGGCTAAATGTAGGCCAAATAGGAGAAAAGAGACTCACTATCATTGTTGTCTCCCCAAAGCCGTCATGAGTGAATTTTCAAAATATGGTAATGTCACTTACATGACCATTTCTCTATGATCCAGGGCAGTCAAGAACAGTGTCTTCCAGCTAATTAAGTATTCCAGGTGTTAATAAAACCTTACACATCTGTGGTAGACTAAGGTGACAAAGTAGTCTAAATGCAATATGTAATTTTAAGTCCCTGAAGGATCTTAAACCTCCTGAAGTTTTGAGAAAGATGATATTACATAATCCCATTTTACAGATAGAAAAGCACATGCAAAGGGGCTATCCCCATCCTAAGATGAAGAGGTATAAATGAATTCTCACTCCCGAAGTCCTATAAGCCTATGAGAACTACACAGGTATTGAGAACATTAGAGCTCAGGCTTTATGCCTCCAAGATCTCTGTTCCCTCAGAGTATCACAATGACACTTAACATATATGGTTCTTGTGGGTTGTCAACATTTAACATGATCAGAAAAATGCCCCAAGCAATAATTTTACCTCATAGTGATGATAACAGAGTATGTTGCCGTATCACAGTTCCTCAGAAGCATCCTTATAGAGATCAGCACAGGTATAGGTGTGTACAGGGAAAACCTTCGTCTTCCTCCCAGGTGCCTCCTCTATGCTCCCACAACTGCGAGACTCACAACACTTCCGACCCCAGATGTGGGAGGCATTGTTGCTGCAACAAGCAGTTCTCTGTGACACTAGCTACGTGTCCTACAATTCAATTCAGTCCTGACACTATCTACCTGGAGACAACATCAGATCTCACAGGTCAGGGGTTCCCACAAGGCGCCCCTCACAACTTCAGAGCCAATCACAAGTCCAGGTTATCACCTACACTCCTGGCCAACTGGCTACACTTGGGAGGTTTCCAAGACCCCCTCCTTGGGTTTGATTAATTTCCTGGAGCAGTTCACAGAATTCAGAGAAACAGTTTACTTACCAGTTTACTTAAAAAGGATATAATAAAGGAGACAAATGACCATCCAGATGGAAGAGATGTGTAAAGCAAGGTACGTGCAAAGGAGCATTTCATTTCCCTACCCCCTCTAGGAGCACCTCTCTCCTAACACCTCCACGGGTTCACTAACTCAGAAGCTCTCCAAAGCGCATACTTTTGGGATATTTATGGAGACTTTATCACACAGGCATGCTCAATCATTAATTCCATTTCCAGGCAGTCTCCCCTCTCTAGGGAATATGGCATGGGGCTGAAAATTCCAAGCTTTTAATTGTGGCTTGATCTTTCTGGTGACCAGTCCCCATCCCTGAGCCCACCCAGAGATACCTCATTAGAACAAAGACATTGCTATCACCCAGGAAATTCCAAAGGATTTAAGAACTGCAGTCAAAGATCAAATATTAGAACAAAAGAGGCTCCTAGTGCTCTTATTACTTCAGAAATTACAAGACTTTTTAGAAGCTCTGTGCCAGGGGTGCCTGGGTGGCTCAGTCGTTAAGCGTCTGCCTTCGGCTCAGGTCATGATCTCGGGGTCCTGGGATCGAGCCCCGCATCAGGCTCCCTGCTTGCCGGGAAGCCTGCTTCTCCCTCTCCCACTCCCCCTGCTTGTGTTCCCTCTCTCGCTGTGTCTCTCTCTGTCAAACAAATAAAATCTTTTAAAAAAAAAAAAAAAGAAGAAGAAGAAGCTCTGTGCCAGGAACTGGGGCAGAGACCAATATATATGTTCTCTATTATCTCACAGGGTGTATGCAGAAACACACAAAAAAGCTCTGATTAAAGCTCTCTTGAGTAACAAAGAACCCATTATTTTTAAATTTTCACATTTAGATATTGTTATGTAATTAGAGGTCTCAGGAAACTAATACTTAGAAACTTCGATCTTGCACATGACTGATTTTAACTTTTATCCTCCTAGTTAAAAACTTACAACATGGTTTCTTCCCTTTCCCATCCCCTCCCCCACCTCAAGGTCTTTCAGTATTTGATTATGACACAGTTACACAAAGCACCCCTGCAAGGTGGTTTACCAACCCCAGACTTTTTATGCAGAGGTAGTGTAGAAACACAAAAGTAACAAGTGCAGTATTCTCCAAATTGACACTATCTCTAATTTCAGCACCAACAAGATCATTCACACACAGTGCATTACTTCCTGGCACCTTCCTCCCACGCTGATTCCAGTTATAGGCTTAACGTCTGTTCCATAACCATTGTTACAATCCATGGCAAGTACTAATTTCCAATTGCTTTTATAACAAATTACCACAAATTTAATAGCTTGAAACAACTGTTATCTTACTGTTCTAAGGTCAGAAGTTTAAAATGGGTCTTAATGGATTTCTTAGTCCATTTGGGCTGCTATAACAAAATACCACAGACTAGTTAGCTTAGAAACAACAGAAATTTATTTCTCACATTCTGGAGGCTGGAAGTTAAAATCCATAAGCCAATACGGTCGGGCAAGGGCCCTCTTCCAGGCTGCAGACTTCTCGCTGTATCTTCACATGACAAAGGAACTAGGTAGCTTTGTGGGGTCTCTTTTATAGAAGCACTCTTCCCACTCATGAGGGTTTCTCTCTCAATACCTCCCAAAGTCCCCACCTCCTAGTGCCATTACATTGGGTATGAGATTTTCATATATGAATTTGGGGAGCCACAAACAGACCATAGCAGTGGGCTCAAATCAAGATATCAGCAGGACTGCCTTCTTTTTGAAGGCCCCGGGGGGAAAATCCATTTCCTTGCCTTTTCCAGCTTCCAGAGGCTGCCTCCATTCCCCAGCTCATGGTCCCTTTCTCTATCTTCAAATCCAGTGGTGGAGTATCTTACAATGTCCAACTCTAACCCCCACTCTCTCCTGCTTCCCTCTTCATTCACAAGGACCATTAGGATCACATGGGCCCACTTAGATAATCCAGGATAATCACCCTATCCCAGGATCCTTAACTTAATCACATCAGCAAAATCCCTCTTCCTAGGTAAACTAACACAGTCACAGTTGTGGGGATGGAAACATAAACTTCTCTGGGGGACCATTATTCTACCTATCACAATAGCAAAGAAAAACTGGTGAGAGAAATTTACTGGATCATCTACACTATTTGAAAAAGAAATCAGACCATTAGTATCATTATGTCTTTAGTAAGGACAAGGTTTCCTATTTTGCCAGTCACTTCAAACAGACAGCCATTTCCTACAAAGTCTTAGCTTATTCCCAAAGAAATAACATGAACCATAAAGGGAACATGGTTTTATATGGTTCTTAAAATGTGCAGCCTTAACCCAGCAAACCTTAACTTTTGTTTTTCAAAAGTGAAAGGCATGACTAAGATCATTCCTCTGTCATATTATCAAAGGTCTTAGGACAGAAACTAAAGTCTTTTATTGTGATTCTATGCATTGTCCACAGAACTGGACAGTAACCTCTACAGAGGAAAAATATCAGAATTATGAAAGAAAAAAGATTATCTGCTTTACTTTCTACATTTATGCAGGTGAGAGAATCTATTCTGGCCTTAAACTTCTCCGGAGGTTTCTAATTTTTCTTGAATGAACATTTGTGTGTGTGTGTGTGTGTGCAGTTTGTTTAAAAGATCTCCAGAAGAGAAAAAATAATTTAGCTCAGTAACCTTTTCAGATAGAAAATAGCTTTGATTTTTCTTACACTGACTAATCTCTATCTGGCTGTCAGAGGATGCTATTTAAGTAGAAAGCAAGAAAAAGAGGTCAGAAACCCATCTCTCTCTTGCTCAGAATAGCAATAGAAAAAGAGGAGAAAATACCAGGACAGTTCTTACCACTCTTCTACCTAATACAGGAGAAAATCTCAGTTTAAGGCAGAATGGATTTTAGCTCTTTTACTAATTTTATTCATGTTCCAAAAAAATGAACAAAATCTTGAAAAATGTACACGTATTATAGTCAATGAGATATACATAGACAGAGATATTACTCTTATTCTAAATGTCTTGTGCCCAATGGTCTATATTCTTAGAATCATAGAAAAGATGTAGTGCATGGCAGAGGGTGGGGTTCTGGGCTTCTAAAACAGGTTTCATTACCTGCTACCTGTATGAGCATGGGCAAATAACTTGACCATTCTCAACTTTGTTTTCGCATCCCTGAAGTGTTGATAATAACAGTACCTATCTCACTTCACTTCAGGGTTGTTGTGAAGTACTCTGTGCAATGCCTGGCACCTACTAAGCTCAATAAATGTTAGCCATTGTTATAATCTAAATGGTACTCCAGAATCAGAAAGAAATAGATCAAAACAAATAAACAAACATCCATCTGAGCCCCAAACTCAATCTTAGGATACAGAAGAAACTTAAAGAAATGCATATGAATTGGTGAATAATTAGTCAAATTTTTGTTCAAGTCCTATTTTAGCACTGCAGGACACCTCTTCTCAATTTACTCTTCTCATTGAGAAATCTACTGAGAAGAATTTTCATCAAAGATTTCATTGCTTTGATGACCTGAGTAGAAGGGCCTGATAAGGCATGAAAGAACTGAGAATGCCTGCTTCATTATTATTAAGGAATTAACCCTTAAATATCTAGGATTACAAAAATAACCACCAACCACTGCAGATTGGTTAATTAGAGAAAATCAAGCAAAACTGAGGTCTTAGTGACTTAAAATCTGGTATGGTCTCAGAACATAATTAATATCCAAATGCAACAAAAACATAGCAAAGAGCTCAGGCATATAGAAGGTGATCCATAAATATTGTTACATGAAGAGTAGGAAAGATGGAGGCAGAGAGGGAGCAGGGTGGGGAAACGGAGGGAAGGAAGGAAGGAAGGCAGGAAAGGAGGGCTGACTCTTTCTCCAAAGACAGAGGATGATCCATAACCAATCTTGTTTGTCCCTTCTTGCTTATTCCAAACTTCACCTTTTCCAGCCTCCCCCTTCACACACACACACATGCACACACACAGACTTTCCAATCCAGACAAAGTGTAGTCTTAAATTCATGGGGGTCATCCAGAAATTGATCTTAGATGTGTGAAGCACCCCTACACAAGCCATTCAAGTTTCTACATTTGAACTTGAACTGCTCTCCCAAAACTAACATCCTCCATAACAAAGACCTAAATCTATCTCTCCGGCAGTCCCTGACTTAGCAATGGCCCATTCATACAAATGGCTGTCATCACGCTAGTCCTAAGCTCTATTTTACTGGAACATAAAAGCAGTCCAGAAAACATTTATGTGCTCATAGAGAACCTACTGGTTTGGAAGAAAAGGTAAAAAGAAGTTATAAAATGTAGAGGCAGCTTTAGCAACTCTCACCCTGGGAACAGATTCCCAGGCAAAGTTAATCTGCCCTAATCAGTTCTCTTCTGCCCGATACCGTTACTAAGCCTGCCTGTTTGTAGTCTCACATTGTTCCTTTGCCTAAAATTCTATGAATTAGGTATTCATTTGGACTATCAAGCACTCTCCTTAGCAATGCAAATGATTCACAAAAGATTAATGGGCTTTCAATCATGAACATATTCATACTGCATTAATTCAATCAGATTGCCTTCCTCCTAACTCCTGGAAAGCATTTGAATTCAAGAGTTTTATTACTGGAGAAAATATGAAGACAATTAGAGGCACTGAGAGCTTTTTGTTTCATTTATTCATCTATTCCTTCATTCATTCATTTAGATATATTGAATGTTTCTAGGTGCCAGGCCCTGTTCTAATCACTAGAGCACTTAGTGGCCAAGGGTGGCCCTTGCGGAGGTAGGGAGTGGTGTGGAGGGGGCTGTTGTGCCAGTCAGGGGCTTAGTACCGAATGAGGGCATAGAGTCTGTAATGAGAATTCCTTCCAGGACAAAAATATTAAATTGAGGTGGGGTGCCTGGGTGGCTCAGTCGGTTAAGCCTCCGACTCTTGATTTCCTCTCAGGTCATGATCTCAGGGTCATGAGATGAACCGCACCCCCCCTCGGCGTCTGACTCCATGCTGGGCATGGAGCCTGCTTTAGATTCTCTCTCTCCCTCTCCCTCTGCCCCTCCCCCTCCTCATTCCCCTTCCCCTCGCGTTCACTGGTGTTCTCTTGCTCTCTTTCTCTCTCTCTCCCCCTCTCTCTAAAATAAATAAAAATAAAAATATTAAATTAAGGCGAGGAAAGGAAATAGAAGTGTGATGGACAATTTTTATCTACTTGAGAAATTTGTCTCATCCAGGAAAGAGAGAAAAAAAATTTTTTCCTTCTTTCACTGTTTCCAGGACACAAAGCATAACAGAAATAATATAATTTACTCACCTTCTGGGTCTTTTGATAAACATTCATTCTGAGTGGTAGAGAGACTTAGTATTGATTTTATAGCCTTTTAAGGTGTTTTAAAACTTTACTTGCCTCCATTTTAAACAACCCTACAGTTACACTACTCCCAAACCATTATGATCCTGAATTCCTATTCTGATACTTGTACTGGTGATGACCTCAGAAATTATTAAAGGATATGGAGGTGAATCTCAAACACTAAACACTCGAGAGTCACATTCATGTTGCATTACATTTATTTTTACATTGCTTTTCCTCTCTGACTTATTCTCATCAATCGTGCATACTCTCAATACACCTGCCTCTAGCTTGTTTCCGATCTCATTTGCGGCCCTACTCCAGACAATCCAGCCTGTGCAAGCCATGTGTGAAACAGGAGTGAATGGCAAGCCTGGCAAATTCTCCTGTAAGAAAAGCACATGAGTCTTAAGGCATGAATTTTGTGACATTTATTTTAATGCTCAGATATTTTCCTACATAATTTCTCTGCTTTGTTTTGGGTAACTAAGGATGTCAGATAAATGACCACCAGTTAGAAATAATAATGTTGGAATTTACCATAATGAAATCAAAAGGGAAGTTGACAGTGGAAAAGCTAACTCATTTGTACAGTGATCAAGATATATTTTGTGTTCTTTAAAAAAAAAAAAAAATTCTTACCTTCATCTGCCTTTACTGTATTCCTGTTGTCACATTCATGAGTGACAACTGACCTGTAGGAACAGTCAACTTCAGTAGGTCTAAGGACAAAAGCCGGTTTTCAGTTCAGAGGTGGAAGAGGTGGTGTTACATTTGAGGTGTTCAGAGAAAGTTTTTATTCCCAAAATATCTGTCTTAACCAACAGCTGCTTCTCTTTTAAAGCTCTACCTGGCTTAAAACTTTTACTTCTTATTATTAAGCAAATGTTCTTGGGATACTTTTGCTTTCTAAATTAAAAGTCTCAATATTCTCTTTAGCACTCTCCTTAATAATGCAAATACTTCCCAAAAGGTGATGGGCGTCCAGTCAGGAACATATTAATTTTGAATTAGTTCAATCAGGTTGCTTTCCTGCTAACTCCTGGAAAGCATTTTTTTTTTTAAGATTTTATTTATTTATTTGACAGAGAGAGACACAGCGAGAGAGGGAACACAAGAGGGGGAGTGGGAGAGGGAGAAGCAGGCTTCCCGTGGAGCAGGGAGCCCGATGTGGGGCTCGATCCCAGGACCCTGGGATCATGACCTGAGCCGAAGGCAGACGCTTAACCACTGAGCCACCCAGGCGCCCTCCTGGAAAGTATTTGAATTAAAGAGATATTTGAGGGGCACCTTAAAAAAAAAAATAAAGAGATATTTGATTCTGGAGAATATATATTTCTCAACTTATACTTGAACCCTTCCTCTTTTGTGAGAAGACTGTAAACTGTCCCCCAAAATCCTTCTCTCATTCTTACACAGAAACAAAACTGTAGCAAAATCCTGCGGCTGGCTAGACATTTCCTACCTCCCTTGCTGAGAGGTGTGACCACCTGACCGCGCTGGCAGGAGTGATATGCATTTCCTGGCCAGTGTCTTACAACAACAGGAATACCTTCTCCATATTGTTTCCCTTTCCCTCAGAAAGCAAATGACACAGTGGAGACCCACCACCCACAAAATAATGCCGTAGGGAAGCAGGAAAACACAGGATTGAAGAAACGTAGGTCCTTGAATGTCCCTGTGGAAGAGAGATGCCTAGCAAACGAGCTGCCCTACAGTGTTACATGGGAATAAAATAAAGGGTGATTTTATTTGAGCTATAGTCTTTTAAGGTCTCTTCGTTGGAGCAGTTTAGCTTTGTTCTCACTAATACATCTAGAAGCAGCTCCATTGTTTATTCCTCCCTCTCCCGACTACAACTTCACCCTGACTCTTCCCCGTCAGCATTTGTACATGTTAAGAATACTTATAGTAAAAAACAATGATTTCTCAAGTCTCTCTTCTTTCTGTCTTTGCCAAACCTCATCAAAATACTGTTTAGGAGTGCCTGAGAGGCTCAGTCAGTTAAGTGTCCAACTCTTAATTTTGGCTCAGGTCATGATCTCAGGGTCATGAGATCAAGCCCCGCATCAGGGTCCGTGCTGAGCATGGAGCTTGCTTAAGACTCTCTCCCTCTCTCTCTGCCCCTTGCCCCCTACCCCTCTCTAAAAAATAGATAAATAAATATTGTTTAAGCTAGTGAATATACGGCTCTGACTTCATTAAGGCTAAACCTTTGTCTTCTCCCTTATATGGCCATCCTTGCCTCTTAAATTCATTTACCTCATCATCTGTGACACCCTAGACTATCCTCATTTCCTTTGCTTCTCTGGCTACTCCTTCCCAGGCTCCTGGTAGGTTCCTATACCTCTACTTGAATGTGAGGAGAACTCAAGATTATGTCCTAGGCCCTCACCTTTCTCCATTCTTCAATTCACACTCGCCCTACTGAATTTCTCCCACTCTGGCAGTTTTCAAATGGGGAGCTACAACCCAGATCCCTCTCCTGAATTTCTGGCCCTTTATGCAATTGTCAGCTGTCCTTTGAATGACCCAAAGGCCCTTCAATTTCAATATATTCAAACCCAAAGTCCTTATCTCCACTGCCCCCAGCGAATCACCAAGTGTGGGACCTCCTCATTATTTTTTTGACTCTGTTTACTTCTTTTCATCTCAAATAAGACCATCTTAGTCAGAAAGTGTATTATAGTGATTAAAAAGATTGCCTGAGTTCAAATCTCAGTTATACCACTAACCATGTGACAATGGCATGTTTCTTAACCTCTCTATTCCTCAGTTTCATCATCTGTAATATGGGGGGATAAAAATAGTATCTACCATATCATCACAGCATTAAATGAGTTATTATATATAAATATACACGTTATGTATAAAGTAGCTAGAAAAATAAATAAATAAAGTAGTTAAAAGAGTGACTATCACATATTAAGGGCTAGTTAAGTGTTTGCCATCTTTTTTTTTTTTTACCGATTTTATTTTATTTTATTTTATTTTTAAAGATTTTATTTATTTATTTATTTGAGAAAGAGAGAATGAGAGAGAGCACATGAGAGGGGGGAGGGTCAGAGGGAGAAGCAGACTCCCCGCCAAGCAGGGAGCCCGATGGGGACTCGATCCAGGGACTCCAGGATCATGACCTGAGCCGAAGGCAGTCGCTTAACCAACTGAGCCACCCAGGCGCCCTACCGATTTTATTTTTAAGTAATCTCTACACCCAATGTGAGGCTTGAATTTACAACCCTGAGATCAAGAGTCACATGCTCTACTGACTAAGCCAGCTAGGCACCCCAAGTGTTAGCCATCATTGTCTCCTGCAGAAATTACTGTAATAACCTCTTGATTTCATCATCCGGAACAATTCTCTCTCCCTCGCCAACACTAAACTTAAGATGCAATTTCTTCTTCATCTCCAGATGGCTTCCTTCCTAGTGCCCTACTCCCATGCTTTGTGCTCTTACCAGTTTGGCCCTGTTCAAGCTCCTCTAAAACCCTGTACTTTCCAAGGCACTGACATGCAACAATAAGTGCTGTCCACTTGCCTTTTCTCTGCTCCTCATTTAAGAAGGAATTAAATGCATGTTTGAATTGCTTAATTAAGAATGCCTCTGAAACAATGTATTGCTTGCTCCCTATTGTATTTGCATTTAACAGAATTGATTCCCAACTGATACCCTATTGGTTCTTCTGTGCATGTGTGCCATGCAGAATCCTTGCCCTCTGCATTTAGGAATTCTATTTATGCTGTGATATTCTCTGAGGATATCACTTGCATTTTGAATGCAGAATCTTGGACTCTTGGCTCTTATATTCTGTGGCTCAAACAAAAGATCACTTCCTACTTTACATTTAGAAACAATTCCAAGGATAGAGTGGCCTTGCTTTAGCAGGCTCTGGGATAACCATTATCCTAACTGATTAACTCAAAAATATTGTGTATATATGTGGCAGGTGGAAGAAATATGTGAGCTATAAACCCCAAGTCACTGTCCCCCTCTCTCAGATCCAAAGTGTTTAGAAAACTCTGGGATCAAATTCCTAAGAGTAAATGCTCTCCGCAGGTTTCCATTTTCACTGAGCTGACCAGGAAAAGGTTTGGTCAGGTTGTTTAACAGCCACGTACATTCTCCTTCCTTATCCCACACTTTAGGCTACTCATTGTGCCTTTGTGGAACCACCTGCCCTTTGTTATCTATTTTCCCTTGTAACCGTCTTCATCTGCCACTGACCACTCCTAATGCTTTGAGTTTCAGTTCCAACTTACAAACTTCCCATAATGTTCATTTGAAGGAACATTTGAATGCAGCTTTCAAGTTCGCAAGTTCCATAATAAGCCTTATCTCATTTAACATAAGAGGCTACGCAGCGCAGTGGCCAGAAAGCACGCCCTAGAGCCACACTCCCCGGTTCATAATCCCTGCTCAGCCAATTACTAGCTGTGTAACCTTGGCTGAACCGTAAACCCAACCACACTGAAAAGCAATAGCTAAACCCTCTCTATCAGCTCATATTCCATGAGTAAAACAGCACTAGCTTTACAGCACATCTTGTAAAAGAGACTAAGTCCAAGAATCCTAATGCTTTAAAAGCTCAGAATCAGAAGTGAGCTATGACTCTTCCTTCTCCCCATCTTCCCAGACCCAATTAACAAGTCTGAGTGATTCTATTATTATGCTGCTTGGATCTCCCCTTCTCTTTCATTCCTACGGTTACCACATTAGTTGAGACCATTATCAGTTCCCACCACCAGGTCTCCCTCTCTCTCCCATTCCCTCTTCCTAATTCAACTCTTCGTTACCAAGAGAGTGGATGGTATGAAAAAGTAGAAAACACCCTACAATTTTGTAATTTATTTGGGAAAATGGCATCGTGCATTTATGAGAAAATAAATTGCATGAGGTAATAAATACAACAAGAGGGCAATGGAAAATCAGAGGAGGGAGAAATCACATCCAGCTTAGGCAATCAGGAATACTTTATGGAGGACATGATCTATCTGAGCCTTGCTTGCTTGCTTGCTTGCTTGCTTGCTTGCTTTCATAAATTTTCATCCAACAACTATTAATTGAGCATCTGCTTTGATAGTGGAAAGACATCTTAATTTTTCAGTGCAAATTAAAAAATACAACACTACATGAATACAGTAAGTTTTCAAAGATCCTTGAGATTGAAAATTCTATCACAAATAGGAGTCACTAGTCTATATGAAGCACATCAGCAGAAATATTGTTGAACAATCACGGTTATTTTATTCACAAAACAATCAAGTCTAAAAGTAGTAAGCATGATGTAAGAAAAAGACAACTGCCACAAAACCACAAAGGTGGCCAGCACAGCTTACCTCAGGACTCAGACCCCATTGTTTAGGTCATTATATTTGCTTCAGTCTTATTTGTTTATTAATGAGTCACTCCTTGTTTCCCCCACTCAACTTATTTTATAACCAAGAAATCCCCTCTGGTTCAGTAGTAGTGGGTGTTCACAGTGTCTGTCCTGATTGGTTGGTTTCAGTGTCATATCAGTCACTGAATATTTTGAAGATCATACTTGTATAGAGGCATGAGTTAAAATATTAAGACAGTGAATATCAGGAGAACAGAATCAAAAAAACATCCTGGCCTTCACCAAAATTGGGAATTTGTTCCTTGTTCTCCCTTCCCAGTGGGCCTCCTCACTGTACTTTCTCTTGCTCTGTAAAATCAAGTTCTCTTCACCTCTCTATTCCCCCTCCCTCCACCAAACATTGTCACAGACAAAAATCTGAAGCTTCATCAGGATAAGGCATAAACGACTGGTAATCATTAATGTTTCACACCTTCCAGGGTGTCCTACTTTTTAGCAAGGGACAAAGCCTTCCTCAAACAATAGCTATAGTAAGCATTGTGTGGACTAAACGCTTATTGAATGAAGAGATCTACTAAATGAAAAATAACTCAATATCCTTTAGGAGAGTCTTTGGGGGAAGTAACAGGTTTTTCGAGGATCTTTAAGAGTCTCCTGTTTGACCTACATCAAAAGCCAATTTCAACCAAAATCTCTTTTCATAAACCCTAAGAAGATGTGCCAAAATGAAAAAAATAATGTATTTCTAATTTCCCTCACAAATTCTCTAGCTCTGAGACTGCTCTTAGAAAACGTAAACACAAAAGGAAGCCTTCACCTATCTGGCTCTCCGTCTCAAGAATATCTCTTGAGTAATATGACCAGAATAGCCATGGATTTAGTTCCTATAGTCTTTGTTGTTCCAGGTTCTCAACCAGGTTCTCAACTCAATTCAAATACCTTTTGAGCCTCATTTGTCAGAAATGGGTGTAATAGCAGTTAAATTCAGTTTGGCTCACAGACAAGGAGCAAAACTAAGCCAACGCCACTAATATTGCACAGGGGACATGAGCAGTACAGAGACCACACGAGTCCATTTCCAGGTGTGGCAGGAGGAGCGGGGAGGCTGGTGCTAGAGACGAAGGATGGGATATTGGCTGGTATAAGCTGATCAAATGGGCCATACAGGTGACAGAGAATCCAATATCCTATCTGCCAGGACAGACTGTTCTCCCAAGGAAAGCCTAAGCAATGTTGCAGCTGCTTGGGCACCTTTTGAAGTCCCCATCATAATATCCAAGACAACCATCCATTATAAAATATCACCCCACCCCTGCCACTACTCTTTAGCTCCCTCGTCCTGCTTAACATCCCTTGGCTAGCATTCTCATCTCTTATTTGTTCAGTGTCTATCTCCTCCCATAAGAATGTAAATTCCATGAGAACAGAGACTCTATTTTGTTCACTGGTGTATATCCAATGCCTGCCTGAAACATACAGTACGTATTTTTTTTTTAAATGAACAGGAAATGTGTTACCTATGACACTGAGACTGTGCCTTGGATTCCTGGGTTGGATCTCCACCAAAAACAGTGCCTCGGATTCCTGGGTTGGATCTCCACCAAAAATAGTGCCTTGGATTCTGGGTTGGATCTCCACCAAAAATAAAATAACCTCTTTTCCACTATCACCAAGGAACTTTTGCTCTGCTTAGCCAGCCCATTACTACTTTTGTATATACTTCTTGGGAGAAGTTTTGAAAAAGGAGACAATGTCTAGGAGCCCATCTTTACTTCTTCTGCCACTACTCCCCACTTACCTGTAAAATGTAAAACCTGGAATCAGATTTTTAGCTTTTTATACATATGACATTTCTTTTCCCACATTCACTTCCTTTCAAGACTAGAAAGGAAAAGACAAGGTAGAGAAAGGAGAATGGTTTAATCGGAAATGATGCTATTCGATTCTACCCATGCCTGCCCTGTTATCCTCTGTGGAACTGAGATAGTGTAATTTTGTGATATAATCTGACACTATCTATACCATTCTCAATTATCACACATAGACTGAGTTAATTAAACTGTTGAGGGAAAAGTTGCCCAAAAAAGTTTGAATGTCCCATCTCTGAAGTCATTTCAGCTATCTTCCAAGAGCCTTGATTTCTTTAGCTCTAAACTGAAGATATTGTTTTACTAGAAGGTCTCTGAGGGGTCAACTAGCTCCAATGAATTAGGACTATGTGTCTGGAAATAACACGAGAAAATTAAAAAACAGTCTCAAGTGAATAATGGGAGGCTTAAAAATACGTTCTGGATGTCATAATGGGATTCGTTTGAATGTAATCTGTCAGATATTCATCTTAAAACTCACACTCTCTACCTAAGTCAAATGTCATCCTAGAGCTAATTTGTGAAACTTGATAAAGTTTGGGCAGTAGGATCTTCAAAAATATTATTTCAGTGGAATCATTTTATATGTTAACTTTGAAAATGTCAACAGCAGGGGCCAAGTGGAGGCGCTCAGGAGGTCTATGCATTTGCCATTTCAAAGGCTTAGCTGTCAGTGTAAGAGTAGGGGGGCAGCCTGCTGTGCTCCATGTTCTGAATAAACATTTCCAGAAATATTTAGCAGATAATAGGGCTCCCACTGGGGCCGTGTGTTCAAAGGCACCACATTGAGCCACCTACCATGAATGATGTGGATGCCAAAGCTGAGAGTGCTCTGGATTTCAGACTGGGTACCTGCTTCCTCTATAGGACTTCTAAACACACAGAGCCAGGGGGAACCAGAAGCCCATCTTAAAGGGAAAGTGCTTAATGCTTGGCAGAAGAAAATAACATAATGGTCAATGTCTGAGTAATATTCAATAGCCTTCCATCATGCAGCAGGTCTGTGAAATAGTCTGACAACTCGAGAATTGAGGGCCAGAATTCACTGTTTGCCAGACTAACACCCATCAATTTGAAAAGCTCTGAAATCCATCGTGACTTTATTCAAGAAAACTGGTTGTGGTTAAAGTGACAGTGATCCTTTTTCTCCTGCATTTTACATCTGGAGACATTAGTTTTTAGTTCTGAATTTGATCAGAAATGTAAAAGCGAACAGATAAAATTGAGACATGATCATTTTGGTTAGCTTTATGAGAAGAAAGATAGTATATGGATGTTTATCCACTTTAAATCTTCTGTAGAATGAAAAAGGCCCACACATGCACACACACACAAACACACACACACACAAGTACTACTGTACTTTGTAAATAATAATGAAAACATAATGCGTGATTCATATATGTTCCACAAACTCTTTTGATGACCTACAGTGTTCTAGTCAAGCAATGTCCGAGTACTGAGGATTTTTTTTCAAGTGTTGAGGATTTTTAAATGCCTGGGATCGGATTCCTGTCATCAAGAAGCTTGCAAACTAGTACAAGAGAAAGGCATGTACTAGAAAAAATAGTAAACAATGCAACCAATGCCATCAATGTTCAGAAAATGTGCTGTTGGAACCACAGCAGAGAGTTGCCTTCCAACACTGTAGGAGGACAGTAAAGGTGTGCAATAAGCTATATTACACCTGTTAAAACCAATATCCAAAAGATCAGTGAAGGTAAATATTCCTGTTCACTCTTACATAACAATGGCGAAAGAAAGGTTTTCTGCTATGTAACTTCTTTAAACCTTTCTTTTTCAGTTTCACTTCTTTTGGAGATGGAGTTCTTTATTTTGCTCTCCTCTCCCAGGAAACCTTGAATACCACATTTTAGTCATCTTTAAAAGAAAGCTTTTCAAAATGTGAGTGTTAAAACTGAGAAACCCACCCGGGTGTGAGGGAAGTGTCCTGCTGGAAAAGTTTCTCATCCACTTGCCTTTTACTGACCTCTGGTGGACACATGTTGCTATGTCATGGAGAGCCAATAAACTTAAACAGAATTGTAATGCTCTTGAGTCATATTCAATGAATTCCATCACCCATCTTCCCTTCTTCTGCCTAGATACTTAAAAACTTTTTCCACTCCCTTTTTATGTCAACTTCAGCACAAACTTGGATCCAATGCAACCTCATGATGTACAAAATACCCTTCCACACGTGGAAGTGCAAATAAGAAACCTTTTTCCCAGTGCTGATTTCATATCTTAGACAAGACAGTGGACCTTAATAGCAATTATTAGAGCAGGGAGTCCCATGAGATTCTAGCCAGAAATTGTAAGAAATTCTTTCTTTTTATATGTCTTTCTTCCCAAACAACTAATTTCCCTACTCATCCTTATCTCACCCGAAATAAAATTACATTCAGCCTAAGTTTCAGCTCAAGAGTTTATTGCTAAACAACAACAACAAAAAACAAAACAAAACAACAACAACAACAAAAAGCTCCCTGTGATTCGTATGGCAATTGGAAGGGGAAAACTCCCTCATTTATACCCGCTAGATGCCAGCCCCTTTGTTCCTCTGTACCATTTCTCCTCAACTACTTTCCATAAAGAAGAAATAAACTTTATCTATAAAGGCGTTAATAGATTTGGTTACATTTGTATGGCAAAGGGCTGGGTCATCGTGTCAGCAAGGGTATTCTAAATGTGAATGCAGGGGCTGCTTGCTACTCAACAGATTGGAAGCTGAGACAAGACCATGATAAGGACCTTAGTGTCACAAATTTGTACAGTACTTGGAATCTGAAAATAGATAGGACCCTTAAAATAGTAATAATTAAATATAATAATTTAATAACAGTGGTGGAAAGAAAAAATGAACATATGTAGGAATCGCAGCACTCAGGGTAACCAAAGGATAGAAAAATAAATCTACGTGGTAAGACTGAGACGACTTCTTGTAGGACCACTGGGTTCCAGGTAACACCAAGCCCCTAGTACATGTCCACCATGTGAAAGAAGGCTCTTATTTTGCAATAACGCATATCAAATTATATAAATCTTTCCCTCTCACCTTTCTCTATCCTTCTTCCTCTCCATCTCTCTCTCTCTCCATCTCCTCTCATCCCCCATTTGGCTGGTACTTTAAGCATAGTTTAGTCTAGCTCTTGGATAATCCTCAAGTGGTCCCAGCTTAGAATGCAGTTTCCCCTCAGACAGTCTAATTACAACTCAATAAATTCTTGACACAGCAAAGAAGGGCTGTGCTGTAGGTACAACACAAATTAAATAAAACTTAGGAGAGTTTTGCCTTAGGGATTTTGTCATTCAACAAGAAGCTGACAGCAAATTTTTCTTTGTCTGCCTGAGGTCAGGCGCAGTTCTGCTTCTACCTTCATGGATGGAACAATAGGTTGTGTAGATACAAAGTATAGAAGAATGTTCCCAAATAGATTTCAGATAACCTTTATAAGTGTAACATTTTTATCCCATTATTTAAAAATCTACTGTAGTTACAGCAGTTTTGATCTCCAAAAGAAATAACTGCATTTTAACTAAGGGGATTAGCAAATCAAACCTGAGGAAGCCTTTGTAAAGGAAATCTTAGGTCCCAGAGATACTTGCCCTTTGAAAGATCATTGAGTAATTACGGCTCATTATGTTGAAAGGAAGGCAGCTTAGTGAATGGTTTAGAAGGTAAGAGACCTCTCAGGCTGAGGTTTTTTGTTTTTGTTTTTGTTTTTCTTTGTTTTGTTTTGTTTTTAATTACGTGAATTCAAAGTGCTACAAAAGAAGTCAAGAGATTCACAAGTCACTTGCTCCTCTTTTGGCTTTGGAGGCAAACGATGTAGTGTATTCTGTTCCACCCAATAGACCTTCTTATTACATTTTGTTATATTTATGCACAGTGCAGATTTTTCAAGTCCTCACTCAGGGCCACTGTTGGATTACCCAATAGCTAAACTAAGAATATGCTTAAAGTCCAAGCACCAAACAAGAGCACCCAAGTAGGGGTGGGGGGATTTTTAAGAATTCAATATGTGAATTATACATTTCAAAATCAGTAATAAATTTACTGGAGGAAAAAAATGGGACTTTGTCAAATACACTATTATTATTATTACTACTACTATTACTATTAGCAGCGACGGCAGTATAGCATGATTAAGAGCATGGACTCTGTAGTCAGTCCATCTAGGACTGCATCCCAGGTCTACCATGAACAATAAAATAGACATGAGAATAGTACCTATGTCATAGGTCTGCTCTAAGAAGTGAATAAATTAATTTTTTATTATGAATATTTGATATTCAATAAATGCTGTGCAAGTTTGCCATTGCTATTCCTATTCCTCTATAGTTCAAATACTGTGGGGTTGTTTTTTTTTAATAATTTTTAGCACATAAGGGAGGGGAAGGGGCAGAGAATCAAAGTCTTGCATTGCTCAGAGCTTCTAAAGTCATAGCCTTGCCTTGCTGAATATAATGACAAATTGCTGACTCCACACATAATGAACATTTTCTTGAGATCCATTAAAATTAAAGGAGAAATTCTTAAAATCACAGACTTCCAGATCTAATGTCCCCCTTGATCCAAAGGAAAAGTCATACACTTTAATAGGGTAATAGTTGATATTTATGGTACAATAATAGAACAGCTTCACATTGGACCTTATTTCTGGGTACCTACTGGAACTCTGAGGGATCTCCGAAATTAGAATGTCTCTTCCCTGCTCATGTTTCTCAAATTAAATAATTTGGGAAGTAAAACAAAGAAATGACAGAAGAAGAATCAAAATATCACCTTTAATACCAAATGAAGGCAACTTGGAAGATGTGGCTTAGACCAAAAATAAAAACTCACCAACCTGGTCACTGGCAGAATTGGATCTGGAATGCTTCCCCAGGAGTGGTGGGCTGGTGGGGACCTGGGGCTGCCTGTCTGTCCATCAAGGAGTACAGAGGCCCCCTGATCTCCGGGCTTCGCCTAAGAGGAAGAACGATGGAAGCAAGGGCTTAATTTTGACATTCTGCATTTACCTTTTTTTTTTTTTTTTTTGTGACAGAGAAGTTATAGAATTACTTAGGAGAAAGACACCTGGCCCCTGGGGAATGGATTTTTCTCTTAATTAACCAATAGAGAGCCAGCTCAAGACAACTAGGTGTGGAATGACTCTTGGCCTATGGCCCAACCAGGTGAAATTCAAAGTGAGCCCCTCACGGTTGCCTTGTTGGTGTTGAACACAAATGGAATTTGGGGTAGCAGATTCAGAACTGCCTTCCAAGACCTGGCATCAATAATTTAAAGCTAGAAATCCACTCATGTTTTATGATAAAGGTGAGCAAAGCAAATATAGTTCTACCCCCAAAATACCCCCCAAAAATCCTTAAAGACTTTTTTTTTTTTTTTCCTGTGCTTCAGCTGCCCATGCTTGAAACTACATCTATCCTTCTAAGAGCTTGGTCCTATTTCTTCCCTGTAGACTGATTCAAAAACAGTCTATTCCCTCCTTTCTCTTCAAATGAAGATGGCTATCTTTAGAAAGACACTTGTAGCCCTTTAGGCCATTTTTGACGTGGCATGTTGCTGAGTCCTTCAGCATCCTTGACTCCCTCTTTGGAACAAGTTCTTATGTGTTTGTGTTTTTCTAAAAGTATGATCCTGAGATCTGAATGTGATACTGTAGGTTAGAAACTTATTTTTTCACAGTTCTGGAGGCTAGAAACCAAGATCTAGGTGTGAACAGTGTTAGTTTCTTCTGAGGCCTCTCTCCTTGGCTTGGAACCGTCACCTTTCCCTGTGCCTTACATGGTCTTCCTTGTGTGTGTCCACATCCTAATCTTGTCTTCACATAAGGACACCAGTCATAATGGAATAGGGCCCACCTTAATGACCTCATTGAACCTTAATTACTTCTTTAAAGACTCTATCTCCAAACACAGTCAAATTTTGAAACACTGGGGAGTTAGAACATCAACACATAAATTTTGGGGAGACACAACTCAGTCCATAATAAAGGTAATTGTGTAATGAAAGGAAATAGTGCTGGAGTCACATGATATGATTCCTCAATAAATGCTTGTCAAATACCTGAATCAGATGGTGGACCTCCAGCCCCAACCCTCAATCAACTCTTCTCTAAGTTTGTTTGTTTGTTTTTATTGTTGTTGCTGTTATTTGAGGGCAGGGATTAAACCTTACTCTTACAGCCCCAAAGAACCTCTATAGACTCATAGAAATAACTGATCAAGAAGTTCCTCTTAAATGAAATTAAAATAACCTTAATTGAATCAACCTAATGTTCTTCTTGCCAAAGGAACTCAAGAACCGTGGTAAAGACCCCCAATCCAATCCATTTTCCAATTCTTTTTTTGCTTTCATTATTTTCCATTCTTTCCTCTTTCACAGCCCCTGTTGCTGTTCCTCCTTCTCATGTCCTCTAACAGAGCAAACCCGTCAAACATCTCCCTATCTTCTAACCTCTTTGTAGCCCTTGCTTTCCTCCTTCCCGCATGCACTTGCCAAGGTGTTGAGTTGCTCTGTGTTGCTGATCAGTGACTAATTTCCTTTTTATCAGGAATAAAGAAACCCTTAACTGCCTCCTGCAATACCACTGGCATAATCCTGACACTAACACATCACAATGAACAGGAGGCCCATTAATAAACATGCAGTGCTGTGAAGAATTTCACTGATCCCTCTCCAGGTCATTAAATCTATACATGTTTGATGGGCAATAAAAGAGAAATGTGGAATGGTAATGGCAGTTGTAGGAAGCTGCTGCTGTCCTAGTCTGCCTTAACCACAAGAAAAGTCAGGAAATGCTCCACGCATTGTTCTAAATACGTATGTATTCAACTCATCATTACTAATTTCAAATGCCTATGCATATTTCACAGGCAACTGGTTCGTAAATAAAACCCAGGCTGAAATTTCAGCACTAAATTCTTTCAACTTGAAGTAGGGACATGGTATCCAGTTTGATTAAACGAGGAGGAGGGGTGTGATCTAACTAGAAATGTTTCTGTATGGGGGTGACTTGGAGGGCAGCTGCTAATCAAAACACATTTCTGTTTGTCACCTTTTATGATATAAATAAAGGATGTTGCCCTATGTTAGTAAGATATTAAGCAAAGTCAGATTCTAATTCCAGAAACAAATCATCAAGCCAATAAAGATAAAACAGACTCAAATGTCTATTCTTTAAAGCTAAAATCAAAGGAATAATTCATATCGTAAGACAGGTCAAAATTACGGTAGACATTTTATTTCTATTTCTTACCTCACAGATAAAGTCAAACATAGAACTATACATCATAAAATGGAATGGCTAAAATACCTAATGTCAAAAATCAGCGAATTCTACCATCATTCCACAGTGGTGGCTAGCATTGAACCAACAGAGACAGAATCACTGCAATAAGCCTTTGGCAATGGAACATTCAATATTTGAGATTTCATATACTCTTCAGTGACCCCAGAACTCCACGATTTACAGTAATTTTTAATTTTGCTGAGACTGGGCTCCCTGCTCGGCAGGGAGTCTGCTTCTCCCTCTGACCCTCTTCCCTCTCATGCTCTCTGTCTCTCATTCTCTCTGTCTCAAATAAATAAATAAAATCTTTAAAAAAAATTTTGCTGAGACTGAATTTGAATCATATCCCTTCCCTACCCCTGCCCCCCCCCCACCTCCAGCTCCCCCACCCCCACCATGAGTTTGACAAGGTGAAGTAAATCACAAAACTAGTGAATTTACCTGGCCACTCAGCATCTGTTCATTTGTTCAGCCCTGATGTTCATGTCCTCTTCTTTCATCTGTAGTAACTCTCACAAAATATTTTTTTAAGATTTTACTTATTTATTTACGGAGAGAGAGAGAGAGAGAGCGAGCACTTGGGGGGAGGGGCAGAGGGAGAAAGAATCTTCAAGCAGATGCCCCCCTGAGTGCAGCCCGACAGGGGACTTGATCTCACAATGCCGACATCATGACCTGAGCCAAAATTAAGAGTTGGGCGCTCAACCAAGTGAGCCACCCAGGTGCCCCATATCATGACATAATTTTTAAAAGAAGACAAGGACAACTTGTTGGGAGCTAGGAAAAGGGAGTGTGGCTTATGTAAAATCTGACCCTGAAAAGAAAACCAGATGGTAAAGGTAAAAACAGAGTGCTAAGAGAGATGTAACATTTGCCATCAAATTGCAATTATGATGGATTCTGCTTCATCTGAGTAAAATCTGAAATGTGGTTTAAGATTATGACATGAATGCACCCACCCTCACCTTCATTTCGAATTTAAGAAGATGAAGCCTGAACCTATTTCAGTGAAAGCTTGAGCCAGAATGAAGGTTGATTTATCTGAGTGAGAGAATACCGTGGAGGGTTTCACATACAGAGTCTGGGGCCAGACCACCTGGATTTGTTTCCAGCTCCATCACATTTTGCCATAAAATTTGATTTTATTGCCTCCTCCTCCAAAATTAGGCACCCACAAGCAGTTATCAAAAAATCCCATCTTACTCTGAGAAACAAACTGAGGGTTCTAGAGGGGAGGGCGGTGGGGGAATGGGTTAGCCAGGTGATGGGTATTAAAAAGGGCACGTACTGAATGGAACACTGGGTGTTATACGCAAACAACGAATCATGGAACACTACATCAAGAACTGATGATGTAATGTCTGGTGATTAACATAACATAATAAAATAAAATTTAAAAAATAAAGTCCCATCTTTTTGTTTTCTGTATCTTATCAGTAGGGTAATGATGGATGTGAATTGGGGTAACATATGGGAAATGGGCATTTAGCCATTATGTATGTATTTTAAAGGTAAATACCGGTCCCAATGTTCATCTCTAAATCTGAAAACAGTGTCTGTGTCTTTAAAACAGGGGTAATAATGGGACCCACCTGAAAGAATTAATGTAAGGATTAAATATGATCATCTGTGGTCGGTGCTGGAAAATAGAAAGCTCTCAAGTGATGCTATCTGTATCATTAATATTATTATTAAAATGGAGAAATGGGGTTTGAGGGAATTGTTTAACCATTTTAGCTGTTCTTCTTCTTATATTTTTTTAGTAAGAATTGCCACACTGCTTCAATTCTAAGACATAGATTTCTTCACACCGTAATGTTTCTAAAATCTAGATATAATCACACACTTGATGTGCATATTTGATATGCTGAAATGTTGTTTCTCTGTAAAGCTCTTTTTAAATTGGTGCATCTTATAATCAATAGCATCTTAAAACTGAATATTAAAAAAATATCCAAAAAGAGAGTATTATGGTACATGCTATTAATGCTGTTGAAATACTGTGAAACCCAAAAAACTTTTGTGATAGGTCACTGACAAATATGAAGTTCTGCTGTTCTTGAGGTATGATTGTGTTTTCAGTATCACAACTCTGTGTGTGCTGACTGATGTTTTAAACCAAATAATTCACACTTCAAGAAGCAGACTTTCTGTGAGATATTAGCCTGTAGTTACACATAAATTTCAATAAATGCATTTTTTATAACCTACTTATGAAAAAATGCTTATTTGGCACACAAAGAGCTCATGTCCATAATCTCTAAGTCCATAATCTCTAAGTCAATAGCAAGCAATAGGATCGGATCCTTTTTTCTTTAGTCTGTTTTGAAATTTTTTATAAGCCATCGCTGTTTTATATCTGATTTATTTGATAACTAGTAAGAAAGCTGGGTAAATTATTCACTTAAAAAACAAAGCATATGGATAATCATCTAGACTGACAAAACTCAAGGATTTATGCTTACTTTGGAAGACCTTAACGAAGGGTGATATCTCAAATAATCACACTCACAGATTTTCAAAAATAACAACTTCCAGGGGTGCCTGGCTGGTTCAGTCGGTAGAGCATGCAACTCTTGATCTCAGGGTCATGAGTTCAAGCCCCACGTTGGGCTTGGGGCCTACTTAAAAACAAACAACAACCAAAAACAACTTCCAAACAGTTATTCCATTCCAAATATGCCTACAGATAAACAAAACTATTGTTTATTAAAAATAGTTTCCATTTATGATACGTGTTTAAACCATGTTAAAAAGTTTGGAAGAATTGTCTCTCAAAAAAAAAAAAAAAAAACACATATAGACTGAACAAGAACAACTAAGCCCTTGCAGCTCTCAGCTTCCTTGACTTTGAATATAAAGCTCTTCACAACTGCAAGTCTTAGGAACAAGTGGTAAGGAAAAGTGGGTAAGTTCCCCAGAGAAAGGAAAGCAATTGGAAATGGAAAGTTCTAGAGATAAGGTGACCATAGCCTAACTGAACAAACTCCAACCATGGGAAAAACAAGGGAAGTTATCACGGCCTTATTACAAGGAGAGTTTCTAAGACAACTCAGAGGGACCACTAGGGAAATTGACTGAATTCTGCTTCTGCAGATGGGCTAAAAGCTGATCTCTAAAGATAAACAGTTAAATGTCTGACCATTCTCTATCTGAATACATACTAATAGCTTTTAACACCAAAGTAAGAATGCAACCAAACTGCCTGAGTTGGAATCCTGGCTATGCCCCCTTCTAGCTATGTGACCTTAGGAAAATTACTTTACACAGCTTCTCTGTGCCTCAGTTTCTTCATCTGTAAAATGGATGCTAATATATTACCTATCTCATAGGGTTGAAATAATTGAATAAATCAATGTATATTAATGCTTACACTAATGCCTGACACATTCAAAGCACTCAGTGTTTTGTATTGTTAAATGTATAGCTGTTTTGTTCCTTCACATTTTGCTTCAATTGGTATCTTTTTCCATAGTTTATCAGCATTTGTAAATCAAGAAATATTAATTCACATTTATTCTGTAAAATAATGAATAAGTAATCCTTTGGAAACATAATACATATAGCATGGTCATATCTTGAAGTATTAATCTAATTGTGCTCTAGGTATTCCCCTCCCCCTTTCTCTTACTTGTAGCAAAGTGCTACTTTTTCTCATCAAACACACTAGAGCAGAAAAAGAGATTCAAATGAGCATTTAGAACAAATGTCAGAGAAAGATTCTGGATCTCATCCACAGTGCCTCCAAAAGACTAGCTAATTCTGGGCAGGAGGAAAAGGGAGAAAGAAGGATCGTGTTTCACACTGGAAACAAGGACAGACCAGAGGGATAAGAAGTCCAAAGTAGGAAGGAGACAGAGAACATTTATCACAGGTGAAACAAAAGTGAAGAAGAAGGGCCTCTGAAGATGGGCTGTCTTCCAGCATAGACAATCCCTTCATTGTCCCATGAGGCCCTTCTCCCGGACCCTGCACTTAAGAGGACCCCTCCCTGGCCATCCTTCAGCTGTGCTACCCCACTAAGATATGGCACATGGAACCTGAACCCCTTCCCTTTTCTAGACCATAGTCCAAGGACCCTACTGTCCCAAAGCTGTTTCCAGGACCTATACCCAGCCTCTTACCCAGGTAGAACCAAGTGGTGGCCACAGGGAAGATGCTTGCATGGATATGGTCAGAGTTTGGACTTAGAGGTTAAGATGTCAATAAGAATGTACATCAAGCCCCTCACAATGGAGGATGGAGCTGGGAGTGGGGAGAGAAGGCGGGGCTAGATGCAGGCCAGCACTTGGGGCTGTATCTTCCCAGGCTGCAGGATTCTGGTGTGGAACTCCAAAGAGTATGAGAATTCTAAATTAGAATCTGGTCCTCTAGTTTGCCAGGGGCTGGAGAGTGAGGAAAAAGAGATGTTGGTCAAATGGTACAAACGTTCAGTTTTAAGAGGAATAACCTTAATTCCTTTTAGGGGGTGTAATGTACAGTGTGGTATACTTGTATACTTGGAAGTTGCTAAGAGATTAGATCTTGAATGTTCTCACCATAACAACAACAACAAAATGGTAATTAGGTGAGGCAAAGGATATGTTGACAAACCTTATTATGGTAAACATTTTGAAATATATAGATGCATCAAATTATCACATTGTATACCTTAAATTTACACAATGTTATATATCAATAAAACTTTTAAAAAGATAATATGATAGAATATGTTTTATTTACCACTTTGCCAACTTGATTTATAACTTTCAAATATTTAGACTTACGGTTTATGCGCCTTCATGGGTGTTCTTGTTCTGGGTCCCACAAACGTTAGGGTCATGCCCTGTGAGTAGAAAGGGGCTGGCCCTGCCCCGACACATGCATATCATAATTTTCTGCATACTAATCAAAGGCAATATATCACTAGAGCATAAGCCCCAAAAAGCAAGTATCATATCTGTTTTATCCATTGTTCTATACCACAGGCAAAATAAAGCTCACAGGCCAAATCCAGCCTGCTCTCTGTTTTTGTGTGGCCTGTGAGCTAAGAAAGGCTTTTACATTTTAAGTGGTTGAATAAAATCAGAATAATATTTCATAGCAAGTAAAAATTACATGAAATTCCTATTTCAACGTTCATAGATAAAATTTGTAAGCTACACTTATTTGTTCAAGTACCATCCGCGGCAGCTCTCGCGATACAACAGCAGAGTTGAATTGTGACCAGCAATCTTATAGCCCACCAGCCTGTTATTTGCTCTCTGGCCCTCCACGGAAAAATCTCAGACTCCTGCTATATACCCAGTGCCTTTTAGAAAATCTGGTATATAATTGGTTTTCAATAAATGTTTGTTAAATAAATGAGTGTCACCTACTAAAGTTCATCAGAATCACTGTCAAATGTCAGAACTGCATTCTTTCTCAGAGGACTGGATTATACTATCACATAGAGTAAAATTAAATGTCATAACCCCATGTTATAAGTGATAGACATATTGAAATAGAAACCTGATTTTAAAAATTGTTTGAGGGGTGCGTGGGCGGCCCAGTTCATTAAGCGTCTGACTCTTGGTTTCGGCTCAGGTCATGGGATTGAGTCTGGCATTGGGCTCTGTGCTCAGCAGGGAGTCTGCTTGGGAGTCTCTCTCCCTCTGCCCCTCCTCCCACTCACACACTTGCACGCTCTCTCTCTCTCTCAAATAAATAAATAAATAAATAAATCTTTAAAAAATTAAAAATAAAATTTAGAAAAATAAAAAATTGTTTGATACACTTGGAAATACAGGCAGTTTCTCCAAGATGCCTTACAGTGTAGCAAAACTTGGTAAATTTACCAAAGTCCAGGGCTTAGTGACTTTATGAAAATGGCAGGTTCAAACTTGGTTAGTTCTAAAAGGAAAGAGAGAACCACCTCTCAGCAATGGGATCCAGAAAGTCAGAATGCCCATTCATTAATTGATATTATAAAATACAACTGTTATGCCCACCAGAATACTATTATACTCTCCCTCTATTGGAAAACCAACCTGGAAGAACAAATTATGAATATGATATTAGCTGGTTCAACGGATTAGTGACATCAGACTGGATCGCCTGTTGTATTTGTTTCCACAGGTGTTAGAGATTATTCTGTGTGATCTGAGGCTCCTTTTCCCCTGGTCAATGCTTAGATGAGAATTACCAGCCCTTGCTGATGGGTATCTCCCTTGTCTATGCTTCCATGGCTGACCTACTTTCCCTCATTAATTACATGCACTAATTCTGTCACCCTGCAGTCAATTCTAGGAGACTTGGGAGTCATTTTGACTTAAGTTGACCTTGCCTATCTCTGCTATAGTTTATTATATATGTGTCAATTTTATAGATTAACATGAAATAGGAAAGATTGTTTTCCAAGTTCCGGCAGAGGAATGAGAGAGATAAATAACTCACTACACTCTGCCCTATACTGTCAAATGCTAATATAGTGCAGACACACATATTGTGTATGTATCTACATATGACACTTTTGCCCCATGTATATACATAGAACAAGAGCTTGCAAATTTTTAATCCCTCTGGATATACATATAGAAGAATATTTTGTTGCAGTTGGCATTGAAGCTCTCAAGTGATTAATACTGGATTTATATAAAGCTACAACAACTAACTTTCAAAAGGAAAAAAACATTATAGCTACTATAAATGGTGTGTCAATAATTATAAAAAGCCATAAATGTTTTTATAAGTAGCAAATTGTATTTAGAACACTAAATGATGATAAAATCATTGTAGGACAAGCCAAGGCATTTAAGCAATTATTCAGCTGCAGTGATGAGCTAAGTGTAGCTCCATATTTAAAAGCACCAACATGAAAAATAACTTTAAATAACTTTAGCTAAAATTTCCTACTGCTTTCCATGTGCCACACATTTTAGGTATATTGCCTTTCATTTAATTCTCACAGGTTTATGATATAAATGCCAATATTTTCTTTACTCTTCCTCATAAGAAAACTGAGGCTGGTATTGTGAAATGATTATGTTTCTAGTGCTTGATTCAGACTGTCTCAGTTTAGATAATTAAATTTACTTTTAAATTATTAAATTTACCCCTACTTACTAACTGTGTCATCCTAAGCAAGTTATTTATCCTCTCTGGCCTCCAAGTGTCTCATTGGTGAAATGAGATATTTGTAACTGCCTCTTAGCATTGTCATTAAAGACAAAATTAGATGAAAAGATAAAATGGTGAAATAGTAAAACATCTGGCACATAATACATACTCAGGAGATTTTGGTGTTATTATTAGAAAAGTTAGGTAACATTCATGAAGTCACAAAATCTGCAAAGTTACAGGAGTGAGGCTAGGACCTGGGCTCATTTCATTCAAACCCCAGCACCCTTAATGCCTGCACTCTAAAGTGTTCGTTTACAGAACAACTGATGAGATTACATTAAATGATTTCTGGGACCCATGAAAGTCTATTCTTCTTCTTCAAAGATCTCAAGGTGGTTTTTAGTTTTCTTCCCCCCAACCAAAACCAACATACAAGAGGAGAGGAAGGAAAGTGACAGGGACATGTATATGTTCCTTGGGTAGACTCTACAGAAGGTAGGCCAGAGTGAGGTGCCTGGCCGCTGCCCAGAGCGATCAGCCTTACAGGTGAGGGGCCCTCGCATCAGGCAATTATCAGGTGCACCACTGGAGGTGAGGATGGGAGCCGAAGGGGAGCTGCCATAGTGACAATCAGAAGTCAAGACAGGACCGCACATAGCACTAGCTGATTAAAAGCTCTTTTGCCCTTTCTCTGTAATTCGTTTCCACCCCAGCACTCTCCCAACCCCACACACCACTGATGGGGCCCAAACTGACAGACCAAGTCAGGAAAAAGGAATGGAAAGTAGACCATGACCCTCTCCCCAGGGCATGAGGTCAGGCCAGGGCTGGGAAAGGGAAACAAAAGTGAGTCGAGCAAGGGAGCAGACTTCTAGATTAGCCTGGGTTGAGTATTTTACACCCTAAAGTGGCTAGAAAGTTATGAAATCCCTCCCTAAAGGTCATTAACAAGCGTGAAAGGGAGAATCATCAAATATAACCGAAGGTACTAACTACAGAAAAACAAAATGGTTTCATGCTTGCATCCCACCAAATTCAGGCAGTTTAATTAACTATAACTACAGTTTTATAAAATTATCAGTGTGTTTCTCTGTTTAATGTTCTTGTTTCCCACTAGACTATATGCTCCATAGAGGCAGAGCTCAGCTCTGACACATAGTGGCCCTCTCATCAATATTTGTTAAATAAATGTGAATGTGTATAGAAGTTAACTCTTCTAAATTTTCACTGGAAATTTTTCAGTAGCTCAGATTAACAATCAAAAGTATGCTTTGTTGCAACCACATATGAAAGATATCCTAATTATCAGATTAATCAATTAAAAATTAGACTTTCGTGGATCACCACATCAAAAACCAATGATGTATGGTGACTAACATAACACAATAAAATTAAAAAAAAAAATTAGACTTTGAGGCATGAAAAGTAACTTGAAAAAAAAAAGAAAGTGAGAATCTTCTGCCTGAGGATTAATTTCCTCTATAAATGCTATTTTAAGTATAAGTTTGATACTCCTTGGAAGGAGAGGACTGTGGAGAAACAGCATAGAGTTAATTTGATGGAAAGAAAGCCTCCAAAAAGTGGCTGATGTTTGTTCCAGAGAAAAGGCAGATAGGGTGGGAGGTGGAGAGAGTTACTTTTTCCTGTACTTCCCTCTTCTCCTTACATCCCTCAAGGTGATATTTCATCCCAGAGTGATCAAAGTCCCTGAAATCTCAAGAACAGGCAAACCTTCTTTTACAAGCAACAGTAAAAAAATTTTGAGCAGCTAAGCATGTTACTAGGGAATTAATAATAAATCTGTACAGATTGATATTCCCCTGAGATAAAAGGAAAGAGAAAATACTAAAAAACTGAAGTTTCTGGCAAATGAAAAACTAATGGAGTGTATATCTCTCCAGGGAAGGAAGGACTCTGTGCTTGCTTTCATTCCCAAGACTTAAGCCTGCCCCGTGGGCTAATGGGCGGGGTGCTGGTCTCATTCCTGATGCTATGACAGCAATAACTTCAACCCAACTAAATAGCATAGCGCAATAAGAGCCCAGTAGGCTTACATCAGAACACCAGTTCTACCATTTCTTAGCTGTGTGACTTCAGTTAAGTAACTTAGTGTCCTTGAGCCTCAGTCTACAACAAAAAGTAGAGATAATATCTACTTTATAATGTAAGGAGAATTAAACAGAAGCACAGGCATGTTGGCTAGGATCTAGTAAGGATCAGTAAGCTTTTGATTCTTTCCCTATAATATAGTACATTTTTTTAGTTAACTTTATCCAAAAGAGCCTCTTTACTCACATAAACTACTTACTAACTCACATACTACTCTAATAACAATTCAAGGTCCAAAACTTCAGGAGATCTTTCTTACTCAATTTCATCATATCATATTCAATGGACATCATCAGTTCCTTGAAATTGTTGATCATGCTGCTTTGGATTTTGTCTCCTTCCGTAAGTCCCCCCATCCCCACTGTCATTGGTATTAGATTATAAGAGCTGTGAGGCCAAGGTATATATATATTTTTTTTCACTATGAAACCCTAGCATCTAACACAGAATCTAGCTAGCATTCTGTAGGTACTCAGTAGATATCTATTCCCTGAATGGATGAAGGTAAGATGTATTCATCAAGACAAGCTCACTGCTACATCAAACAACCCCAGTAGCCTAGTGACTTAGGGCAAGGTGGGTCAGCATGGGGCTGTGCTCTGCACAATCCTTCACATACCAGGATCTTTCCATCTTGTGTTTCCACTTCCTCCAGAGCCTCTGAAACTTCCACTGAAAGACAGAACCGGTAAGAACGATTTCCAGGGAGATTTGGGGGGTCCTGTCTGGAAGTGACATCCATCACTTTCCCTCACATTCCATTAGCCAGAACTCAGGCATATGGGCCCACCTACCTGTACAGGAAGCTAGATAATGTCATACAATTATGTCCCCAGAAGGAAGAGGGGGACTCTAGCAGGACTCTCTCACCTGAGAGGTCAGTCCATATGCGCTGAGAGATTAAGTGACCAGCATTAGGAATTAGACAGACAGTTGTCATCAGCCATAATGGCCAAGTTTTGGGAACAAGATTCCAGGAGCCAGGCAGGCTTGGGAGGAAAGGGAATAAACAGAGTTAAGAAACCAAAATCCACGGGTGCCTGGGTGGCTCAGTTGGTTAAGCGACTGCCTTCGGCTCAGGTCATGATCCTGGAGTCCCGGGATCGAGTCCCGCATTGGGCTCCCTGCTCAGCAGGGAGTCTGCTTCTCCCTCTGACCCTCCTCCCTCTCATGCTCTCTGTCTCTCATTCTCTCTCTCGCAAATAAAATCTTAAAAAAAGAAAAAAAATTAAAAAAAAAAAAAAGAAACCAAAATCCAAAATAAGAGGCCAGACTGAAAGTCAAGACAGAAGTTCTACAACTCCAAAGACAGTGGCCAATATCGTCGCTCAATGTCATCAAATATCAATACCAAACCAGTGGCAGCAAAGTTAACTACGTTATACCTGCTTCAAGTCCATCATATTCTGGAAACTGAAGCAGGTTGGGTTTCATGGGAGACCAATGTGCCTCAGTATGCAGAATTAGGAATTCAGAGGCAAGGGACTGTCAGTAATGCAAACAACCAATGAAAGAGGGGTCTATAAGCCCTATTCACTAGATACGATTGGGAAAGATATGGATCCTCCAAAACCTTAAGCCTCTGCATTCCTTATTCCCTATTATACATATGTAGATCAAGGGGTAGATTCTAAAAAAAAAAAAAAAAAGTCATATTTTCTGGAAGGAACAGGCCTTATCTTAGTTCAGACTGCTATGAAGAGAGATACCACAGACTGTGACTTAAACAATAGGCACTTATTTCTTACAATTCTAGAGGCTGGGAGTCTGAGATCAAGGTACCAGCATGGTTGGGTTCTGGTGAGAATCCTATTCCTGATTACAGATGCCCATCTTCTTGCTGTGTCCTCACATGGTAGAGAGTAGAGAGAAGCAAACTCTCTCCTGTCTCCTTAAAATGACACTGATCCTATTATGGGGCTCCACCCTCATGACCTCATTACCTCCCAAAGGCCCCACCTCCAAATACCATCAGACTGGGGATTAGGCTTCCATATATGAATGGGGGGGGAGGTTGAGAGGGGGAACACACAAACATTCAGTTGATAGCAGTCCTTAACCTGGAGGACAGGTACAAGATCCCCTGCGTTTACGCAGGAAGCAGGGGCCTGCATCTCCAGCCTTCATGCTGATGAGACATCCTTGCCTATACAAGAAGGTCTGGTCCCCTGTGCAGTTGTCCTGAAGCAACGCCCTTGACAGGACAATGACAAGACCATTCTCCATTCTTGCTTTCAGGTTTCCCTTTTCAGCACATTTTCCCCCTGCCAAGCATAGTAATTAGTGCTTCTTTGTGGGCTTAATTGTAAATTTGTTTTGATTAATTAGCCTCAGAGCTGACTTGGCAGTTATTGAGACATTGGAGAGAGTTTTGGATTTATTTTGTGTTCAGACCCCTGTACTCTCTGGAATTCCTCTCTCTGTCAGCAGCAAAATTTCAAGTTCAAAACTGTCTATGTTAGAGAATGTTTTATGTGTCTAATTAACTATTTGTCACTTTGAGGTAAGTACAAAGATAAAATCTCACCATCCTATGTAAGGTGATGGATGTGTAACTTTTTATAGTGCCATGGACCAAGGAACTCAAGAATCAATTTCTAGACTTGGGAACAATGACAAAATTGTCTACTATATTAATTTGTGCTGTGACACATTACTCATGATGTACCCTTCCAAATGGTTCCTCAAAATCTCAACGCCTCCTCTTGCACCGAAATTTTCTTAGGTCTCTACTTCCAGAAATCAATGTGAAAACTGAAGCTGGTAATATTTAGCCCAGCAAAGCAGAGCCGAGAGTCACAATAAGATTTGTGGGAAGACAGTCCAACCAAGAGATTGAGGACCTAGAATCCAACCTTATCCCTTACACTAACTAGCTGATTAGGACCCCCAGACATCCATCTGAAACGAACCTAAGTAAAATAGGGAATGTTTTAGCTCATATAACTGAGAAGTCCAGGGATTGGTCTTCAGACACAGCTAAGTCAAGATCAAACTATGTTACTAAGGCTCTGTGTCTCTCTCTGTCTCCTGTGCTTGGCCTCTATTTACAGTCTGCATTGGCCTTATTCTGCAGATAGTGCATTCACGGTGGCTACGGCCAACAGCCCATAGCAGCTCCAGTACACATGGGTCTTACAACTCTCAGTCTCGTTAAAAAAGAGTGTCTCTCTGGGGCGCCTGGGTGGCTCAGTTGGTTAAGCGACTGCCTTCGGCTCAGGTCATGATCCTGGAGTCCCGGGATCGAGTCCCGCATCGGGCTCCCTGCTCGGCAGGGAGTCTGCTTCTCCCTCTGACCTTTCCCCCTCTCATGTGCTTTCTCTCATTCTCTCTCTCAAATAAATAAATAAAATCTTTAAAAAAAAAAAAAAAAAAAAAGAGTGTCTCTCTCTGAACATCCGTAAGCAAAATCTGACATTAGTCTCTGCTTATCTCACTTGGGTCACAGGCCCACCCCTGAACAAATCTTGAAGCAAAGAGATTAAATAATCTGAACTATGCAGGCCCTATCTTATCCCCTTTCCTATGGTAAGAAAGAGGAAGGGGAGGGGATCGAAACACATGATAGTCATGAACACATGCAGTGGGGAAATGTGGCCCAAGAAATGAAAGATCAGGTGCTATTACCAGAAACAAAGGATGGATAGATTAGACAAAGAAAAACAACAGAAATCTGCTACATCTCTTGTTTTAACCCATCACTTACTCTATCTGGAAAATAGGCATAAGAATATCTCTATTCACATTACTTGGAAGTACAAAGATAAAGCACAAAAAAAAATGCCTTGAGAAAAGGACTTTGGGGAAAAAGTATTTGTTAAATTTTTTTTTTTTTGAAAGATTTTATTTATCCATTTGAGACAGAGAGAACGAGAGAGAGAGCACATGAGAGGGGGGAGGGTCAGAGGGAGAAGCAGGCTCCCCGCAGAGCAGGGAGCCCGAGGCGGGACTCGATCCCGGGACTCCAGGATCATGACCTGAGCCGAAGGCAGTAGCTCAACCAACTGAGCCACCCAGGCGCCCCTGTTAAATTCTTTTAAAAGAATAAATTACATCTCTTCTACACTGCCATTGAAAGTATAAATTTTCATCAACACTTTGGGAAACAATTTGGCATTGTCTTGAAAAACTGAATATTCATAAAGCCTACAACCCAGGAACTTCACTGCTAAGGGCCAGAGACAGAGTGATCACATTCCAATATATACTCCCTTGCAGTTCTCACCCTCCCTCTCTTGCATTAGCTTGGCCATATGGCTCCTTTAGGTAAAGGAAGTGTGTCTAGAAGTCATCTGTCATTTGTGAGGTTGAAAGGCCCAGGGCAGTTCTGCCATGTCCATTGGCCAAGGAGGTCTCATATTCTTGAAGGTGCATCTAATGATGCATAATAATGTAGCCTCTATCAGCCTGGGTCCCTGAGACTCCCTGCCCAAGAAACCAACCTTTGTTGTGTTAAGCCATCTATATCTAGGGGTTAAATTGTTATCACAGCATAATCTGCTTACCCCGTCTGACACGCCTTAAGAGATACTTCTGCACATGCGCAAGATGATCATAGCAGCAACAGTTAATAATAGTAAAAAATGTCTGTGCAACCTAAATTCCCAATGACAAATATGATAGATTTAAAAAAAAACCATGGGAGGGCGCCTGGGTGGCTCAGTTGGTTAGGCGACTGCCTTCGGCTCAGGTCATGATCCCGGAGTCCCGGGATCGAGTCCCGCATCGGGCTCCCTACTCAGCAGGGAGTCTGCTTCTCCCTCTGACCCTCCCCCCTCTCATGCTCTCTGTCTCTCATTCTCTCTCTCTCAAATAAATAAATAAAATCTTTAAAAAAAAAAAAAAAAAAACCATGGGATATTTGCACAGCAATATATTACAGGCAACATGATATATGAATTTTAACAACATAATGTCAAGTGAAAAAAAGAAGTTGGAGGAGACACCACATAGTTTGATGCATGTCCTTTTGTAAAGTTTAAAAATAGGCAAAGGAAAAGATATATATATTTTTTTAAGATTTTATTTATTTATTCATGAGAGACGGAGAGAGAGACAGAGGCAGAGGGAGAAGCAGGCTCCCCGCAGAGCAGGGAGCCCGATGCGGGACTCGATCCCAGGACCCCGGGATCATGACCTGAGCTGAAGGCAGACGCTTAACCGACTGAGCCACCCAGGCGTCCCGGAAAAGATATTATTTAGGCCTATAGATATACATGGAGTTTTGTCAAGCAAGAAAAAGATCATCACAAAAATCAGTATGTTGGTGACTCCGGGAGGTGACACAGGAGATTGGAGAGGAAGGAACACATAGGTAAATACAGTTATTGGTAGTTGCAATGGACTGAATATTACTGTTCCCACACATACATACACAAAAGTCATATTGGTTTGGTTTGGCTTTACTCGGTTTTAGGAGTATGAACCTATCTGGAGCATGACAATGGAAGCCACAGAATCTTATCAAGGGAACTAATTGCTCCAACATTCAGTTTTCAAACTTTTCCCCTCTGTGTGGAAGGGGCAGTCATTGGCAAAACCAGGAAGCTATTGGAGTCTGTCTTTGGCTAACCAGTCTCCTAAATGTGTGCCCTTTCCCCTTGATATTGGCTCCCTCAACCCCTTACTTCAAGATACCTTTTCTCTTCATCTTCTCTGCACTCTCTCAGCTCCCAAAACATGGTTTTAACAACAAGCTGGAGCTGTTTTTCTCTGTGATATATAATCCTTCTCTCCGCTCTCTAAACGCTTTCCCAGGGCGATCTCAACAAATATGCCATCGACAGCCGGTATATGCTGACAAATCCCAAATTGACACAATTCTTTCCTCAGTAACAGAATGATAATTCTACTCATTTGTCATCTCCATTTGGTGTCTGACAGACACCTTTAATTCAAAACAGACAATATGCACTTTTTAACTTTCCCCCAAATTCTGTTCTTCCTCTTACTTCCCCCTTTCTGATTAGTGCCACCACCAGTTACCCATTTTCTAGAGCCATGACTCTGGAGTGAATCCTAGACAATTTCCTATCTGTAGATACCCAGGATAATGTGGTTATCTTTCCCCTGGGACACCAGCAGCAGTAGCCAGGACAAAAATGAATGACTAAAGAAGATATGAGGACCGTTCTTGAAGAGATGTGAATCGCTTCAAAGAATCCCCATAAATAGTGGATGTGGTGTGGGTATTAAAAAGACCAGGTTCTGTAACTATAAACAAGAGGAAACAAGAGCTATAAACGAGAGGAATTTGAGTTAATCAAATTTGACCAATAGATTAGCAAGACCTAGAAATCAAATTCCACAGTTTGGGTGTTTGTTTCCTCTTCTATAATGTAAATCTCTAGAAATTATGAGCTGAGCTTATCAATCTTCAATTTCTCAGTGCCTGTGGTGCGTCCCAATATAAATTAGATACTTGACACTGTTCACTATTTAAATGAATAAATCAGTATAAACTGTAACTTTGCCAGGGCTGTTTACATTTGTGTGATTGAGGAAATTTGGTGGTATCTGAGTCCTTGATGGTGGAAGGAAGACACTCCTCAGTGAGCCCACATATCAGCCCATTCCCAGTGAGAGAAGCGGTTCAGAGTAGGGCTTCTGATGGCTTGTCAGTAAGTCATCTTGCCTTGTACTTAACCTATTCTGTAGCTCCACATGAATAAGCAAACAGCATCAGAAAGAAAAAGAGAGGCAAAAGTTCAGGAACAAATAACTTGCTATGTCTTGGAAACATTTGCCTCAAAGGATTTGGTAGCATAATTTTTAATAATTTTGTCTTTGTTTTGTTTTTTTCAAAACATCAACAAATAAGATCATGGGGAAAAAAAAGCACCATACTTTCATAGAATGTAAATGAGATGAAATAAAGGGAATGTTGTTTCTACTAGCATAAATATTTACCAGTCTGGTTAAACATTATAGAAATCAAGATAAACGGGCGCCTGCTTATGTTCAGGGGAGCACTGTATATTTGCTGAAAGCTACCCAGTGGAAACTGATTATTTTCTCTCTTCTATAATTTTAGTGTTGTTTGTTAAAGCATGTTCATTATTTATCTTGTGGGATTCCCATTTTGGTCAGGCCATTTCCTTGACATTACAAGAGCCAATGTCAGATGTTCATTGTGGTGACACTTATAAAGACACCCAGTAGAATATAATGAAGCCTGCAGTCAATAAATAAATAATGTTGACCTGAAAAGAACAGTGAAAGCACAACTTCTACCCACTAGTCACTACTGACTGTTAACTGCTCTGCAATACCACGGAAGAGCACTGTGCCCATGGCAACCCAGCAGTTGAACTCCGATGGTGAGGGATCTTTTTTTTTAACCTTGGAAGGGGGGCAGATGTGTGTTCACATGCCTACCATAGTTAATAATAACTTCTAAATCTGGCATTTCCTGATAATACAACAAGCTTATAAAACAGCTTTCATCCAAGACCTTAAAAGGCCTAAAATCAAGCAAGTATTATCAGCATTTGAAAGATAAGAAAGCCCCCAAAAGGTCATGCAATTTGCCCAAGGTCAGACAGAAAAACTTACTAAAGCAAAAATACAGCTCAAGGCAACCAACTCCCAGTCTGTTGTTCTAATTAGGCAGTTCTCTCCTGTGTTGGGCTTGAAGCTCTCCTTAAGTTCCCAAAAACCTCGGATGGATCGCTGAAGTCCAGGGAACGTTCCCAGAGGGCAGCTGTGGTTAACTGAACACCTTGCAACTTGCATGGTTCTATTATTAGTCTCATTAATTAGTTTAAAGCATTTCTCACAAAACAAATTCTCATAACATATGAAAATTAAGGATTTCCCTCTTGTTTTATAATCTCATAAATTAAGACATTAGAAACAAATTATAATTGAAATGAATGTATCACATTTTCACTTACAACTCAATAGAAAATAAAGCTACTGATTGTATCAGGTTTGGGTAACTTGAAAGAGGTGGGCAGAGGGTGCAGAAGCCATCCACAAACACTTCCTTCATGGTGCAGAGCATCCTGAGTTAAGCAGCCCAAAAACAATAGGAGTAAATTGCCTAAAACAGGCAAAGCACTCAAAAATACTAAGCAATGATGTTGAAGACATTTTCCCTTTCATCTTTATGCTGTTGCATTTGCTTTTCCCTAAACCCTGATGGCCCTTCCTCTCTCATCTCCCCTTCATCATGGTAACTCCCAAAGATCCAACTTAGGTATCCTCCCTTTCCTGAATCCTTGCCTGCTCTCCCCCTATCTTGCTGCATCCCTCCACAGCAGATTAGAGCCCTCTTCTGTGCTCTGTGACCCCCTAGGCTTCTCTCTCCACCAACTGCCTCTCTTCCAGTGCTTACATGGTCTCTCCTGTGCATTAGACTGAGCTCTGTGAAAGCAGGAAAAGTGTTTCCATTTTGTAAAGTTGGGAGAGGAGCCAGAAATTATTTCTCATCTCCTGTGATCTAGCTTGATACATAGAAAAGTTTAGGAAAATTTTCCAAAACTGGAAAAAGGGATTTTCCTATTTCAGCTCCAACACGTAAAGAGCTTAGAAGTTGTCACTCTAATCCTTAGAACAAGAAAGCTAAACACACTAAAACTCAGGGACTTTTCTTGGACCCATCAGAGAACTGAGATTGCAAGAAAACTGCCACCTAAAATCTGGAGACACAAGTGAATCCGGAAAGTCAAAACTCACAAAAATCTGGCCCTCTTGTTTTCCCAGCCAATGGCTTTGGGAAGTGTTCTCCTTGTGCTCCACTCTCTCTTGCCTTTCTCTGCCACCAGGGTTCCCTCCCCTCTGCAGCATCCTCTAATCCTTTTCTCCCCCAAACCATGTCTCCGCACTTCCTCTATGTGGCCTCTTCTCTCTCTCTAGTTGTGCAATGTGTTCTATCAGTCTTTGGGTCAATTTCTTGGTATTCAGAATGATTTGATAGTTATCTAGCTGTGTTCAAGGGACAAGGCAAACCTAGGGTCTTCCTACTATGCTTCCATCTTAGCTCTCCCCTGAAATGTCATCTTATAATAGAGTTTTACTTCTTGGCCATTCGGGATGTTTCCTACTTGTTTTTTTTTTTTTGCACTGGCTAGAACCTCTACTATAAGGTTGAATAGAAATGATGACAGCAGAAATCCTTGTCTTGTTTCTTGTCTTAGGGAAAGAGCGTTCACCATCTCGTTCGATATTAGGTGTAGGTTTTTCGTAGATGCTCATTACCAGGTTAAGGAATTCCCATTTATTCCTGTTTTGCTGTGTATTTTTATTAGCAGTGTAGATGTTACATTTTATCAAATAATTTTCCTGCATCTATTGAGATGATCATATTGATTTTCTTTTCAAGTTTGTTAATATGTAATTTAATTGATTGGTTTAGAATGTTAAATCAACCTTGCATTCCTGGGATAAACACACTTGATCATAATGTATATGCTTATGTTATATTTTTGGACTTAATCTGCTTTTGTTTAGAGTTTTTCTATGTTAATAAGGGATATTAGTCTATAGTTTTATTGTAACATCCTTGTCTTGTGGTATCTAGGTATGACAACTTCATAGAATGAATTGGAAAGTACTATCTCCTTTTCACCTTTCTGCATGAGTTTGTGTAGAATTATTATTATTATTTCTTCCTTAGATGTTTTATAGAATTCACTCATAAAACTAAACAAATAAAAATAAAAATCACCCAAATCTGTCATCTGAAGAAAATCACTGTGTGCTTGTCTATGTAATATTTTGAGATTACATAATGTACTGTGTTAAAATAATGGAGAATTACAAGTAATCTAAATGTACAATAAATAAATGGTTTGATAAATGTGGGTCATCTATACAACACAATATTATGCAATCATTAAAAATGTTGTTAAAAGTATTTTTAATTATATATAAGTTTACTTAGTGAAATGGGAGGGTGGGCTTTTATTGTTCTTTTGGGGGATTTGTTTTTGTTTTGCTATTGTTGGCTTATTTTTGTTTTTTTAAAAATACCTTGATAATATAACCTAGGAAAGTGAACCTTTTTTTAAAGATTTTGCTTATTTACTTTAGAGGGAGATAGAGAGTATGAGCAGGGAGAGAGGCAGAAGGAGAGGGAGAATCCCAAGCAGACTCCACACAGAGTGGAAAGCCTGATGTGGGGCTGCAGCCCAAGGCGAGGCTCAGTCTCAGGACCCTGGGATCAAGACCCGAGCCAAAACCAAGAGTCAGACACTCAACCAACTGAGCCACCGACGCCCATGGGAAACTGAACTTTTAAAGATACAACAATGTTCTACCTACCTAGGATTAAGAATTCACTTTAACTTTGAGTTATATTTGTTTTTAAGAAATGTTGAATATGATCTTTAGTTACACAAATTTAAGGAAAGGATCCACTGAGTAGCCTTGAAGAAAGCTGTGACACTATGACATCACCTGAATTCAGATTTTTTTTTTTACTTCAAAGTAAATTATGTTGCTGTTGTTGTTGTTTTTGTTAATGGTTAAACCGCAGCTTTTTCTATCTCTTGATTGTGTTTACAAAAGGAGGAACGAAAATGAAGGAAAATATTTGTCTATGAATAGCTTATGTCTTATCTCTGTATACATAACTCATGTGCTGCAAATTGCTACCTGATCTTGAAAGGATGTGTGCTGAACAGTTGCTTATAAGTGGTATAAGGTGAGAACCACAGGACTGCAGAAAGCACATGTAGAAATAAGCTTTAATGCAAGAAAAAACAGAAAATAAAACTAAGCTGGACTTTTGATGTCCTTTATGCTGTGTTAATCAGGATTGAATAACCCCAGATTTGCTGATGTTTGATAATATGTTCTAATATAATTTTCCTACCGTAATTTTCACACCCCCATGGGTCGGAAGAGTCCTCTAAATGAAGTAGATATTTCCTCTTCAGTCATGCTGGAGAAAGGCCACTTAGGACAGAAAATGAAAATTAGTAACTTAGCTTAGACGGAGACAAGTATCTGAACTCAAAGACGTGGAAATTCTTGGAGTTGAGACCTGTCCCTGGAGACCCACAGGAGAGCGGTCAGGGAGGGAGCCCCCTAGAGGACCCTGAGGGTACACCAGCTTAGAGAGTAGCTGCACTAGAAGCCAGTTTAAATTAGCCAAGTTGCCGTTGTGTTGGATATCCGGTACATTAATGCACGATACTCAGTGAAATCTTGCTCCAGGATGCAGCCTGGTTTGTACTGTGAGAAAAGAAAGAAGAGGCCTGGGAGTGAGAAACAAAAGGGAGAATGTGGCTTCCTTCTTAGAGGCCTGGGGTGAGGGAGCAATAGCAGAAACTAGCAGAAGAAAGCTGTGCCCAGAGGAACAGTTGATGGGAGAGGCATCTTGGTAGTGACGTGGGTGCACAAGGAGCTGAAGGGTGCAGACAGAAAAATTTTCCCTTCCTCCCTTCTTGGTTCTTCATCAGTTACATTGACATAGGACAGATTAACAAAGAAAAACAAATTTAATTTTGTATGTACAGGAGGCCGTAAAAATATGTGACCAAAAGGAGGTTGAGCAATTGAGGATTGTACGCCATCCTGAGCTAAGGAATGGGGACAGAGGCCTGGCTTCAAAGCGGAGGGCAATTCACAGCAAGAGAAGAAGTGCAAATATTTGGTGGTCAGGTGTTTGCCCTACCATCCCAATAAAACTTTTTTCAGATAAAAAGTTATCTCTGGTAATAGCTGTCTCTCTGGGCTAGGCCCCATATTTAAATTCTCTGAGTCAGTTAAGAGAGAGGTAAAACTTTTCCTGAGTCTACTTGGCCTTCATTGCCTAATGGCATAATCCACATGCCAAAGTGGCAGGTGTTGGGTGGCATTGTCTCCTTCCCTTGAAGGGAAACATGGGTAACCTGTCACCAAACGTGTGGAAAAGCACTGAGGCATCCTTGGAGTGCTGGTGGTTTAGAGAAAAAATAAAATTGAGATCATTTTGAAGGAGAAGAGAAAAGAGAATTTAGCAGGGAAACAATTGTGTTCAAATCCTGGCTCTGCCACATACTAGCTGAACAACCTAAGGTAAGTAGGTAGTCTCTCATCCCTTCGTTTCCTCATCCATAAAATGGGTATAATAGTAGCACTATTACAAATAGGTTGTCCTGAGGAGGATATGACTTACTACACATAAAGCTTGTAGAATAGTGTTGAATCACTGAAAGATCACTGTTAACACAGATCGGTGATGGCTCACTGTGGCATTTATCAATGGAAATGTAATCATGATGTAGCTGATGAAAAATGTCATGAAATAATATGTATATTTTAATCACATTTTGTTAATATATTTAGAGGTACAAAGAGAAATCATGGAAAAATATAGTCCAGTATCTCTGGACTGGGACATTACAGGCCCTTTTCACGTTTTCCTATTCACGTCTCTACTTCTAGAATTAGCTATAGTAACTTTCTTTAATAAAAAAAATTACATTTTTTTTTTAAGATTTTATTTATTTGACAGAGAGTGAGAGATAGTGAGAGCAGGAACACAAGCAGGGGGAGTGGGAGAGGGAGAAGCAGACTTCCCATGGAGCGGGGAGCCCGATGCGGGGCTCGATCCCAGGACCCCGGGACCATGACCTCAGCCGAAGGCAGACGCTTAACGACTGAGCCACCCAGGTGCCTCAAAAAAATTACATTTTAATACACAATGAAAGAGCAGCATAAGAATTCTGGAAAGTTGGGGGCCTGGGTGGCTCAGTTGTTAAGCATCTGCCTTCAGCTCAAGTCATGGTCCCAGGGTCCTGGGATCGAGCCCTGAATTGGGCTCCCTGCTCTGCCAGAAGCCTGCTTCTCCCTCTCCCACTCCCCCTGCTTGTGTTCCCTCTCTCGCCATGTCTCTTTCTGTGTCAAATAAATAAATAAAATTTAAAAAAAAAAGAAAGAATTCTGGAAAGTTGATTGATAAAAATCAGATTCTTCAATATGCCACAAGAAATTAATTTTAAGTTCAAAATGTCCTAAGAATTTAGAGGGAAAGTGCTGATTTGACTGTTTACCAGTGTGATGTTTAAAAGTTATAGTGCCTGCTACTATCCTGCTATCTTTCTAAAAATGTTTCCATCCTTGTCAGCAAAGAACACTATGCTAGAATCACTCTCAGTGAATAGGCAGGGAATGGACAGCCTTTAAAAACAGTCACTTGTTGGCACAAAAGCCACTATATTTTAACTTCACCTTGAAACACTGGATAAGACTGACCACTTAGTATTAAATAAAAAATAGAGTTGCTCTATCTACATTACCTGTCTACATTTTCACAACAACCTTATAAGAAAGGTGCTACAATTAGCAGATTTTTTAGTGGGCCCAGAGAGCTTACATAACTTGCCCCAAATTACACAGCCAAGAAAAGATCAAACCAGGAGCCAAATGAAAGCCTGGCGTATAACAAGGCACCACAGCTGCCCTGAGCTTCAGCCATAGGAACTCAAATCATGTGTGCATGCACTCACTCTACACAGACATGAAAAGAATCCCGGGCATACCTTATAACGAATTGTTCCCAAGGTTTTCCAGCGCTGACCCCTTGGACTTTAGAATTCTATATTAGCTTACAATTTGAGGCTAAATGGAAAAGTAGGAAATGCTATCACTAAAAACATTGAAACGTAAGAACAGCAATCACCTCCCCAAGCAAAACATCTGAAACAGAACTCTGTATCTTTGGGAACTAAGTATTACCACAAACCTTTTTTACTTGTCATTATAGACTATAGATGCCACTCGTTTTTTTCCATAAATAATTCCAGGGTGTCTGTTATATTCCAGGCACTGTATTGTAGACATTTACATTGGTCTCAAAAGTTTGCTTACAAGTGCTTTATTTTTTATTTCAAACTTCTCAGACCATCAGTCACCGAGATTCAGCATTAACGGAGCAATGGACCTGCCTCCAAGTACACGCACACTCCTGTGTACACATCGACAGAGGCCACGGGTTTCTCTTATGTTGCCTAAACAAGGAACAAATTTTGTATTCTCCCCGACTAACATTCAAGTAAAGTTTTATATCTATCTCTAGGAATTATGATGAAAGCAAGTAAGTGTATATTGATGAGATTCGGGACACACTACTCCAAAATATGGACCTTGGCATATTGAATATTTTAAGCCAAAGGAGTTTGAGAAAACAGCAGAAGCAAGGAGGTCACTTTGACCACCCCCACCAACTTCTCCCCTAAGACAGGTCATAAAATCCTTCATGGGGGAGGCGTCATCCCCTGTATCAGAAAGAAAGAAACACACTTATCTCCAAAGACAAAGGGCCACCAAGAAGAGTCCAAGAAACAGGACTTGCTCAGTCCCCCCCACTTACTACCTGACCTCATGCTCTGACCTATTGTATTTCTACACGACTGCCCACTCTTCATCAAACCTAGTATAAAATATTCAGGTGTGTGTCTTCACGTCTTCGTTTCCTTCATGAAGGCTCCCATGTCACATAGAACTTCTATAAATTTGTATGCTTTTCTCCTATTAATCTTTGTCAGTTTAATTTTCAGACCCAGCCAGACACCCTAAGAGGATCAAGGAAAACCTTTCTTCCTTTTCAATATACAAATAAAAGTGAATGCAATTGAAAGGCATCGATACCCAGCAGATATCTATAATTGAGGCCCATTTATCCCCAGTGACTTAAAAAAAAAAATGTCTGTGAAAATGACCATCCTCTGTGAATGGTGACGAAATCTAAGTCTGATTTTACACATGTAAGGCACTTTGTTTTGATAGTGATGTGTCTTTCTCCTTCTTCAAATGCAGGGAAAACTCTGCTGGAGCACCACCTCATCCTTTATTGCGGAAGGCCTGCTTTGTAATGGAGTCATTATCTTTCTGAGGACTGAGTAAGAGAAAGTGTTCCTTCTTTTTTTTGTATTGAAGTGCCTGCTCCTTGACTCAGTTATTAAAATGAGGGAGCAAATAGCTCCTTGTTCTAATTTTCCTTATCAGCCTCCACAGGGCCCATTTCAGGCTGTCTGTGAAGTGTTAGAATGCAATTGTGTGCTTGAATAAAAAGGAGAAACTGAATTAGAGCCTCTTAAGACCATTATATTGTCTTATTTAGTGACACTGTTTGCCTCACCATTACTAAGCAATGAGCCAGTGTTCTTCCTGAGTAATAATAATAATATCCACATTTAACTAGTGCTTTACACTTTACAAAGCACTTTTGCATACTTTATCCCTTTTCATCCATGCAACGAGCCATCAGGAGGGTGTTATGATCATCAGTTTATAAAGGAGGGGACTGAATTGTGATTAAGTTACAGTTTAAAACTTGAAAGCCAATCTTTGAAAGCAGATGAGCCTGGTATTGGAGCTGAGCTTGTCCCACCTTTGGGACAGACAGCCCTCCAGCTCATAGGACCTCAACGCTGAGCCTCCCTCTGCCTCTGGGTAGAAGCCTCTGGATCCTAACTTAAATGGTTACTCTTTGAAAGAACAGAAATGAGGTAAATCAGAAGCACTTCATATTAGTGGACAGAAACATGAATATTTGTTATTAAGCCATGTGTTAGAGAGGGCAGGTCATTTTTAAAAGGTTTCGGTTTTTGAACAGCTGTTTTAACCATGCATATTTATGTGAATGTTTTCATAATCTGTTTAGATATTCTGTCATATATCAAGAAAAGTCCACATTTTATAGAACATTTCAGTATTGTCACAAACAATCTTTGATTATGAATGACGCTAGCTGGCTTGCTTCTTTTAGAAACAAACACAATCCTAGATATGTTTGCATGAACCAATTTTCTGACAAACTAAATTTTGCGAGAGGTTTTCCTTATTTTACAGAATTCCCTGAAGATGCTATTTTATGATGCGAGTAATCTCTCTTTGACTAACTTTACTTAACAATTTGTGTTTTAAGTATAAAGTTTTTAAGTATAAAGTTTGTATTTTAAGTATAAAGTTTTCTTCAAGCAAAATGTACATAAATGACTCATAGATAGTTCAGTCCTCTAGTTTAAATCAGCTATAGTGTCCGCTGAATCCCTGCTGAGTGCCAGGACTCTGCTAGAGACGGAGAATTCAAAGACAAAAATACAAACGCTTGTGCTCAGGTGCTCACAACCCTAGGTGGAAAAGAAACTAACCAGGAAAATGTCCGAATTCTCCATTGGACGGTCTGCAAATCCCCAGAGATTTCTAAAACCATTCACATCATTTCCACCAGTAGCGCCCGATCTTAGCCTGGGGCCTCTAGAAAGTAGAGCCTTGGCAAGAATCAAAATGGTAATACTTTGGTCAGAGGCTGGAAGGCCAAGGCAGAGGGCACGGAAGGAAGGAAAGGAAGCAAGGAAGGATGTGATGTGACACACGGATGCCCCACTTCGCAGTCAGCCAGCAAGTTGTCGGGCACGTGTTAAAAAATAAACAGAAGCATACTAAAATTTTTTGAGAGTCCATCTGAGCAAAAATTGATTTGAATCAGGCAGTGCCCAACTGGCAGTGGTTTTAGGAGTGCTCCACGGACAGCAGCAGGGGAAAGACTTTTCTAGAGTGGAGGTGGAAGCAAAGCAAGGAAATTATTTGATTGGCTATAGTTTAAGCAGTTGCACTATTTGGGAAAGCCTCATTGGCTGTTAGTGATTGGTGGTCTTCAGGTTTCAATTTTTTAACCTGGAGGCATTCCAGGCTTAGGTTTTGGTTTGCTTCGGTAGGTTGCTGAGGTATTAGAACCACCTCAGTCTAATGGCCTCCTTGTTCAATTAATTTGGCACAGGGGTATTTATTCCCTAGGGAAACTTCTCTGGAAAGACTGTAAGAATGAACAACTCCTCAGAGTCGTCCCTGGAAGAGAGAAAGCACGGGAAGTTTATGTGCCAGGATCCCATCTTTGTTTGTTTGTTGGTTAGTTGGTCAAGGTTAACCCACATGGAACACTGTTGCAAATCAGCCCCTCTGTTCGCTCAGGAGTCAGGTACCTTGTTCAAGGCCAAGCATGGGGAGAATACCTGGTAAGGAAGGAACGGAGGGAGGGAGGGACTCTGAGATAGCATATTTACCTTTGATCTCAAGACAGCATCCCTTCTCATTTCTATATTTTAGACTCAATACATAAAATAATTACGTGATCTCCCCCCCAGAATATACTAAATGGAGATTGTAGGTGAGATTACTTTTTTATGTGGTCTTGAAGAATCATATGTCTCCCCTTAAAACACTTTTCCAGGTTATGGTCATTGTTATTTGGTTACTATCTGTAGCTTCCGCTAAATAGTAAGTTTTTGACAACAAGGATCACATCTGGTTTTTATTCCCATCGTATCTCCAGTAGCTGGCACTTACTAGGAGCTCGGCTGATATCTGTTGAGTGAATAAATGAATGGATGAGGTCAGCGTGTTCAACACTCAGGGAGTTGTTGGCCTTCAGCTGCAGCTCAGCTAGCCTCTCTGGTGGCCCTGTTGCGTACATTGAAAATGTTTTTATTCTTTGTCATATTTTTTTCATATGCTCTCAACGGCACATAAACATTAAGTGGTCATAATTATCTGTCTGTTCTTTAAGTCCTCCACTCCTCTTCTGTTTTTAGCTCTTGGGTTTTTTGAACAAGGGAAAGGAATTAGAGAAAAGCGGTGTCTTTTTATTTACGGATGCTGCTGTGTTTAAGACACGCGTGCACTCTGGGTGGCCAGTGTCCAAATGCCGGCTCTCTTGTGGAGTGCATGTGTATGTACTTTTTTAGAGGCCTGGGGGTGGGGAGAGTTTCTGCCAAGGCCTCTCTTCTGTGGAGTTCCTTGATGTGGGAAATCTGCTCCAGCTCAACTTCCCCTAGTGCCCCCTTAGCTCCCACTTCTGGTGGCCCACCCCTTGGGCTCCTGCTCCTTCAGTCCCCTCATCTAGCAATGAGCCCTCTCAGGTGGGTAAGCAGAAAGTATTAGCAAGGTGACTCAAGCCAAGTACCTCTGAAAGATATACTTGTCAACAAGGATTCCTTCACGTTGGTATGGCAGTGTGAAGGGGGAAGGGAGGGGAGAGAAGGGAGAAAAGAAAAGAAAGAGACAAAAGAAAATGTATATAACTGAACACCATTATCAAAAGCAACGATTTCAGGACACTAGACATCCTCAGGGCCAGCTATCTATCTTCCCTAATCCTCTCCCCCATCTGATTTTCTGGCCTTCGTCCTTTGGACTCAAATCACTACCAGGTGATTAAATGACTAAAGTTACTCTAATTCCTGTTGTGGTGGTATTGACAAGTATGAATGATGTAATGGTCTAGCCTATCCAGATAACACATTTGCAGTTTACTGGGTCCTTCAAAGCCTTACCTGTAAGGAAGAGAAGGGGAAATGTTAATTTAGAGCACTACTGCAAATCAATAAGGGAGATATTTTAGATAGGCAAGGGCATTCTTCCAGTTCTTCTTAAAGCTATCATTTACCTAAGTTGCTGCTTCCTCTCCTTCCTAAGAGCATTAAAATCTATATTTTTACTTAAGATAATGAGAATTATAATAATTTTATAAGACTTTTGTGGCACATTTTGAAATAATTGGAGACGTCCTGATGTGCCAAGGATTGAAATTCCCTGCACAAAATGGTTTGGTAGTTTGTGAAAAACTTATGTATTAAGATACTTTCAAAAGGAGACCAAACACCCAAATTTTCTCTCTAGAGCCTTGGTTCGAATCTTTAAATTATTCTGATCCGCTTTCACAGGTGCTACATGTGACAACTGAGCTATAATTGCTAGAGGTATTATTAATTAGATGGTGTGTTGTCTTTTTCTTTGATAAAGTTAAACTCTTACCATTATTCAGAAATTTTGAGTTGTTTAAATAGATTACATGTGCAGAGCGCCACCTGCTGGCGCAATATGTACACTCACGCAACTTTCCTTGATTATAGCTAAATACTCTGGTCATTTTTCTATTACCAAAATCACAATAATAAAATTTAATTTCAGGAAAAAAGTTATTAACATACATAAAATATGTGTATATTATTTTTTCTGAGATCACTTAAAAACTTCTAAGGAAAAAAAGTCACTGAACTCAGAAAACTTGACTTGGCTTTACCAACATCTAGCCAGGGAACCATGAACAAGTTTTTCATGTCACTGAGCCTCAGACTTCTAATCTGTAACATTTGGGTTAAAAAAAAGCTGTTCTGGATTAAATACAATACCACAGAATTTGAGGAAGGATGGAGGAATGAATGCAGAATGGAGAATTTACCTTCATTGATCTCAAGTCCTGCAAAATGAGATTTGCAGCTGGTGGAAAAATCAGAGAAGGCGGCATTGGTATGAAACTAAACGGCATTGTACAAGGGATGTACATCCCTTAGGAATTTATGTAAAATGCTTCTTGTATGCCCAACCCTTACATTAAAAATATATAGCTGTTTCTTAAAAAAAGAAAGAATTTTTAGTAGGAAAAAAACTAATATCTAGACTTAGGAAAACATGAAAGGCAAGAGACTAGAGATCACAATGAGATGAGAGAAAAGGTAAACTGCAAATAAGGAAGTGAGCTGTCCAGAGGATAGGACAGAGATTCATCCCAGAGCATGCCAGATGATGATGATGTCACAAGTGTGGGTAAAGGTGTATGTCTCAGGGGTAGAGGTACCACTAGGCTAGGTGTTGGCTGAGTTGTCCAGTGGGCATTGAATGGTCAACAGCAGCAAGGAGAAAAGACTATCGGCAGGTGTCCAAGTCCTTATGAAATATGAGGGAGAAACTAACACAAGAAGAAGGAATAGAGGATGGTATAGACAGACGGCATCAGTGCCAGAGCAGGTATAATTTTTGCTTGAGGATGGCAGTTTCCTCATTAGTCTCTTGCTCCATCTCTCTATCTCTCTATCTCTGGGTATAGTGTCCCAAAAGCCTTAAGCTAGCTTTAAGCTTTAATAACTCCAATTATAAATGTTACCAACTTACAAAAAAAAAATCATTTGAGTATTTAACTATTTGCATTTTATTCACTCTTATTTAGTTTTATGGCTTTTTAAATACAAATTTCTAATTTTAATTTGTAGCTCAGTCAAAGTTTGCCATCTTCAATCGGAGGAACTGAATATATTTATTCAGCCAAGATTGATTAAAACCTTCCAGCCTCCTAAGATTCACAAGTACCCCCTAGCAACAGTGGTGAGGGGCAACTTGGTTCCTATATCATAGGAATAATTATTTGATAGAGGAAGGTTGAGTCTCCTTTCCTTCTCAGTATGGCCAACTTCATTCAGACACACATACTCACATATTCACACATACATGCAGAGGCCAATTTGAAAGCCTGAACCTTGGGGAAGCTTCCCAGTTCGTTCCTGGAAGTACACAAAACAGCTGGGCAACTATTAAGATGTGGCACTGTTTCAGTTTCAAAAAAATAAGGACACACTCCTGGGAAAATTTTGCTAAATGGACCAGTAACAACTCAGATTCCCTGGCTTTTAATTTCTTCTTTATCCCTTGTATTTGAGCTCTGTGTCTATTCCCTTGTAGAAAGAAGTCAATTACATTAAAAACGTATTTTAATAAAACTGCAGTCAAGCTTACCATGTATATGGTATATGTTATTTATTAGATTGTGTCAGTGTATTGTCTATTATATATTATGTTATGTATGAAACATATTTTCTTATAAAAGTACAAAACCTGAGGCCATGCTGCTAATTTTAGCATGTGTTCAGGGGCGGTAGAGCAGAATAGCTAAAAGCATGAACTCTGGACTCAGACTAACTTCCATTCTACCTACTAGTTAAGTAATCTTTGGTTAGTTAACCACCCTGAGATTCAATTTCTTCTACTATGAAATGAGGATGGTAATAATGCTCCTCATCTCATAGGTTCTTGAAGAGGATTTAAAAAGATAATGTATGGAAGGCCATAGCAATGCATCAGAAAGGTTGTCACTTACAGTCCAATTAGCTCAACCTGCATCCCATCATCGCTTTCCTGTTCCTCCCTCTCCATGTGTTAACCTGACCTGCCTCAGCAATCATTTGAAGTGGGAAGTTAAATCTAACTTGCAAATCTTCTTTTTCCAAATTCCTTCCAGAAAAGAATGCTCCCTTTTCTTTGATCTCCTCTCCCTACATAAGAATTTGGGGCTGAAATGTAAAACAATTAAATTCATTTTAATTCCAGGGTGATCTTAGCATATTGGAGCTCTGTGTCTATTCATTGTAATCGACTTTAAATGTTAGATTCTAGTTCTTAAGCCAAAAAGAAATGTGGATTTATTCTTGGCAAGCCAAATTCTCATTCCTTGGTGTTCCCTGGATAAAAACAAAATGGAGATTATTAAAAGGTTAAAATATTTTTGGAAATTGTAACTATTATGCCTAGCTTTAACTAATTAACCCTTCCATTGAATTAATGACAGGGTTAATTAGCTCATACGGGATACATCATTTAGTTTAGAGGGGAAAAAAAAGCCTTGGAGATTAGAGTCATTCTTTTGCCACCTTGTGGTGTCATTTCCATACTGCACTGAGTTAAATAGATCTTTACAAAGGCTGGATAGATACATTGTTCATCTATGTAATTTTAGTATATCTCAGCATGATATTTAAAGCTGCCACTTAAAACTACCAGATGATTACACTTGGTCCTTTTTTCAAAATGCCAGATACTCAAAAGTTCAGTCTTGGTATCCTTTTAAAGGGGGAAATATTTCATATACAGTAGCAATAAATGACACAAGACATGAGGAACAGCTGAGTTTACAAAGGAAGACTGGAATTTGCACAGTTCTGTGGGTTTCTTACTTAGAAGCTACAGTCTCTGCAAGTGTATCATTCCTACTTTTTTTTTTTTTTTTTAAAGATTTTATTTATTTATTCATGAGAGAGAGAGAGGCAGAGCGAGAAGCAGGCTCCCAAGGAGCAGGGAGCCCGATGCGGGACTCGATCCCAGGACCCTGAGATCATGACCTGAGCCGAAGGCAGACGCTTAACCATCTGAGCCACCCAGGCGCCCTCATTCCTACTTTTTTATCGGTACAACTACTGATATCCTTGAAAGATGTAATCAACGCAACTTAGACTTCTTACCTTGAAGACAAAATGCTGTTCTGTGATGCTGCTGTGGTTTTGTTAACTTTCCATTCTCATATCCAGATGGCCATTTCCTTCACCTCCTTCACTTCAATCTAATGCTGACAAGGCGAGAGCCCTAACGTCACCCTCATCTTCAGTCACCAGCATTAGCTGCAAGACACAACCCCAGGATATCAGTGCCAAGGTCAAGAAAATCTTTAGGTTCTATAATTTCTGGTTCACTTTTATTTCCACCACACACTTGAAACATGCTTTTATGTATACAGCACATAGAAAACAAAAATTCTTCTATTTCTTTGGCTCCAAAAGAGGACTACCAGAGATGACCTTTAAAGCTAAAACAGAACCCACAACTTAAATAAGCAAATCTGTACTTTTCCGACTGAAGTGCTACCTGAACATTGGACCACAGATGCATCCATCCTGAAATAACACCCTGCTTTGTCTCAGAGATAGCATTATAAATGAATTCACTAGACAGGACTTTTTTTTTTTTTCTTAAAGATTTTATTTATTTATTTGACAGAGAGATCGGGAACACAAGCAGGGGGAGTGGGAGAGGGAGAAGCGGGCTCCCTGCTGAGCAGGGAGCCCGATGTGGGGCTCGATCCCAGGACCCCGGGATCATGACCTGAGCCGAAGGCAGACGCTTAACGACTGAACCACGCAGGCGCCCCTAGACAGGACTTTCTAACCGGATCAGTTATGCTATTACAACAAATGGTTAGCTGAGTAATCTGTATCAGTTAGTTGTATAAAAAACCATGCAAAACGTACTGACTTAAAACAATAATTCCGCAGTTCAGCCGTTAGGACCGGGCTCAGCCGGTGGCTCTTCTGGTCTTCATTAGGCTCTCACATGCATCTGTGGTCATTTGCTGGGTTGGCCAGAAGGTGGTCTAAGATGGTCTCAGTCAAGACTACTTGTCTCTGCTATCCACGGTATCTCACCCCTCAGCAGGCTCATTCTGGCTTATTCTCATGGTATCAGAGCAGATTTTCAAGGCCTGTTAAGGCCAAAACTTGAAACTTGCCTGAGAATTATTCAAGGATTCTTGAGGCCTAGGCTCAGATTTGATACACTGTCACATCTGCTGCATTCTATTAGCCAAAGTGAGTCACAAGCCTGGCACAGTCACATTGTAAAGGGCATATATCCAAGGAAGAGTGTAGAAGGATGATTGTGACCTCTTTTTTTTTTTCAATCTGCCATTTTTATACGCAACATATGTAATTGCATCATCTTTATTTGAATACTTTCAAGCAACTATTAACAGACACAGAGGAAGAAGAAATTAACAATAATACAATAATAGTGGGGGACTTTAATACCCCATTTATGTCAATGAATAGATAATACAGACAGAAAATCAGTAAGGAAATAGTGGCTTTAAATGACACATTGGACTAGATGTACCTAACATATATATTCAGAACATTCCATCCAAAAAAAGTGTAATATACATTCTTTTCAAGTTCATATGCAACATTCTCCAGAATGTATCACATGTTAGGATGCAAAACAAGTCTTAACAAATTCAGAAAGATTAAAATCATAACATGCATACTTTCTGACCACAACAGTATAAAACTAGAAATCAAAAAAAAAAAAAAAAAAAAGACCCTGGAAGGAACACAAATACATGGAAGCTAAATAACATACTAATAAGCAATGAATGGGTCAACCAAGAAATCAAAGAGGAAATTAAAAAATACATGGAGACAAATGAAAATGAAAATACAACAGTCCAAAATCTTTGGGGATGCAACAAAAGCTGTTCTAAGAGAGAAAATTATAGCAATACAGGCCTACCTCAAGAAATAAGAAAAAACTCAAATAAACAACTTAACCTCACACCTAAAGGAGCTGAAAAAGAAGAACAAAGCCCAAAGCCAGAAGAAAGGAAATAATAAAGATCAGAGCAGAAATAAGTGAAATAGAAACTAAACAAAATAATAGAACAGATCAATGATGGTTCTTCGAAAAGATAAACAAAATTGATAAAACTTTAGCCAAACTCATAAGGAAAAAAAAGAGAGAGGACCCAAATAAATAAAATCAGAAATGAAGGAGGAGAAATAACAGCCAAAACCACAGAAATATAAGGGATTATAAGAGAATACTATGAAAAATTATATTCCAACAAATTAGACAACCGAGAAGAATTGGACAAATTTCCAGAAACATACAACCTCCCAAACGGAATCAGGAAGAAAGAGAAAATTTGAACAGATGATTACCAGCAATGAAGTTAAATCAGTAATCAAAAAACTCCCAACAAACAAATGTCCAGAACCAAATGGATTCACTGGTAAATTCTACCAGACATTTAAAGAAGAGTTAATCAATACCTATTCTCCTCAAACTCTTTCAAAAAATGGAAGAGGACAGAAAGCTTCCAAATTCATTCTGAGGCCAGCATTACCCTGACACCAAAACCAAATAAAGACACTATAAAAAAAGAGAACAACAGGCCAATGTCTCTGATGAACACACATGCAAAAATTCTCAATAAAATATTAGCAAACCAAATCCAACAATATATTTTTAAAAAATAACCACGACCAAGTGGGATTTATTCCTGGGATGCAAAGATGGGGTTCAAATTCACAAATCAATCAACATGATACATCACATTAAAAAGAGAAAAGATAAAATCCATATGATCACCTCAATAAATGCAGAAAATACACTTGACAAAGTACAACATCCATTTATGATAAAAACCCTCAACAAAGTAGGTTTTAGAGGGAATGTACCTCAACACAATAAAGTCCATATATGAAAAATCCATAGCTAACATCATATTCAATGGTGAAAAACTGAGAGCTTTTCCACCAAGATTAGGAACAAGACAAGAATGCCCACTCTCACTACTTTTATTCAACATGGTACTGGAAGTCCTACCCACAGCAATCGAATAAGAAAAAAAAAAAAAAAGGCATTCAAATTGGTAAGAAAGAAGTAAAGCTTTCACTATTTGCAGATGACATGATATTATATATATAGAAAACCCTAAAACCTCCACCAAAAAACTAGAATTGATAAATCAATTTAGTAAAGTCACAGGATACAAAATTAATATACAGAAATCTGTTGTATTTCTATAATAATGAAGTAGAAAAAGAAATTAAGAAAACAATCCCATTTACAACTGCACCAAAAATAATAAAATACCTAAGAATAAATTTAGCCAATGAGGTTAAAGATCTGTATTTCAAAACTATAAAACATTGATGACAGAAATTGAAGATGACACAAACATATGGAAAGATATCCCATGCTCATGGAAAAAACAATATTGTTAAAATGTCCATACTATCCAAAGAAATCTACAGATTTGATGCAATCCCATCAAAATACCAACAGTGTTTTTCACAAAACTGAAACAAATAATCCAAAAATCTGTATGGAACTACAAAAGAGCCCAAATAGTCAAAGCAATCTTGAGAAGAACAAGGCTGGAAGTATCACAATGCCAGATTTCAAGATAAACTACAAAGCCGTAGCAATCAAAACAGTATAGTACTGGCACAAAGATAGACATATAGATCAATGGAACAGAGAGCTCAGACATAAACCCACCCTTACATGGTCAATTAACCTATGACAAAGGAGGCAAAAATATACAATGGGGAAAGACCGTCTCTTCAACAAATGGTGCTGGGAAAACTAGACAGCAACATGCAAAAAAGTGAAACAGGGCCATTTTTTTATGCCATACACAAAAAATAAACTCAAAATTGATTAAAGACCTAAATGTGAGACCTGAAACCAAAAACCCTAGAAGAAAACATAGGCAGTAATTTCTTTGGCATCAGCCATAGCAACATTTTTCTAGATATGTCTCCTCAGGCAAGGAGGAGGAAAATCAAAATTAAACTATTAGGACTATACCAAATAAAATGCTTTTGCACAGTGAAAGAAACCATCAACAAAACAAAAAGGCAACCTACTAAATGGGAGAAGATATTTGTAAAATATATATCCAATAAGGGGTTAATATTCAAAAAATATGAAGAACTTCATATTCAATGGTGAAAAACTGAGAGCTTTTCCACCAAGATTAGGAACAAGACAAGAATGCCCACTCTCACTACTTTTATTCAACATAGTACTGGAAGTCTATTCAGATGAATAGACATTTTTCCAAAGAAGACATCCAGATGGCTAACAGACACATGAAAAGATGCTCAACATCATTCATCATCAGGGAAATGCAAATCAAAACCACAATGAGATATCACCTTACACCTGTCAGAATGGCTAAATTCAAAAAGACAAGAACACGTGTTGGTGAGGATGTGGAGAAAAAGGAACCCTCATGCACTGTTGGTGGTAATGCAAATTGGTACAGCCACTGTGGAAAACACTTTGGAGGTCCTCAAAAAATTAAAAATAGAATTACTTGGGGCACCTGGGTGGCTCAGTTGGTTAAGCGACTGCCTTCGGCTCAGGTCATGATCCCGGAGTCCCGGGATCGAGTCCCGCATCAGGCTCCCTGCTCGGCAGGGAGTCTGCTTCTCCCTCTGACCCTCCCCCTCTCATGCTCTCTCTCTCTCTCTCATTCTCTCTCTCTCAAATAAATAAATAAAATAAAATCTTTAAAAAATTTAAAAAAAAATAAAAATAAAAATAGAATTACCATATGATCCAGTAATTCCACTACTGGGTATTTACCCAAAGAAAATGAAAAGACTAATTTGAAAAGATATATGCACCCCTAAGTTACTGCAGCATTATTTACAAAAGCCAAGTTATGAAAGCAACCCAAAGGCCCACTCATAGATGAATGGATAAAGAAGATGATATATGCATGCAGTGGAATATACTCAGCCATAAAAAAGAATGAAATCTTACCATTTGCAAGGATGTGGATAGAACTAGACAGTATTATGCTAAGTGAAATATGTCAGTCAGAGAAAGACAAATACTATATGATTTTACTCATATGTGGAATTTAAAAACAAAACAAATGAACAAACAAGAAAAAAAGACAAACAAAAAAACAGACTTATAAATAGAACAAACTGGTGGTTACAAGAGGGGAGGTAGGTGGGGGAATGTGTGAAATAGATAAAGGGGATCAAGAATATACTTATTTCAATGAATAGTAATGTATAGAATTGTTGAATCATTATATGTATGCTTGAAACTAAGAAAATACAAAATAAAATAATTTTTAAAAGAAACATATATATACTTTCAAGTTCGTTCCCATTCAGTTTAGGACAGTGATGTAATACAGCAGACTCCCCATTTCACCAGGAAGCTAATAATATTTACACGGAAACTTATTCAAATCATTTTTACAAACTTTCTCAAAATACCAGCCCTATTTTAACCTGATATTGTACATTTAACTCCACAGATTGTAACTGGGAATTGATAATTAACTTCAATGCCACACAGAAAAATAATGCATTCCAGTGGGGAAAGTAGTGAACTAGAAATCAGATAAAACATTTGCATTTTGGTTCCACCTGTGACTCCCTACAATGGTGTCTTCAGGCTAAACCTAAGGACCAGGTTATTACCCAAATTTATAAACTCCACTCAATCAAAATAGGAGAAATGAATGAAGAGAAAGAGGTGGTGATGTTGAAGAAGGCACATGATTTCCCTGAGATATTCTTCTTTGTGGGGGGTAGCCTGAGTACTAGTTTGAGAAATAGAAAGCCTGGGATTCCATTCTCAGCTCTGCCACTTACTTATTGGTGACCTTGGAAAGAACTTGATATCTATAAGGTTGTGTTTATTCATTTCCATAATTTAAAGCAACAGATTTCAAAAATCCCTGTCAGCTCTTTAAAAAAAAAAAAAAAAAAAGTGTGCTGACTTTGGAGGGTCCTGAATTCACCATATAATTACTATGCCTAATTCCCGTCTTTCCTCACCTCCCCCTACTCTCTACTTCCCAACCATCATGGAAAAAAAAATTCCAAAAATGTGTAGGATGGCCTCAATCCAGCTGGGCTGAGCGTACTTGCAATGTAAATGGAAGAATTCAATATGCTAACATTGGTAGTGAGTGAAACTTGTTTGACAGTCAGATTACATGACAGACAAGACAAGACAAGGCTGCCAACAACATCCTGGATGTGTGACTGGGGTGGGGGCTGTGAAGAATGACAGTGACATGAAGGAAATAAAGGCTATTCCCAGAAAACAGATGATCCAACAGAGAATAAAAATGAAGCTGTTTTGAAGAAGGTAGATAATACTTCTAGATAAACTTCTTGAATAGTTACAGGGATTGGTGATTAGAAAAGGTCTGAAAGCCTAAAGTCAAAATACAAGAACAGAGTACACAGTTCAGGGCTGCTAAATGGGGCTGTGTGCCAGAAAAGAGGAGATTCAGAGAGACTTCTAGGAATGGGATTCCAGTAAACAATGAGTACTCAGTTCAACTCAACAAATTCAACAAATGGGTATTGAGAGCCTATTTTATGCCAAAAGATATTCTTGCAATAAAAGAAATTTTGAAATTCATATTCTTGTCCTCATTGAGCATTTCAGTAAGGAATTGCAGACCATAAGCAATATAAACAAATATTATGAATTAGAAAGTGCTAGGTGTTATGGGAATAAATAAACCTGGAAAGGTATTCCCGGGTGGGTCAAGTAGGTTGCAATTTTAAACAGGAAGGCTTCAAGGTGAAGGTGGTATTTGAACAAAGACTAGAAAGGTGTGAGGGGGTTAGATGCATAGGCATCTAGGGAAAGATGGTCAAAGCAGAGCATGCCTTGTAGATTCTAGGTGCAGAGAAGCCAATGTAGCTGGAATGGAGGGAGTGGAGGGGAGAGGTGTAGGAGATCAAAGAGGAGAGCTGGTGTGGGGGAATGTTAGGTGGCCACCGTAAGGATGTGAACTTTTACTTGGAGCATCCTAGGAAGTCAGGGTGTGGCTCTGGGCAGAAATCTGGCTTGAATGCATGGGGCTTTGGGCTCAGTCTGGCCTGGTTGGTTCATAAACATTTGTATATAAGAAAGACAAATATAAAACAGAACCAAGATCTCCAAATCAGTTTTCTCTTCATTCAGTTAACAACTATTTATTTATTTTTTTTTTAAAGATTTTTTATTTATTTATCTGAGAGAGAGAATGGGAGACAGAGAGCATGAGAGGGGGAGGATCAGAGGGAGAAGCAGACTCCCTGCTGAGCAGGGAGCCCGATGCGGGACTCGATCCAGGGACTCCAGGATCATGACCTGAGCTGAAGGCAGTTGCTTAACCAACTGAGCCACCCAGGCGCCCCAACAACTATTTATTGAGTGACCAAACATAAGCCTCAATTCTAGGGATACAACATTGAGTATACACAGACCTACCATAGGAATGAAGATTTAGTGGAGAGAGAAATGAGTCACAACTCAGATGTAACTTTTTTTATTCTTTTATAAATAAACCTAATTCGCTCAAAGGCCTTCATTTCCACTAACAGGAAAAAAAAAAAAAAAGTTACCCATTCACAGTAACTTCTATATTAAAAACAAAAACAAAACCCTCTCTTCCAATTTAGCTCAGTCTCTTTGGTTCTTCCAGGTTTGGGGTTTTCCCCCCTCTCAGAGTGTAGGATAAGTTTATATAACAAGGGAGAGGCTTCTCTTCCCATGTTGATCTCTGAGGTATCCCAGCACCTCACCTTGGTCTCATTTTGTGAGCATCCTTCTTTCAGCTGACTATTCTCTCAACATTGCCAACATCAGTGGTCTCCCCCACTGCTGGGGACCTGCCTTTGCCCTAGTCCCCATTGATGGTGCTGGTTCTCTGTGACTCTCCCAAGACTCCCGCCGGCCCCTAGCTTTGGACTATTTACCTGCAAGCAAATTGGTCCCACACTTCTGGACACATTCCACATACCCCATACGAACATATGAACCATCTTCATCTTCTTCATGACACTCACAGACTTCAGGGAATCAAGGAGGGTAAACCCTCACAACCACTTCACATTAGAGGAAAGCACTATAGGACTTTTCCCTCAATTTCTCTGATGGAAAACCTGGCACAAAGGCACTCTGCTCTGCAACTCCCCAAACCTTTCTGACTTGTCTTTCTTCCCCCAAACCAAGGTGCACACCCTGAGGTAGGGGCAGGGAATAAGTCCTACACCTATCTCCATTCTACAATTCCTCCTTCTCTTCCCCATGCAGGCTCCTACCTGAGCTGAAAAGGTGGCCTTTCTCTGCTGTGTAGTGAATGCCCTGATACAGACTGCATTCTCTCTACTCAATACCTTGGTCTCAGGTTCCCTTTATGCTCTTGAAAAATTTAAGGACCCCAAAGAGATTTGTATGGGTTGTATCTATTAATATTTAATGTATTAGAAATTAAAAGATAATTTTTAAATGCTTATTTCCAAATTATTTAAATTATTTTAAAAATAACAATAAACCCATTACATGTTAACATAACACATAATATTTCATAGAAAAAAACTAAATTTTCGGAAAAGAGTAGCACTGTTTCATGTTTTTGCAAATCTCTTTAATATCTGCTTGATATATGTCTTAGTTCTGACTGCTATAACAAAAATACCATGGACTGGTGACTTAAACAATAGAAATTTATTCTTCACAGTTCTGGAGGCTGGGAAGTCCAAGATCAAGGCATCAACAGTAAGCAGATTCAGTATTTTGTGACCTAGTCCTGGTTTGAAGATAATTCATTACCTGCTTACTATGTCTCATTTGGCAGGGAGGGAAGGAGGAAGTCGGGGGAGAGAGAGAGAACTCTGTCCTGTCTGTTCTTAAAAGCTCACTAATTCCATCATGAGAGCTCCATCTTCATAACTTAATTACCTCCTACAGACTCCATATACCATACCATTGGGTATTAGGGTTTCAACATAGGAATTTGGGGAAGACACAAACATGCATCCATAACAATAGAAGACAGCTGGATTCTCATCTCTGTTTCTGCATTCAGTGTGTTTCAATATGTTGTTTTGGTTGAAATACACCAAGAAAATCTGGCCACACTGATATGTAGTTGAAAAGGGGAGAAGTATTTTCATAGCCTTTTCAGATTATAGTGTATATTCTTCTTTGATACTATGCCAAAACTTGGTAAGTGGTGGTATCTTAAATGTTAGTTACAATGTTACATCTGAAATGCAATTAGTGAACTTTTTAAAAAGATTTTTATTTATTTATTTGACAGAGAGAGAGAGTGCACAAGCAGGGGGGAGGGGCAGAAGGAGAGGGAGAAGCAGGCCCCCCGTGGAGCCGGGAGCCCCACGTGGAGCTTGATTCCAGTACCCCGGGATCATGACCTGAACCGAAGGCAGATGCTTAACCAACTAAGCCACCCAGGCGCCCCAATTAGTGAACTTTTTGAATTCCATTATGCTAAAATCCATTGGTCTCTCTTACACTTTGAATGGATCTTTTACCCATATGTGATTTTGCATCACACATGGTTCATTTAAAAATATTGGTTTACGGGGGCGGAGCAAGATGGCAGAGGAGTAGGAGACCTGGATTTCGTCTCCTCTCAGGAATTCAGCTGGATAGGGATCAAACCATTCTGAACACCTACAAACCCAACAGGAGATCGAAGAAAAGAATAGCAACAACTCTCTCATCAGAAAAGCGACCACTTTCTGGAAGGTAGGACGTGCGGAGAAGTGAATCTGAGGCGATATTCGGGAGGATAGACGGCGGGGGAGGGGCCTCCGTCGGCCGCTTCTGGCAAGTGATAGAGCCGGGGAGCACAAAATCGGAACTTTTAGAAGTCGGCTCCGCCGAGGGACGTCACTCTGGTGGCTAAGCGGGGGGTGGAACCCTCCGGGACAGTGTGGTCTCAGGACCCTCGGGGTCACAGAAAGACCGGGGGTGCCTGAGTGTGGCAGAGCTCCCAGGTATCGGAGCGGGGAAGCCGGCTGCAGAGGCGGAGCCCAGGCGCGGGCTCTCAGCTCGGGGTTGATCCGCGGCACAGCCGGGCCACTGCTCCTCCAGCAGGGACCCAACAAGCGGCAGATCCAGGGAGACTCACCTTCCTCCCCCGGGAGGAGCCGCGCGGGAGAGCACCGCAGGGATCTGCTGGGTTTGGAGACTCCACCGGGGGTCGGGTGCCAGAGATAAAAACGCGCGGTCACAGGCGGGGTGAGCACGGAGTGTGGCCAGAGACCGGGGAGACGGGAGTGACTGACGGCTTTTCTCTGGGGGCGCACTGAGGAGCGGGGCCCCGAGTTCTCGGCTCCTCCGGGGCGGAGATTGGGAGGCCGCCATTTTCACTCTCCGCCTCCAAAACTGTACGGAAAGCTCGCAGGGAACAAAAGCCCCGGAGAGCAAACCCGAGCAGATTACTTAGCTGGGAGGGGGCAAGGGCGGGGCAATTCCGCCTCCGGCAGAGACATTTGGAAACCACGGCAACAGGCCCCTCCCCAGAAGATCAGCGAGCACAGCCGGCCAAGACCAAGTTTACCGATCAATGAGAACGGCAGAACTCCAGCACTAGGGGAATACTGCACATAGAATCCATGGCTTTTTTACCATGATTCTTTAGTCTTTCAAAGTTAAGTTTTTTTAATTTTTTTTTTTTGAATTTTTTTTTTCCCTTTTTCAACCAAAATAATCCCTTTTTTTAAAAAACATTTTTGGGGCACCTGGGTGGCTCAGTTGTTGGGCATCTGCCTTCGGCTCAGGTCATGATCCCGGGGTCCTGGGATCGAGCCCCGCATCGGGCTCCCTGCTCGGCCGGAAGCCTGCTTCTCCCTCTCCCACTCCCCCTGCTTGTGTTCTCTCTCTCGCTGTCTCTCTCTCTGTCAAATAAATAAATAAAATCTTAAAAAAATAAATAAATAAAATAAAAAAATAAAAAATAAAAAACATTTTTATTTTTCATTTTTAGAGTCATATGCTATCCCTTCATAGTAGTTACCCATATTTTTGGCATATATATATAAGTTGTTCTCTCTTTAAAATTTTGAGATAGTTTCTTCTAACAAATTAAAATATATCCTAAATCTCTAGTATATGGTTTTTTATACTCCCCTGCCTGATCACATTCCCTCCCTTTTTTTTCTTTTTTCTTTTTTTAAATCCTCTTCTTTCTTTTTTCAAACAACTTATCAATTCCTTTTATAAAATTTTTTATAATTTCCATCTTTACAGTCATATTCCATCCCTTCATAATATCAACCCTTATTTTTGTACATATATAAGTTTTTCTTTCTTTAAAATTTTGGGAGGCACTTTCTTCTAAAAGACCAAAATACACCCCAAATCTAGTGTGTGGCACTGATCTATATACCAGCCTGATCATATTTGATCACATTCTGGTTTTTTTTGTTGTTGTTGTTGTTGTTGTTGTTTTGTTTTTTTGTTTGTTTTTATCTTTATCTTTATCTTTTTTTTCTTTTTCTTTTTTCTCTCTTTCCCTTACTTTTTCCACTGCTTCTGGTCTTTTCTGATTTGTTTAGAGTATATTTTCTGGGGACGTTGTTACTCTGCTAGCATTTTGTTCTCTCATTAATCTATTCTCCTCTGCACAAAATGACAAGACGGAAAAAATCACCTCAACAAAAAGAACAAGAGGTAGTACCGACTGCCAGGGACCTACTCAATACGGACATTAGTATGACGTCAGATCTAGACTTCAGAATCATCACTTTAAAGATACTAGCTGGGCTTGAAAAAAATATGAAAGTTATTAGAGAAACTCTTTCTGGAGAAGTAAAAGAACTAAAATCTAACCAAGTAGAAATCAAAAAGGCTATTAATGAGGTGCAATCAAATATGGGGGCGCTAACTGCTAGGATAAATGAGGCAGAAGAGAGAATCAGTAATATAGAAGACCAAATGATGGAAAATAAAGAAGCTGAGAAAAAGAGAGATAAACAACTACTGGATCACGAGGGCAGAATTGAAGAGATAAGCGATACCATAAGATGAAACAACATTAGAATAATTGTGATCCCAGAAGAAGAAAGAGAGAGAGGAGCAGAAGGTATAATGGAGCAAATTATAGCAGAGAACTTCCCTAATTTGGGGAAGGAAACAGGCATGAAAATCCAGGAAGCACAGAGAACCCCTCTCAAAATCAATAAAAATAGGTCAACACCCCGACATCTAATAGTAAAACTTACGAGTCTCATAGACAAAGAGAAAATCCTGAAAGCATCTCGGGAGAAGAGATATGTAACCTACAATGGTAGAAACATTAGATTGGCAACAGACCTATCCACAGAGACCTGGCAGGCCAGAAAGGACTGGCAGGATATATTCAGAGCACTAAATGAGAAAAATATGCAGCCAAGAATACTATATCCTGCTAGGCTGTCATTGAAAATTGAAGGAGAGATAAAAAGCTTCCAGGACAAACAAAAACTAAAGGAATTTGCAAACACAAAACCAGCCCTGCAAGAAATCTTGAAAGAGGTCCTCTAAGCAAAGAGAGACCCTAAAAGCAACATAGACCAGAAAGGAACACAGACAATATACGGTAACAGTCACCTTACAGGCAATACAATGGCACTAAATTCCTATCTTTCAATAGTTACCCTGAATGTAAATGGGCTAAATGCCCCAATCAAAAGACACAGGCTATCAGACTGGATTAAAAAACAAGACCCATCGATATGCTGTCTGCAAGAGACTCATTTTAGACCCAAAGACACCCCCAGATTGAAAGTGAGGGGGTGGAAAACCATTTACCATGCTAATGGACACCAAAAGAAAGCTAGGGTGGCAATCCTTATATCAGACAAATTAGATTTTAAACCAAAGACTGTAATAAGAGATGAGGAAGGACATTATATCCTACTTTAAGTAGGTCCTTTCAGGATCTATCCAACAAGAAGATCTAACAATTGTAAATATCTATGCCCCTAACATGGGAGCAGCCAATTATATAAGGCAATTAATAACAAAAGCAAAGAAACACATCGACAACAATACAATAATAGTGGGGAACTTTAACACCCCCCTCACTGAAATGGACAGATCATCTAAGCAAAAGATCAACAAGGAAATAAAGACTTTAAATGACACACTGGACCAAATGGACTTCACAGACATATTCAGAACACTGCATCCCAAAGCAACGGAATACACATTCTTCTCTAGTGCCCATGGAACATTCCCCAGAATAGATCACATCCTAGGTCACAAATCAGGTCTCAACCAGTACCAAAAGATTGGGATCATTCCCTGCCTATTTTCAGACCACAATGCTTTGAAACTAGAACTCAATCACAAGAGGAAAGTCAGAAAGAATTCAAATACATGGAGGCTAAAGAGCATCCTACTGAAGAATGAATGGGTCAACCAGGAAATTAAAGAAGAATTAAAAAAATACATGGAAACCAATGAAAATGAAAACACAACTGTTCAAAATCTTTGGGATGCAGCAAAGGCAGTCCTAAGAGGAAAGTATATAGCAATACAAGCCTTTCTGAAGACACAAGAAAGGTCTCAAATACACAACCTAACCCTACACCTAAAGGAGCTGGAGAAAGAACAACAAATAAAGCCTAAACCCAGCAGGAGAAGAGAAATAATAAAGATCAGAGCAGAAATCAATGAAAAGAAACTAAAAGAACAGTAGAACAGATCAACGAAACTAGGAGCTGGTTCTTTGAAAGAATTAATAAGATTGATAAACCCCTGGCCAGACTTATCAAAAAGCAAAGAGAAATGACCCAAATCAACAAAATCATGAATGAAAGAGGAGAGATCACAACCAACACCAAAGAAATACAAACAATTATAAGAACATATTATGAGCAACTCTATGCCAGCAAATTAGATAACCTGGAAGAAATGGATGCATTCCTAGAGATGTATCAACTACCAATACTGAACCAGGAAGAAATAGAAAACCTGAACAGACCTATAACCACTAAGGAAATTGAAGCAGTCATCAAAAATCTCCCAAAAAACAAAAGCCCAGGGCCAGATGGTTTCCCAGGGGAGTTCTGCCAAACTTTAAAGAAGAATTAATACCTATTCTTCTGAAACTGTTCCCAAAAATAGAAATGGAAGGAAAACTTCCTCAACTCTATGGTCAACTCATCTTTGACAAAGCAGGAAAGAATGTCCAATGGAACAAAGACAGTCTCTTCAACAAATGGTGTTGGGAAAATTGGATAGCCACATGCAGAAGAATGAAACTGGACCATTTCCTTACACCACACACAAAAATAGACTCCAAATGGTTGAAAGACCTCAACGTGAGACAGGAGTCCATCAAAATCCTAAAGGAGAACACAGGCAACAACCTCTTTGACCTCAGCCGAAGCAACTTCTTCCTGGAAACATCGCCAAAGGCAAGGGAAGCAAGGGCAAAAATGAACTATTGGGACTTCATCAAGATAAAAAGCTTTTGCAAAGCAAAGGAAACAGTCAACAAAACCAAAAGACAACTGACAGAATGGGAGAAGATATTTGCAAATGACATATCAGATAAAGGGCTAGTATCCAAAATCTATAAAGAACTCATCAAACTCAACACCCAAAGAACAAAGAATCCAATCAAGAAATGGGCAGAAGACACGAACAGACATTTTTCCAAAGAAGACATCCAAATGGCCAACAGACACATGAAAAAGTGCTCAATATCGCTCAGCATCAGGGAAATCCAAATCAAAACCTCAATGAGATACCACCTCACACCAGTCAGAATGGCTAAGATTAACAAGTCAGGAACCGACAGATATTGGCGGGGATGCGGAGAAAGGGGAACCCTCCTATACTGTTGGTGGGAATGCAAGCTGGTGCAGCCACTCTGGAAAACTGTATGGAGGTTCCTCAAAAAGTTGAAAATAGAGCTACCATATGATCCAGCAATTGCACTACTGGGTATTTACCCCAAAGATACAAAAGTAGGGATCCGAAAGGGTACATGCACCCCGATGTTTATAGCAGCAATGTCCACAATAGCCAAACTGTGGAAAGAGCCAAGATGTCCGTTGACAGATGAATGGATAAAGAAGAAGTGGTATATATATACAATGGAATATTATGCAGCCATCAAAAGGAATGAGATCTTGCCATTTGCAACGACGTGGGTGGAACTGGAGGGTATTACGTTGAGCGAAATAAGTCAAACAGAGAAAGACATGTATCATATGACCTCACTGATATGAGGAATTCTTAATCGCAGGAAACAAACTGAGGGTTGCTGGAGTGGGGCGTGAGGTGGGAGGGATGGGGTGACTGGGTGATAGACACTGGGGAGGGTATGTGCTCTGGTAAGCGCTGTGAATTGTGCAAGACTGTTGAATCTCAGATCTGTACCTCTGAAACAAATAATGCAATATATGTTAAGAAAAAAATTTAAAAAAGAAGAAGAAGAAGAAGAAGGTAGCAGGAGGGGAAGAATGAAGCGGGGGAAATCGGAGGGGTAGACAAACCATGAGAGACGATGGACTCTGAAAAACAAACTGAGGGTTCTAGAAGGGAGGGGGGTGGGAGGATGGGTTAGCCTGGTGGTGGGTATTGAGGAGGGCCCGTTCTGCATGGAGCACTGGGTGTTATGCACAAACAATGAATCATGGAACACTACATCTAAAACTAATGATGTAATGTATGGGGATTAACATAAGAATAAAAAAAAAAGAGAGAGAGAGGTAGAGCCTAGGTAGGAGTTGACAACTTTTAAATAAAATCTAAAAGCAAGTTAAAACAATAAAATATATTGGTTTACTGGGGGGAGTGGGTGGCTCAGTCGGTTCAGTGTCAGACTCTTGATTTTGGCTCAGGTCATGATCACAGGGTCATGGGATTGAGCCTCACATTGGGCTGTGCACTCAGCCAAGTCTGCTTGTCCCTCTCCCTCTGCTCCTACCCGCACTCACGCTTTCTGTCTCTCCCTAACTCTTAAAATAAGTAAATAAAATCTTTAAAAATATACATATATTGGTTCACTTCCAATCTTCCAGTGTTGATGCATTTCACTACACCATGTCAAAAATTCACATTTATTTAGGAAGAAGTGAAGTTCAAGTTGGCAGATACAAGTCTCCAAGTCTTCAAAGAAAATTCTAATTTTCACTTGAAATCTCAAATTTATCACTGGAAACAAATACTGTCAGTTGTTTTCCGTGATGCTATAGGCTCATTTAATTAATTTTTTAAAATGTCTACCAAATTCCCAAGCCTGAATAACAATAGCTTGTCTGTCAGTCACTCAGGTAAAAATGATGTTCCATGAAAAAAGTGGCTGGTTCAGCTCACTACTCAAACATAAATGCTTTTCCACTAGATAGACATGGTACTTTTCAAAAAATAGTTTTATTGAGATATTATTCACATACATACAGTTCATTCAAAGTGCAAAATTCAGTAATTTTTAGTATATTCAGAGTTGTGCATCAGGCATCATCACCACCATAAATTTTAGAATATTTTCAGTCATTGTCTAAAGAAAATCCATACCCATTAGCCATCACCCTCCAATTCCTCTTCCCCCCCCATCCCTAGGCAACCACTAACCTACTTTCTGTCTACAAATTTACCTATTCTAGACTTTTTATATAAACAAAATCATGTGGTCTTTTGTGACAGGCTTCCTTCACTTAGCGTAATGTTTTCAGGGTTTATCCAAATTGTAGCATGCATCAGTACTTCATTCATTTTTATGGCCAAGTAATAAACCATTATATGGATATCCCAGATTTCACATATCCACTCGTCGGTTGATACAATTGGGGTTGTTTCCATTTTGGGTTATTATGAATAATGCTGCTATGAACATCTACGTATAAGTTTTTGCATGAATATATATTTTAATTTTTCTTGAGTGTATAACTAGGAGTAGCATTGCTGGATCATATGGTAACATAGGTTTAACTATTTAAAGACCTATCAGACTGTGTTCCAAGCAACTACACTATTTTTCATTTCCACCAGTAGTGTATGAGAGTTCCAATTTCTCCACATTCTTCCCAACACATGTCTTTATCTGTCTTCTTTATATTAGCCATCTTAGTGGGTGTGAAGTATATTAGTTTTAATTCAAATTTCTTTAATGGTTAACGCTGTTGAGCATTTTTTGATGTGATTAATTGGCCATATTTATAACATCTTTGGGGAAATAGCTCTTCAAATTATTTGCCCATTTTTAAATTGGATTATTTATCTCTTTATTATTCAATAGCAGAAGTACTTTATATATCAAAGATACAAGTCTTATCAGACTTATAGTTTACAAATATTTTCTCCCATTCTATGAGTCTTTTCTTTTTATTAATGATGTTCATTGAAGCACAAAAGTTTTTAATTTTCATGACATCCACTTTTGTTGTAGAAAGAATGTATCCCTCCAAAATTCATATGTTGAAATCCTAATTCTCAATATGTTGGTATTTGGAGGTGAGGCCTTTGGATGGTAATTAAGTCATGAGTGGAGCCCTTGTGATAGAATTAGTGCCTTTATATAAAGAGACAGTAGGGAGCTTGCTTCCCCTCCTCCATTCCCTTTCCATGTGAGGACACAGGAAGCAGAACTCTATTGCAAACCAGGAAGTGGGACCTCAGCAGATACTGAATCTGCTGGTGCATTAATCTTGGACTTTCTTGCCTCCAGAACGGTGAGGAATAAATTTCTGTTGTTTAAGCCACCCAGTCTATGGTATTTTTGTTACAGTAGCCTAAACAGAATAAGACAACTTTAATGAAAGTGTTGTTCTCTCCCCGTATACACCCTTGCACACTATTTGTGTTAATCGGGGTTCTCCAGAGAACCAATAGGATATATGTAGATACAGATAAAAGATTTATTACAGGAATTGGCTCTTGCAGTTATGGAGGCTGAGAAGTCCCACAATCCGCCATCTGCAAGCTGGGGAACCAGGAAAGCCAATGGTGTGTCATTCCAAGTCTGAAGTCTTGAGAATCAGGGAGTTGATGGTGTAAGTTACAATCTGAGTCCAAAATCCTGAGAACCAGGGGCACCAATGTCCAAAAGTAGGATAAGATGGATGTCTCAGCTCAAGCAGAGAGAGAATTTGCCCTTCCTTAGCCTTTCTGTTCTATGTGGACCCTCAAAGGTGTCCACCCACGTTGGAGAGAAGACCATCTGTTTTATTCATTTCACCAATCAAATGTTAATCGCTTCCAGAAACACCTTCACAGACATACCAGAAATATTATATCAGCTATCTAGGTATTCCTTAGCTTAGTCAAGTTAACATAAAACTAACTATCCCACTCTTACTCAAATCCATTCTCCACCACAGCAATGGGGGGGGGGCACACAGGGAATGAGGCAAATCAGAATAATCCCCAAGACTTTTCTGATAGAGATACTGTGAAAAATAGTCTTTTGCTTCACAGCATGTGAAAGAGTGTAAAATTAGAACTGGTCATCTACCTATTTTGCAGTAGGAGAGAATGAAAGACAAATATGGAGAGAGAGCAAAGAAAGACCCCGAGTGCTCTCTTGCCAGCGCTGAATCTTAATTTCTAGTCCGAGTCTCTACTTCCTGTAGCTTTTCCTTCTAGTGAACTGCTGCAATATCCCTCCCAATATTTTTTTTCTTACTCTACTAGAATTAGGTTGGGGTCACCTAGAAGTAAAAGTGATGAGACATGTTGGTGCTTTCTTGTTCTTGGAGCGCCCTGTAGAATCAGCCGTGAAGCAGCATCAGTGTGGCTAGAGTGGACTGGCCCTGGGAGAACACATTTCCAACATGGTGGGGAGTCTGGCTATGTGATTTGTCAGTGAGTCAGTGGAGATGCAGAAGCTAATATTTTGACAAACGAAGTTATCTTACAAACCACTTCAACTTTAATCCATTGGTTATCAAAAAGTTGCTTTAACTTTGTTGCCCAATTGCAATTCATTAATTGTTTTGATGCAAAAACACAGCTAAGGAAACGATACCACTTCACATCACTTGGATGGCTATAATTTTTTTTTAAAGATTTTATTTATTTATTTGACAGAGAGAGAGATAGCGAGAGCAGGAACACAAGCAGGGGGAGTGGGAGAGGGAGAAGCAGGCTTCCCGCCGAGCAGAGAGCCCGATGTGGGGCTCGATCCCAGGACCCTGGGACTATGACCTGAGCCGAAGGCAGACGCTTAACGACTGAGCCACCCAGGCGCCCGTCTATAATTTTTTAAAATACACAAAATAACGAGTGTTGGCAAGGATATAGACAAATTGGAACCCTAGTGCTTTACTGGTGGGAATGTAAAAATGTAAAATGGTGTGTCTGCTGTGGAAAACAATTTAGTGGCTCCTCAAAAAGTTAAACATAAAATTTCCAATAACCCAGCAATTCCACTCTTACGTATATATTCAAAAGAATTGAAAGCAGTGGAACTGTGGAACTGTCCATAAGGCTGCTGCAACAAATCACTACAAACTTGGTGACTTAAAACAATAAAAGTTTGTTCTCACTGTTCTAGTGGCTAGAAGTCTGAAATCGTGGTGTCACTGGGCCACACTCCCACTTAAGGCTCTAGGGGAGGATCTTTCTTTACCTCAACCAGTTTGTGGTGGCTATTGACATCCTTTCTTTAGCTTAACTAGAATAACTCCAATCTAAGCCTCCATCTTTACATGGCCTTCTCTGTGTATCCCTGGGTGTCATTTTCTTTTAGAAGGACACTGCCATTGGATTTAGGGCCTACCCTAATCTAGTATGCTCTCATCTCAATCCTTGCCTTGATTACATCTGCAAAGATCTTATTTCCAAATAAGATCAATTCTGAAGTTCCAAGTGGGCATGAATTTAGGGGACACTACACAACCTTGTACACTAATGAAGGGAATGGGCCGTGGCCTCAGACAGATTTGGATTCAAAGTCCCAAATCTGCCTCTTTCTAACTCTGTGATCTTAACAAGTCATGCCTCTCTGGGTCTTAACACTGGAAATGTTAATTATATTCTGTCATAATATTTGGATATGGTTTTAAACATGTCTAATAACGTACCTAAAAAAGTGAGGAAAATCAAGTAGTAGAAAAAAGAGGACTCTTCATGGTTTGTTTTAAGATATAGTGAACAGTTTAAAAGTTGTGATAATATGGTCCTTAGGTAATATAGACTAATAAAGATAATGAATATATTGCTGAAACACGTACTTGAAGGAGTTAAATAATAAAACAAAATTTAAAAATTCATGGCATTACCAGTGTCATCAAAACTGTTTTCGCTCATCTCTCACTTCAAATCCTGTTGTGAATTTATTTCCTCTAATAAATAGTAAGGAGTTTGAAATGGTAGTGTCTTATAATCACTTCTGTGAGTGAACTGTGTCCCTGAAAAATTCATATGTTGAAGCCCTAACCCCCAGTACCTCAGAATGTGACTGCATTTGAAGATAAACCTTTAAAGAGGTAATTAAATTAAAATGAGGTCATTAGAGTGGGCTCTAACCCAGGATAACTGGTATCCTTATAAGAGGAAGAATTTAAACACAGACACACACAGAGGAAAGGCCACATGAAGACATGGAGAAGACAGCCATCTACAAGCCAAGAGAGTCCTCATAAAAAATCAACCCTGCTGGCACACTGATCTTGGCCTTTTGCCTCCAGAATTGTGAGCAAATTAATTTATCTTCTTTAAGCTGCCCACTCTGTGGTACTTTGTTATGGCAGCCCTAGCAAAATCTGAACTAAAGTCTGAACATACCCAGAATTTTCTCTTTCCTTAAGATCAAGAACTCTGTGAAACACTGTGGACTGTAATGTAAGCACAATCTGGATACATGGCTGGTGCTTCCTCGAGCCCAACTTACATTCCAGAACAAAGTGAATTTTGCCTTAGAGACAAATCTAAGCCTCTGCCTTTTAGGATACAGAACACTAGCCTTGACTTTACATTTTTCTTTCTCAGTCTTTGTTCACTAAGATTCAAAAAAAATCCCTGGGTCTAATCTCACACACTGTTCTATTACTGTGGAAATTTAAAGAAAGGAGCATTCACATCTGGTCAGGGGATGGGGAATGTTCCATTGAGGGGGTGGTATTCAAACAGACCCCTAACAATGAGAGGAACCAGCAGCAACTAATAGGCAGTGTATTCTAGCTGGAAATAAAAGATTAAGAAAATCAATGAAGTCTGGAATATTTGGTGTTTGGAGAACTTGGGATAATCTCATTTCATTAAAGCATGTGTATGTGTAGGAAGGTGATAAGTAAAAAGGGTATTCTAGAAACCAATTATTGAAGATTATAAAGCTAAAGAATTTGGATATTAGTCCAAAGGATAAGTGCATTACAACAACTCACCTGGGATATTTGTTAAAAATGCAGTTTCCTGAGCCCTATTCTTGATTAAATAAATTGGAATCTCTGTAAGTGAGCCTCCCATATGTGCATTCGTAGCTACCTCCCCATGTGTTGTCACACTAAAATTTCAGAATCACTGCAATAGGTGGTAGGAAACTATTAAATGGCTCTGAAAATTTTTGAGCAAGGGAAATTTTGAGCAAGGGAATAACCAAATTATGTCTATACTTTAGGATACTTTAGGATTATTAATTTAATAACAATAAGTAGTATGGCTATAGTAAGAGAGATATTATAGACAAGGCAGGAGACAGGTTTAGGAGGCTGATGCAACGGTCTAGGCAGGAAATAATGAAGGCTGGGATAAGGCTGGATACAAAGGGTTCTATCTCATCATATGAAATGCACAAAAGTAGAAATATAGAATTTTATAATAATCATATACAAGAGCATAAGAGAAAGGAAGCATCTAGGAAGACTAAGTTTGCAAGCCTAAGCAGTTTAGGTACTGTTAATTAGAGATAAGTAGTCATAAGGAAAAGCTTGTTGGGCATTTAACCAGAAATACATGATGGATTCAGACTGGGACATGTTGAGTTTGAGATTCTATTAGGGCACCCAGAGCAAGACATCAACTGGCTGTGTGAAATATAGACTAGAGTCCAAGAGTGAGAAGTAAGAGCTCAAAATACAAATTCAACATTTATCTGGATAGACATGACAGTTGAAGCAATCTGGGTGGATAACTCTTTCTGTTGTCTATCCAACACAGGCCTAGGGGAAAGTCACACAGAACCAGTGGGTTTATTTTTTTTTTTTTTAATATTTTATTTATTTGACAGAGAGAGAGAGAGAGCACAAGCAGGGGGAGTGGCAGGCAGAGGGAGAGGGAGAAGCAGGCTCCCCGCTGAGCAGGGAGCCTGATTTGGGGGCTCAATCCCAGGACCCTGGGATCATGACCTGAGCAGAAGGCAGACGCTTAATCAACTGAGCCACCCAGGTGCCCCAGAACCAAGGGTTTAATGAGAATCTACAAATGGTATTAGTGATATACCTTCTTGCGTTAAGTTTATGATAGTTTACACTATGATCTGTAACTAAAATTATACCTCCGGGCCTTCTACATAGACTTATTTAAAAACTAAAAAAACACCCTTTACAATATAATTTTAATATTACAATTTTCAGAGTAGGATCAAGTTAGAGTAACAGCCAAAGAAATGTGTCTCTTGGGACCTACCAATCCTTACTATTTCCAATATCATCTGAATTCATCTTTGTAAAAAAAATTTTTTTTTCTGGAGTATATTCTCAATTTTCTTCATATGATGTCCATTGGTCACAAACTTTTCTAATGTTTTCATTTTGACAATCTGTCTATCTTACCTTCACTTGATTATGTGGCTGGGTATAGATTCTAAGTTCAAAATCATTTTATCTCATACTTGGAAGGAATTTTCCTTTGTCTTATACAGCCCACTATTGTGGATAAGATGTCTGAGCTGATTCTTATTCCTTGTAAGGATCTTGTTCTACTTCTATCTGAAAGCTTTTAGGATTTCCTTTTTATGCAGAGTTCAGAAAGTATTATTAAAATGTTTCCAGGTGCATCTTTTCAAATTTTTTTCCTGTTGGCTCTTAGGGGATTCTTTCAATCTGAAGACTCTTCTTTTTCTTTAGCTCAAGAAAATTGTCTTCCATTATTTTTTTTCTCCTTTCCAGATTCTGCTCCTTCTTTATAGAATTTCTACTAATGCTATACCTGCTAAATCTATCTACCACGTCCCTTAAATTTTCTATCATATTTCTCTTTAGTTTACTTATTTATCTCTTTTAGATTGCCAATTGGTTTTTCAACCATGTCCTTTCCAGTATTTACCATACCTACTGAATACTTAGATTTCTAACAACTCTTATTGCCTAACAGCTTTTTTTTCTTTCTTTACAATAGTGATACTTGTTTTATGGATCCAATTTCTTCTTTAATACTTATGAAGACACTAGAATTTTTACTTTTTTTTACATTTTCTTCCCTCAGTATGAATTGTTTCTGTCTCTTGTTGGTTGTTGTGTCAGTTAATCCTGATCTTTTTCATACTTTTTTTCCCCCTCCTGTGTGGGTTTCCTCTGAAGTTTGTTTGTTCTGTTTCCCTAGTAATCCTTTCATTTGAAGGGGTGGGTGGGTTTCATGTAGGGGGATGACACTTGTCAACAGGCAGGATTCCTTGCAGGGTAGGTGGCCTGGGAGCTAGTCAACAGGGAGACAGGGCTGCCATTTGAAAAAAAAAAAAAAAAAGACACAAAGTATTCAGCATTTTAAACCATGAGTTCAGCTGCCTCTTAATTTTCCTCTGTATCTATTTTTGAGGACAACAAACTCTGTTCTACTTCCCAGGATCCAAAACCCAAACCAGGAACTGCTCAACAATCTGCTCCATTTGGGGGGAAAATATAGTGCTTAGTCTATTATCTTGAACCAGGAATTCTAAGTTTCTTAAACCTTATCAATTCTTTTTTAGCTACTAGGCATGATTAAAGTTACATAATATTCGGATACTTTGTCTTGTATTCAATAGCAACAACAAACTTACCTTGCTGCTGCTGCTTCTTCTTTTCTTATTATCATCATCATCATCATGAAGAGACTTTATTCTTTAGTTTTAGGCATATAGAAAAATTAAGTACAAAAAACTCCCATATGCCCCCTCTCCTGACAGAAGAGTTTCCTCTATTGTTAATGTCTTACATTAGTGTTACATTTGTTATAGTCAATGAACCATTACCATGCATTTTTTAAATTGAGGTATAATTGACATATATTAGTCTCAGGTGTATCACATAGTGTTTAAATATATGTAAATAGTGCAAAAGGATCACAATTAGTCTAGGTTAACACCTGTCACCATACAATTTTTTTTCTTGTGATAAGAACTTCTAAGATCTACTCTTGGCAACTTTCAACAATGCAATACAGCATTATTAACTATAGTCATCATGCTGTACAATACATACTCATAATTTATTTATTTTATAACTGGAAAATTTTACCTTTTGACCCCTTTCACTCACTTCACCCACCTCCCATCCACCACCTCTGGCAATCACCAATCTGTTCTCTACATCTATGAGCTTGGTTTTGGTTATTTTTGGTTTTTTAGATTCCACTTCCAAGTGAGATCATACAATATTTCCTTTAAGGTCCATCAATGTTGTCTGTCACAAATGGCAAGATTACCTTCTATTTTTTGGCTGAAATATATTCCATTGTATATGTATGTGTATATGTGTGTGTGTATATCACATTTTCATTATCCATTCATCTGTCAATGGACATTTAGTTTGTTCCCCATATCTTAGTTACTGTAAATATTGCTGCAATGAATATGAGTTAGTGTTTTTGTGTTCTTCAGATAAATACCAGAAGTGGAATTGCTGAATCATATGGTAGTTGTTTTTTTTTTTTTAAGAATTTATTTATTTATTTGACAGAGAGAGAGAGAGCACAAGCAGGGGGAGTGGCAGGCAGAGGGAGAAGCAGGCTCCCCGCTCGATCCCAGATGACCTGAGCCGAAGGCAGACGCTTAACGACTGAGCCACCCAGGCGCCCTCATATGGTAGTTCTATTTTTAAATTTTTTTTTAAGTTAAGTCCATACTGTTTTTCATAGTGGCTGAACTAATTTACATTCTCAACAACAGTACACAGTACACAACAATATACAGGAGTTCCCTTTTCTCCACATCCTTGCAAACATGTATTTGTCTTTTTGATAACAGCTATCCTAACATATGAAGTGATATCTCACTGTAGTTTTGATTTGCATTTCCCTGATGGTTAATGATGTTGAGCACCTATTCATGTACCTGTTGACCATCTGTATGTCTTCTTTGGAAAAATGTCTATTCGGATCCTCTGCCCATTTTAATTGGATTATTTGGGTTTTCGCTATTGAATTGTATACCATTACCTTGCATTTTTATAGCACTTTATTGTTTACAAAAACCTTCAGTTATGTCATTTAATCATCAGATAGCAGGTGTCCAGTAAATACTTTGGATCACTGAATGAATTAAGCAGCTGTGTATGAACTACAATTGGTTTGTAATTAAATGCAGATGGCAGGACAAAAATATTAAAATAACTATTCTTTTTAAGTTCAGCATCTATCATTTACTAAATTACATCTTCCAGACTACTAATAATTCCTTGGTATCTTGATCTGCCTCACTGGAGTGAGAATTTGGTATCTAGAATATTCCCTCCCTCTGGCTCACCAGGCAAAATGACTAAGCATATAATCATAATAAAAAATAAATTAAAAATACCTAAAATTATACTTTGTTGAAAATTGTTTTTATAACTCCAATAATTGTAGTAACCTTCTCACACAAGTTATTAAAATGCTTTTATTAAAAATATGTTCTTTATATTACCCACATCTGAATCATGTGAAACATTGCTTTTGAAGACCTACTCTGTGCTAAGAAGAAAGTATATTCTAACTAGCAAATATTTTTGCTAAGATTTTAGGGAGCAACCAGAGGAAAAAAATGCTCAGAAATTAAAAGACTAATAAGATATCTTATACTATGTAAATCTTCCATATAAATAGCATCAGTGGTTTGTAACCTGCATTTTCTGCTCCCATGTGCAGGATTCTCTGAGGGAAAACCAAAAGTATTCACTCATACAGAGCTGATCTAAAAGCTGATCTTTCATTGGATAGAAATCCAACTGCAAGGACAGCTCAGAGCTTCATAGCCTAGTGCTTTTGTAACTACTATTTGTTGGAGGCCCTTAACTCTGATGAATTTTACACGATAATGTAGGAAGAGGGTCTGTATCTTGATTGCTGAGGAAAAAACTTTTGCTGTGTTGTGTCCTATTCTCAAGAGACCACTAGAGGAAAAATATAGCAATAGTAAAATAAGGAAACTTTCATTCTTTTCTTTTCATATATGTTCTGCATGTTATGGCCTGATTACAAAGTAATCAGGATGCCCAAAAAATAACTACCTGTGAGTTCCAGAAGGGCAAGTAATATCAGAATAATATGAAGCCTGGGAAGATTGAAGTAGTAAAAGTGTGCATAAAGAAGCCCACTCTAACAGTCTTAGAAATTGTTCTCATCTTCATCCATCATAAGCTTGGCAAAGGAACACAAAAAGATTTGGTGGGAAGGAAATGAGTTTGTCAACCTCATATGCCAACTACTATCCTAATGTTGTTATGCAGTGAGTTTTTACCTATTAAACTTCTTAATATAAGCCAAGAACCTTGACATGATATAAGGTTTAGCCCCACTTCCTTCATAAATCTTTAAAAAGGAGAACAGAAGAATATTCCTTAACAGTGTAAAGAATATTAAAAATAACTATCTTAAACAAGTATCTTAACAATGTACAACTAGATACATTACTCTCAAAATCAGAGACAAAACTTTGTTCTGATAATTCTGGCCAAAGCATTTAAATATAAAACCTAAACAAATGTATAACTCTAATAAAAAAAACAGACACAGACACATGCATACACTTCCAAATTCAGTCCAGTTGCAGATCCTGAAATAGTCCCGTAACCTAGCTACAGCCCCTCTTAGCCACAGGATGAAAGAAATTGAGGAAGACACAAATAAATGGAAAGATATTCCTTATTCATGGATTGGAAGAATTAACATTGTAGAAATGACCATACTACCCAAAGCCATCTATAGATTCAATGCAATCCCTATCAAAATTCCAATGGCATTCCTCACAGAAATAAGAACAACTCTAAAATTCATATGGAACTACAAAAGACCTCAGATAGCCAGAACAATCCTGAGAAAGAACAAAGTTGGAGGCCTCATACTGATTTTAAGTTGTCTTAAAAAGATACAGTAATCAAAACAGTATGGTATTGGCATAAAAATACTCATAACCCAATGGAACAGAATAGAGAGCCAAGAAATAAATCCATCCATATAAACTCAACTAATCTTTAACGAGGGTACCAAGAATACACAATGGGGAAAAACTGACTTCAATAATGGTGTTGGGACAACTGGATATCCATATGCAAAATAATGAAGTTAAAACCTTGTCTTACACTATATACAAAAATTAACTCAAAATAAAGACCTAACTGTAAGACCTGAAACTCTGTAACTTCTAGAAGAAAACAGGGAAAATCTTCTTGAAATTAGTCTCAGCAATTTTTTTTTAATATTTTTTTTTTTTAAAGATTTTATTTATTTATTTGAGAGAGAGAGAATGAGAGACAGAGAGCATGAGAGGGAGGAGGGTCAGAGGGAGAAGCAGACTCCCTGCCGAGCAGGGAGCCCGATGTGGGACTCGATCCTGGGACTCCAGGATCATGACCTGAGCCGAAGGCAGTCGCTTAACCAACTGAGCCACCCAGGCGCCCTCAGCAATTTTTTTTTTGATTTGACACCAAAAGCACAGGAAACACCAAAAATAAACAAATCAACCTAAAAAACTTCTGTACAGCAGAGAAAAAATTCAACAAAATAAAAAGCAACTTACAGAAAAAGTATTCACAAAGAACTCATATAACTCAATAGCAAAACTAAAAAAAATGAAATAAATACAATTTAAAAATGGGTAAAGGACCTAAAAAGACATTTTTCCAAAAGGACTAAAAATGGTAAACAAGTATATGAAAAAGTTCTCAATATCACCCACCATCGGAGAAATGCAAATCAAAACCAGTTATCACCTCACATCTGTTACGATTGCTATTATTAAAAGACCAGAAATTGTCAAGTGTTGGCAAGGATGTGAAGAAAAGGAAATCCTTCTATACTGTTGGTAAGAATATAAAACTGTACAGATTTTATGGAAAACAGCATGGGGATTCCCAAAGAAATAAAAATAAAACTGCCATATAATTCAATAATCCCTCTCTGGGTAAATAGCCAAAGGAAATGAAATCAGGATCTCAAAGCAGTATCTACACTCTCATGTTCATTGTAGCATAATTCACAGTAGCCAAGACACTGAAACAACCTAAGTATCCACTGATGGGTGGACAAAAAAATTATGGTATACACACATACACACACACAAATGGAATATCATTCAGGCATTTAAAAAAAAAGGAGATCCTGGCACATCGGCAACATGGACTTGGAGGACATTGTGCTAAGTGAAATAAACCAGACACAGAAAGACAAATACTGTTTGTTTTTAAGTTCAGTACTCGTTATATGTAGAATCTAAAAAAGTCAAATTCCTAAAGAGTAGAATGGTAGTAGCCAGGGGTTGGGAGGGGGGGGGCGGGGATGTGGGGAAAATGGGAAGATGTTGGTCAAAGGGAACAAAATGTCAGTTATAAGATGAATAAGATCTGAAGATCTAATGTACAGCATGATTATAGTTAACAATATTGTGTTGTGCACTTAAAATTTACTGAGAGTAGATATTAAGTGCTCTTATCACACATCCAAAAAAATGGTAACTATGTGAGGTAATAATGAATGTGCTAACTTGTGTGGTAATTGCTTCCCAATGTATACATGTTAAATTATCAAGTTGTATACCTTAATAATAAAATAATGTGCTTGATACTAAAATCATGATCTATAAAAAAAAATCATAAATTAGACTTCATCAAAATTTAAATCTTCGCTCTTCAAAAGACCCCACTGAGATGATGAAAAGGGATGCCACAGACTAGGAGAAAATATTTGCAAACCACATATCCAACACATGACTCATATCTAAAATACATTTTTCCAGGGGTGCCTGACTGGCTCAGTCCATAGAGCATGAGACTCTTGATCTTGGGGTTTTAAGTTTGAGCCCCACGTTGCGTGTAGAGATTACTTAAAAAAATAAAATCTTTAACAAAATTTTTTAGAAATAACAGATTTTTCCAGTTTTATTGAGATATAATTGACATATAACATTGTAATAGTTCTAGGTGTGTGTGTGTATGTATATACACACACATATATATATATATTAAGATCTTATTTGGGGGAGAGAGAGAGAGCACAAGCAGGGGGTAGGGGCAGAGGGAGAAGCAGACTCTCCACTGAGCAGGGAATCTGATGCGAGGCTCAGTCCCAGGACCCTGAGATCATGACCTGAGCCACAGGCAGATGGTTAACCATCTGAGCCACCCAGGCACCCCAGCAAATGCTGGTGATGATGCAAAGAAACTGGTTATCTCATATACTGATAGTGGTAATGTGAAACAGTACAGCCACTCTGGAACATAGTTTAGCAGTTTCTTAAAAAACAACTTACCAGGGCGCCTGGGTGGCTCGGTTGGTTGGGCGACTGCCTTCGGCTCAGGTCATGATCCTGGAGTCCTGGGATCGAGTCCCGCATCGGGCTCCCTGCTTGGCAGGGAGACGCTTCTCCCTCTGACCCTCCCCCCTCTCATGTGTTCTCTCATTCTTTCTCTCTCAAATAAATAAAAAATCTTAAAAAAAAAAAAAAAAAAAAAACTTACCGTATGTATTTCTGCACATTTATTCCAGAGAAATAAAAACTTATTTACATAAAAACAGGTACAAAATACCATCTTTACTTGTAGCACATTCATACCAAAGAACACTACTCATGATGGAAAGAAATGAACTATTGGTATATAGAACAACTTGGATGGTTCTCAAGGGCATTAAGCTGAGTGAGAAAAGCCAAAGGTCATATGTTCTATATGATTCCATTGATAAAACAATCTGTAGGTGACAATATTATGGCGATGATAAATAAATGAATGGTTGCCAGAAGACTAGAAGGCAGGGTGATGGGAAAAAGGGAGCTGATGTGACTATTAAGAGGCAGCATAAAGGAGAGCTTCCTGGTGATAGTTCTGTATCTTGATTGCAGTGGTGGTTACACTTGATAAAATGACATGGAATCATACACATCGTACCCATGCAAAATTTTGGACATTGTATTATAGTTATATAATATGTAACCATTGGGGGCAACTGGATGAAAGGTACATCCATTCAGCCACTGGATGGATAACAAAACTGGAATATTATTAAACAATAAAAATAATTACAAGCATCATCAGCTTTTGTGGGAGATGGCCATGATGGGTTAATGGATGTTGAATTTATTCTCTCTGCACAACTATATACTAGCAAAATATTAAACATAACTATGTGCAGGCATTGGACAACAGTGCAGAGCTGCAATTCTTGAAAGGCCTAAGGTTAGCTCCACAATCACCTGATTTTATGCTTAAGGGCACTTTCCAAACTGAGCACAGGGAGTGGAATTCAAACAGAGCAGTGGTCTCATGGGGCAGAGAAAACATGGGACTGTTGACTGTTGAGAGAGCTGGAATTGCAGTGGGATACCAAAGAGGAAACTGCATTGAAAATAGAGCTCCAGAAACCTGCATGGTGCCCCAAAACAGTGTTGTGCAATAGAACTTTCTGTAACGATGGAAATACATATTTTTTGCAAAGATGGAAATATTTAATGTGCTGTCCAGTATGACAGCCACCAGTGCCATGTGGCTACTGAGCACCTGAAATGTGGCAAGTGCAAATAAGGAACTAAATATTTTGTTTAAATTAAATTTAAATAGCTACAACATGTGGTTTGCCCTGGAGTTTGGCTGAATAAATTGTAAATATGCAGGACAAAATTCAATGAGGTCTTTCTGTATTTGGCTCATTTCCCTTAGCATAATATAGTCCAGACTGATCCATGTTGTTGCAAATGGCATGCTCTCCTTTTTTAAGACTAATATCTATTATGTATATATATGCCACAATTTCTTTATCCGTTCATCTGTTGGCAGCTTCTTTCTGTATCTTGACTATTGTGAATTATGCTGCAATGAATATGGAAGTGCAAATAGCTCTGATTTCATTTCCTTTGGATATATACCCAGAAGAGTGATTACCGAATTGCATGGTAGTTCTACTTTTAATTTTTTTAGGAACCTCTATACTGTTTTCCATAAAGGTTGTACACTTTACATTCCTACCAACAGGGTTCTCTTTTCTCCATCTCCTCATCCACACATCTTTTATCCTTTTGATAACAGCCATCCTAACAGATGTGAGGTGATAACTCATTGTAGCTTTGATTTGCATTTCCTGATTAGTGATGTTGAACATCTTTTCATACACCTGGTTGGTCATTTATATGTCTTCTCTGGAAAATTATCTCATATGTGGAATCTAAAGAAGTTGAACTCAAGAAGAGTAGAACAGTGGTTACTGGGGGCACGGAAGTGGAGGAAATCGGGAGATGGTTGTTGAAAGAGTACAAAGTTGCAGCTATATAGGATGAAAAATTCTGGAGATCTAATGTACAGTATGACAAATACAGTTAATACAGTATTATGTACTGGAAATCTGCTAAGAGAGCAGATTCTAGGTGCTCTTGCCACACATGCAAACACACACGCACAATGGAAACTGAGGAGACATATGCTAACTAGCTTGACTGCAGTAATCGTTTCACTATCTATATCAAAACACCATGCTATACACAATTTATATACAATTTTTATTAAAAGCAAACAAACAAAAAAACTTTGTGAGCCCTGACAGAATTACCAGGAGCTGTGCACTGAAAGAAGGGGCAAAATGTAGATATGGTTCTCACCAACCAAAGTAGAGAGCCCTTGTTGAACAACCCAGGCTTTTACTTTAGACACAGAAAGGCCACACTTTAGGAAAGCTACTTTGCCTTTAGAACATGGTTTTTCAACCTCAGCATTACTGATCCATTTTAACAGGTAAATTATCTGGCATGCAATGTTGGAAGTGGGAGGGTCTGTTTTATTGTACAATGTTTACCAGCCTTCCTGGCCTCTACACATTAAGTACCAGTAGCACCCACACACATACTCACTGTAACAATCAAAACTGTTTCCAGGGGCGCCTGGGTGGCTAGTCAGTTAAGCGTCTGACTCTTGGTTTCAGGTCAGGTCATGATCTCAGGGTCCTGGGATTGAGCCCCGCGTCAGGCTCTGCACTCGGCGTGGAGTCTGCTTAAGATTCTCTTCTTCCTCTGCCCCTCCACCCCCCTGATTCTCTCTCTCTCTAATAAATAAATAAAATCTTAAAAAGAAAAGCCAAAACTGTTTCCAGACATTGCCAGATGTCCACTGAATCGTAAAATCACCTCTAGGTGAGAATCAGTCCCTAGAGTAACAGCCAATCTAAAACTGTCCTAACTAAAATGAATTCTCAACAGGATCACGCTGATCAATAATAAGTTACCCCCTAAATAAAATTCTTTAAAGAAAAAAAAAAACCAACAATAAAATAAAGTTTATTTCCAGTAATACAAGTATGAAGAGGTCAACAATTTCCCTACTTAAAAAAATATAAAGCTAGACAAAATGGTCAAAAACTATCATTTCAAGGCATAAGAAACCAACCTAGGGTAAATTATAAGTTGAGAACTATTTATTCCTGAAAAAACTGCTAGAGCTTTGGAAAAAAAAAAAAAAAGAAAAAAAGTTAGAGCCTGTGGGATTCTTGAGTGAGGTTCTCATTCTACCCAAGTTGATCAGTAAGGATTGTATCTTTAACAGGCTATGACCGACTACAAAAACCAACAACTCTGCCCTAAGAGGGAATGGACTTGATTCAGTGCAGCAGTGTTAAATCTATAGCTTTGTCAGTTAATGTGGAGGAAATCAGTTAGGAATGGCCAGGGAAAACCTGTAGTTACTAGCCAAAAGTTATAGTCCCAGTTCTTAGAGAGCAACAGAACTGCCAGAAATTTATTTAGATGATCCTGGAAACAAGACAGACACAGAAGGGCTAAGATTAGTTCTGTACATATCCTGTCTAACTCAGAAATGAGGCAAACACAGGAGAGACCACAGGAAGACTTGAGAACTGGTTGCAATACTGAACGTATCTCCCCTATCCCACACAGGGAACAATTAGCAGAGGGTAGAAGATCTACAGACTCAGAAGTGTTTGATGTCAACCTCTGTTTAAACATTGGCTGACTACTAAACTATATAGAGACAAAGGCTACCCCTAGGGAGCCAGGATAAAAACTGAAATAAAGAATTTAAAAAACTGAGCAGAGACACCAAAGGGACAATAGATTCCACAGTTTGAGTCCAGGCAAGATCATAAATTAAAAAAAAAAAAAAGAAGAAGAAATCTTAGATATAAAACATAACCAAGAATTGCTACAATATATTACCTAAAATGTCTAATTTTCAGCCAAAAATTATTAGACATGCAAAAAACAGACAAGCATGAAACACACTAAAGGGAAGAAAAGCAGTCATTAATAACTGAGTCTATATGGACCTAGACATTAGATTAACAAAGACTTCAATAGGGTATTAAACATGCTTATAGAACTAAAGTATGTTAAAAACGAATCAATAAAATAGGAAATCTATATAACTATAAAAAGAACCAAATTTAAATTCTAGAGTTAAAAAGCATAATTACTGAAATTAAAAATAAAAATCATTACATGGGCTCAACAGCAAATATGATATAGCAAAGAATCATTGATTTAAAGACATATCATTAGAAAGTATCCAAAGAATTAAAAGAAAAAAGATTGAAAAAATGAACAGAACATCAGAAACCAACATATGTGTAATGAGAGTCAGAGGAGGAGAGGAAAGAAAAAGGAGAAAAAAACTTTTGAATAACAGCCCAAAAGTTCCCAAATTTGATTAAAAACAATAACACTCAGATGCAAACAGCTCACCAAATCCCTAGTAGAATAAATACAAAGAGAATCTAGAAACACCAGAGTCAAAATGGTAAGACTAAAAAAATCTTCAAAGGAGCCAGAGAAAAATGATTCACCACACAGAAAATTAACAATGGACTTATAAAAAATGATGGAGGGGGCGCCTGGGTGGCTCAGTCGTTAAGCATCTGCCTTCGGCTCAGATCATGATCCCAGGGTCCCGGGATCGAGCCCCGCATCAGGCTCCCTGCTCCGCGGGAAGCCTGCTTCTCCCTCTCCCACTCCCCCTGCTTGTGTTCCCTCTCTCACTGTGTCTCTCTCTGTCAATAAATAAAATCTTAAAAAAAAAAAAAATGATAGAGGACAAAGGCAATGGAAAAACAAAGTCAATGTGCTCAAACAACAACAAAAAACTATAAACCTAAAATTATCAAGTGAAACTATCATTCAGAAATGAAGTCAAAATAAAAGCATTCCCAGATACACAAAAATTAAGAGAATATGTTGCTAATAGGCTTACTCTGTAAAAGGTACTAAAGTTCTTCAGGCTGGAAGGAAAAATGCCAGGTAGTATGTTAGTTACACAGGAAGGAATGAAGAATACTAAAGACAGTAAATATAAAAGATTGTATATGTTTTCTCTCTTTTCTTAATTTAAAAAAAAGAGGATAATTCAAAACAAAAATAACAAAACTTTTGGAATATATAAATATACAGTCAAATATATGCATATTCTAATGTAATTTATACAATGACATAGTATAAATTAGAAGGGGAAAGAAGTGAAGCTAAAAAAATGCAAAACTGATAAATTTTACTGAAATGAAGTCAGTAGTAACCTGACAGAGACTGAGATAAACTTAAGATGAATACAGAAATCTCTATAGCAACCACTAAAATAGTAACTCAAAATACAAATTCGTAAGACTTAAAATGGTACACTATAAAGACCGCTAACCCAAAATAAGACAGGAAGAAACAATTATAATAAAAACAACAAAACCCCTTAAGACATATAGAAAACAGAACAGCAAACATAAATTCGATCTTACCAATATTTACATTAAATAAGTGGATTACATATTCCAATCAAAAGGCAGAACCTATTACACTGAATTTTTAAAAACTCAAGATCCAACTATGTGCTTTCTATAAGAGACACATCTTAAATTAAAAGACATAATAAATTAATGTTAAAAGGACAGAAAAAGATACATCAGACAAATGGTATATAAAAGACAGCTGAAGTAGCTATATTAACATCAGACAAAATAAACTTTAAAATGAAAAATATTACTAAAAGTATTTCATAATGATAAATAGTTCAACAGTAAAACAATGATAAATGAATATGAACCTAATAATAGAATCAAAATAGATGAAGCAAAAATTGACAGATATAAAAAAGAAATAAATATTTAATAGGTAGAATCAGAGGTATCAATACTCCTTCATCAGTAATGGAAAGAAAAACTACACAAAAATCAGTAAGTATATGGAAGACTTAAACAACACTATCAACCAACAGACATAGAATACCCCACCCAACAGCAACAGAATACACATTTGTTTCTAACACAAGGAACATGCTCAAAAGACCACATTGTTGATCATAAAATAGTATCAATAAATGTTAAAAGGATTGAAAGTGTACAAAGTGTATTTTCTGTATACATCAGAGGCTAACAAATCACACTCACAGGCTGAATATAGATCACTGCATTTTGTATATAAAGTTTTATTGCAACATAACCACATTTATTCATTTACTTATTGTCTACTGATGCTTTCATGTTTCAGCTGCAGAACTGAGTAGTTGCAATGTAAACCATATGGCTGCAAAAGTGAAAACTGCAGAAAAACTTAGCAAATCTCCAAATTAGTTCAGAAACAAAATATCTGGAAAAACCCCAAATATTCACAATTTACAAGAAACACTTCCAAATAACCCACTGGTTAATGAGGACAAGAAAAAATTGTAAATATCTTGAATTAAATGACATATCAAAGTGAAGCTTTAAGTGGCTGAATTAGAAAGGAAGAAAATTCTAAAATAGTCTAAACATTCATCTTAAGAAGCTAAGAAAAAAAGGGCAAATCAAACCCCAAAGTAGAATACACTAAATTATAAAGATATATTTGTTTATTTATGAGAGAGAGGGAGAGAGGAAAGAGGGAGATGGAGAGGGAGGAGAGAAGCAGACACTCTGCTGAGCACAGAGCCCAGACCAATGAGGAGCTCGATCTACAACCCTGAGATCATGACCGGAGCTGAAACCAAGACTCCCAACGCTGGACCAATTAAACCACCCAGGTGCCCCAGAATGCACTAAATTATAAAGATGAGATAAAAAATGAATGGAATAGAAATACAAAGAGAAAAAAATCAATGAAACTAAAGTTAATTATTCTGAAAGAACAAAACTGATAAAAGCCTAACAAAAAATGACCAAAAAAAGAAATAATTATACAGCAAAATTTGTGCTTCAGATACTGTACTATTTTTATATTAATTTATGTGTATTTTAAGATTATTTTATGTCAAATCTCAAAAAAGCTTTGAAAGAGAAAATACTATAAATTTCAAGCAAACCAAGGTGAAAATTTAGAAATAGGCTAAAGGTGAAAATTTAGAAATTCTTCAAAAATTAGCTTACCAAAACTAAAGATATAAGAAATCTGGATATTCTGGTACTTATTAAGGAAGTCAAAGCCATAATTAAAAAATCTCTCCATAAAGAAAACTCTAGACGTGGATGGTTTTACCGGTAATTCTAACATGTAAGAAGGAAATGTTACCAATCTTTTATAAACTCTTCCAAGGATTACAAAAAGAAGGAACAGTGTTCATAGGGAATACTACTCAGAAATAAAACATGAATGAACAACTGATATACATACCACAGTGGATGAAACTTAAGACAATGTGTTGAATGAAAGTATATTTTATGAGTCCATTTATATAAAGTTCTAGAACAACCTCCCTACCACTATAAAGAAGAATGGTGGCCCAAGGGCCCAAGTCAGGTTGACAGGTATTGAATTAGACAGAATAAACTTCCTGAAGTGGCAAAAGCTTTGTGGCTTAATGTATAAGATGTACTTGCCAAGAACTCATTGAACTGTAAGATCTATGCATTTGACTATTTGTAAGTTACATCAATAAAATAAATGCTTCACTTAAAAAAATAATCAAGCCACTGCAGATGACTGAACAAAAATCTGTCCAGTCTAGGTAAAGATGGAAACACATCTAGTCCTATAACTCTTGACTTGGGAAAGCAAATATAACCAGCTTCTCTAGTGATAAAAAGTTTATTCATATACTAAATTCGGCAATTTATGGAGACACTGAGAAGTTAATAGACAATGTCTTAGCAAGCTTCACAAGAAAATAAATTTGCATTGATTTTTTTAAATAAAAGCAACAGTTAACGCATACTGTTGAATTACAATGATGACAAATGAAACTAAGATTTTCAGGTTAATATGAAAATACTTATTAAAATGACTTCAGGAATAGCTGTTAGCGATTTGTGACATTTAGTCATTTTCTCTCCTAAATCTACATATTTTTAGTGCATCTGGTAACATTAAGAAGCCTGAGTTATTTTTTAATGATCTTTCACACTGATTCTCCTTCTAATAGAAAGATGAGTGCTAAGCAGAAGCATTATTGTGAAACCTAAGGGTTTCAGAGAGAACATAGTCCTGCCGACATTTTGATTTCAGAACTGTGAGACAATAAATTTTTGTTTTTAAGCCACCAGTTTGTACTATATTCTGTTACAAAGCCCTAAGAAAGTAATACAGATGTATTTATATGTATCACAATTCTCTATTATTGGATTATTTTGTTAGTGACTTAAAACATTTGGAAAAGATTACTAAATGAATGAACATATTAATCAAATCTCTTCTAAAAAAGAAATGTCCTATATTTCACTGTGAGAGAAGACATTCTTTTCATGTTATTAAAATACTATGAATATGGGCATCACTACAGACTATGTGTACATTTATAAAAAAATCAGAAGACACATGGGGGTTTGAAATGTTTATCAGATAAAAGAACACACAAAACTGAATAAAATTTTTATTTTAAAATATCACAAATAATTATAAAGATAAATGTCTCAACTGCACAAACTGTTTTTTATATATGTGTGTGTGTGTCTATATATATATAGACACACATACGTATTTAAACTTTGCTTCATCTTTCATCTTTTTATCTGAGTAAAAAGAAGAACACTTTCCTCATTCAGGAGATTTTTGATGTTGTAATAATTACCTAGAAGTAAAGTGGTAAGAAAAAAATTATTTCCATAGGAATCATTTCCTTTTAGTTGAATGTTTAGCCATCACTAAGACAGTTACAGTATATAGTATCAATTTTTTTTAATCAATTCATCTAACCTAAAGTAAGTCTTATTTAATTCCATGAACTAAAAAATCCAAGAGTTAACCATCACCTGTGATCCAGATAAGGTTTGACAGAAATGAAAATCTCACATCATTCTGATAATGAATGCTAAGGTGAATTAGACAAGGGTGAAGAAAGAGAAAATTTCTATATATTAGAAATTGATACATATTAAGATTAACTGAGTTATAATAATCATAATGTGTTCACAACAGTGCTGGTACATACTAAGGACTATATAAACACTGCTATTATTTTTGTCTCCTTTCATTAGAATGTAAGCTCCATGAGGGCAGGGATTTTTTCCCCTGTTTTGGTCACTTATGTATCCTATACTCTTAGAGCAGTGCTTGACAGACTCTCAATCACCTTTGTTGAATGATGAATAAATAAATGAACAAATTAACAGTCCTCTTTCCAGAGGCTTGTGCTCTTTAATAGCTGATGAAACATACTATACTGTATGTTTAAAATAACCTACTAAAAATTGCTTGACTACATAATGTCTTATAGGTAATACAGCAGAAATAATTTTCCTCCTACCGTGGATAAAACTAAATATTTTTACATTTTGCAATAAGCAATTCTTGTTCAATTTTCATGTACCCAAATACTAACATACTTACCTAATGATAAAATAAAAATATGTATTGGCATGAGTCACATGACATTTCATTTTGACCACTGTGGCTTCCATTGCATGGTACTCATGAGCAACTATATAAATATTTTAACTATATGAAAGAAGATGTCTTTATTTTTCTTACCTGAAGGAACATAGAACGAATCCCCAGTTGTTATTATATAAGGTGTTTCATGTAAGGTACATAAAAGGTCACCAAAGTTAACATAAAAAACCTGTAAAATTAAAAATTAAAATCTCATTTCAAATTCAACCACAACAACACACTACAAAGAAACTTAAAGGAAATGTGGTAAGCAGAATAATGACCCTCCAAAGATGTTCACACTCTAATCTCCAGAATTTGTTTTGTTACATGGCAAAAAGGACCTTGAGATTGGGAGATAGGTAAGTCTAGATTATCTAGTTGGGCCTATTCTAATCACACAAACCCTTAAAAGTGGAGAATTTCTCCTAGAAGCAGAAGAAAGATGAAGCAGAGGAAAACCAGAGAAATTCAAAGCATGAAAAGGACATAGACTGTTGCTGGCACTGAAGATAAGAGGGCCATGAGCCAAGAAATATAGGCTATTTCTAGAAGCTGAGACTGAATTCTGGCCAACAGCCAGCAAGGAAATGAGAGCCTCAGTCCTACAACAACATAGAACTGAATTCTGCCAACAACCTGAATAAACCTGAAAGCAGATGCATCCTAAGAGTCTCCAGAGAGGGATACAGAGCTCCCAAAATCTTGATTCCAGCCCTGTGATACTCTAAACAGAATACTACGCCAAGCTCACCAGGATTCTAATCAATATAACTGTGAGATAATAAACGGGTGTTGTTTTAAGTCAATGAATTTATAGTAATTTGTTAAAACAGCAATAGAAAACTAATACAGGAAGAAATTTCTTTTGTTCTTATTATTTACCAGCTTATGAAAATTCAGAACCACGGTAAATAATATCACTTAGCTATACTACAAAATAGCTAGGTTTTATATACACCTCTTTAAAGGTTACATGGTTGGGACAGGTAATTCAATCCGACAGATGAAAGAACAAAAAGCAAAACAAATAAATGATACATTTAAACAAGCATCAACATTAAGAAAGTAAAAGAAGATAAATCTAACTCTCAATCATAAAGGCTTCCATATTCATATTCATGGCAAATTTTACATTTTATACATAGGTAACACCCTGGCAATGATCTGGTTTTGGGGTAACTAAAAAAATATAAAGCCTTCAAACATTCAGATTCAAATTTTGAGATTCAGCCATCAAAAATATATTGCCTCAGAGAATCCCTCCTCCTCTTCCACCTCCTTCTCTTTTTTTTTTCTTAACACTTTGTGAAATGAGCCTAAAATACCAGGAAAACAATAGCAGCTAGCACTTACATAGCACTTACTCCTTGCCAGCCACTATTCTGAACACTTAATTTGTATTCATTTAATGTATGTAAGTAGCAATGAGACAGGTACTATTTTAATAGCTTTATACAAATGAAGAAAATGAGGCAACAGAGGGGTGTAATTTTCCAAGTTCACAATATAAATGGCAAAAATGAGATTTGAACTCAGGCACTTTGAATCCAGAATTCATGCTCTTAACCACTATAATATGCTAACTCCCTAAATAGGAAAAAAGCTCTTCAAAAAGTTCCAAAGGTACTTTATAATTTAATAAAAAAAAAATTTTTATTACATCTAAAGAAATTTTGCCTCAATTTAAAAGACAAAAAGGTAACAAACATACTACCCAGAGAGTCAAGCATATATTTTTAAGTGTTTTTTTTTTCTTTATTCAATTTAGCTAAGTACACCTCTTTCCACTTCTGCAAACATTTTAATAGGAAGGCTTTTTAAGTACACAAAAATAGAATGATGAACTCCTATGAATATCTAATACCAACAACCTTCCCTGTTCCATCTCTTTACTTCCCCCATTCCATGTTATTTTGCAATAAATACCCCAGCATCATAAATCATCTGTAAATATTTCAGTGTGTACTAAAAAATCAAGGTGTTTTTAAAATTTTTATTTATTTTTTAAAGTTTTATTTATTTATTTTTTTAGTAATCTCCATACTCAGCATGTGGCTTGAACTCACGACCCTGAGATCAAGAGTCACATGCTCTACCAATAGAACCAGCCAGGCACCCCCAAGGTGCTTTTTAAAAACACGACTACAACAGTTTTATCACACCTAAACATAAATAAATATTTAATATCAAATACCCAGTCAGTATTAAAATTTCCAATTGTCTCTTAAATGTATTTTTAAGAGTCTGTTTATCCTCTTAAATTGCTCAGTCTACAGTGGTTCTCAATTTGAAGGTAATTTCTCAATTTCAGGAGACAAAGAGGCAACGTCTGGGAACATTTCTGATTCTTACAACTAGAGGAGTACTACTAGAATCTAGTTGGCATAGGTCAGGGATGCTACTAAACATCCCACAATGCACAGGAAGCCCCTCTACAATAAAGCATTATCCAGTCTAAAATGTCAGTAATGCCATGGTTGAGAAACACTGATCTATAGGTTCTACTTGGTTCTTTTTTATTCCTTGCAACTTACCTATTAAAGAAATCAAGCAGAAAAGTTTGCTGTAAAAAACTTTGCATAGTTGAATTTTGCTGATTATAACCTCAGGGTATCATTTGAAAGGTCATCTATTCTTTATATCCTTAAATTGGTAGTTAGATATTAGAGTTTTGATCACATTCAGGTATTTTTGTTGTTTGCTTTATGTTTTTTTCTTTTTTTGGTTGGTTGGTTTTTAAAGGAAATGGAAGAGGCAAGACTATTTCATACATAGCGTTGTATTCTTCCATCAGGAGGCACATAAAGTCTGGTTGTCTGTTTTTTATTTATTTTTTCTCTTTTGTTTTAATATATTTTTTAATTTACTTTTTTAATTAATTTTTTTAACCCCACCCTCCCCACCTCCTTCCCTCCAGCAGTCCTCAGTTTATTTCCTATGATTAAGAGTCTCTTATGGTTTGTCTCCCTATTTCTTCTTGTCTTATTTTTTCCTCTCTTCCCCTATGATCCTCTGTTTTGTTTCTTAAATTCCACATATGAGTGAGATCATATAATTCTTTCTCTGATTGACTTATTTCACTTAGTATAATACGCTCTAGTTCCATCCACATTGTTGCAAATGGCAAGATTTCATTTTTTGATGGCTGAGTAATATTACATTGTGTGTGTGTGTATGTGTGTGTGTGTGTATATATATATATATATCAATCACATCTTTTTCTACTAGTCTGTCGGTGGACATCTGGGCTCTTTCCATAGTTGGCTATTGTGGACATTGCTGCTATAAACATTGGGGTGCAGGTGCCCCTTCAGATCACTACGTTTGTATCTTTGGTATAAATACCCAGTAGTGCAAGTGCTGGGTTATACGGTAGCTCTATTTTCAACTTCTGGGGTCGTCTTCTTTTTTAGATGTTAGCAGACATTCATACTCAATGCCTAGACAGATCCAACAGTTTATCAGGGATTGCAAAATGGTAATATTTTATTCTATCATTCCTTTTTCATTTATTAATTGGAATTTTTTAAAAGATTTTATTTATTTATTTGAGAGAGAGAGACCACAAGCAGGGGGAGCATCAGAGGGAGAGGGAGAAGCAAGTCCCACTGAGCAGAGAGCCTGATGCGGGGCTCGATCCCAGGACCCTGGGATCATGACCTCAGCCAAAGGCAGAGGCTTAACTGACTGAGCCACCCAGGCACCTCTAATTGGAATATTTCTAAAAAGGACAACGTCACCTCATTTTTATTTGGTTACATAACAGTACAGTTTATAAGAAAAGTGCAAAAAAAAATGTTTACTTCCCTTTATTTACCATATTTGTTGTCAAAATAAGTTAGGCTCCTAGAATTCTCCAGGAGCAGTTTTTCTTTTTTATAGCAGTCTTTCAAATTCATGAATTTAAATATAATGGATATGTATCACTCCACTTAAGTTATTCTTATTGATTCTCAAGTTTTCACATCTTTGTCCAGTGAGAGCATCTTCAAGCTGGATCCTGAGACCTTATGACCCAATTCTACTGGTCTTTGGTAAGTTTGCTAGCAGTTATGATTAAAAAAACATTTCAAGCTCAGGGGCACTTGGATGACGAAGTCAAGTAGGCCTCCAACTCTTGGTTTCGGCTCAGGTCATATTCTCAGGGTTGTGGGATTGAGCCCCGTGTCAGGTTCCACGCACAGAGCAGAGTCTGCTTGAGACTCTCTCTCCCTCTCCCTCTGCCCCTTCTCCCCACACTCTCTCTCTAAAATAAATAAATCTTTAAAAAAAAAAAAAAAAAAAATATATATATATATATATATATATATATATAATTTCAAGCTCAGGTCCAGGCCTGCATTCAGACATTTCTCTAAGGAACTCTGGTTCTTTAAAGTATGTTACTCTCACTTTTTTAAGTTCTGGAACATTTATTGTCTAATTTTTCAAATATTTCCACCCCTTCACTCATTTGTGTTTTTTCCTCTCTTCTCCTGGTTTTTTTTTTTTTTTTCTGTTCTCCACATCACTTCACTTTTTTATTTTCCATTTCTTAATCTCTTCTTGTCTTTTGGGAGAGCTCCACAACCAACTCCCATAGTTAATCTGTTAATTCTTCTGTGGTTTGATTTTAACAAATCTACTACTGCTACTATCTCCCTCTCATACAGATTCTTTAATATTGAGTTTGAAGGAAAGAGTTAACGGCCTATGCTAGTTCTCCATCTGGTCCCTTGTTTCTCAAAAGCATATATTTAAAAGTGTGCTTCATGTTTTAAAAAACGTAAAAATACTCTTATACAAAAAAATAAAAAACTTTAACTCTGATTTTCATTATAAAAAGTTAAAGGCAATACTTGGAAGAAATAAAAATCAAGTATAATCATCTCATAACATGTTATTTTTCTATAGTTCCTTCAATTTTCATTTTTAAATTCTAGTCAGAATAAAATAGAGAGTTTTCTATTTTCCATAAGTTTGCTTAAATATTTATCCTAAAGGTCTTCTTATATGGCTATTCTTCAAAAATAATATGCTTAAACTGATATAAAAATGCTTATTACAGTACCTGGAACATCTAAATGCTATATAACTGCTTATTATCATATAATGACATCTTATTATTAAGTCAAAATATAAAATATAACCATTTCTTTCTGCAACACTTTCCAATGGTTTCTAATTTTTGCAATTACTATCAATGTTACAATAAATACCTATATATGTCCAGCTTCCCTAGCCTTTAAATTATTTTCTGAGGAAAATACTCTGAAATGAGATTCATAAATCAAAGGGTACAAATATTTTTCCAATAATTTCTACTAGCTATGTAAATATAAAATATTCTTGTTTTTAATGTGGATTCCTTTGAATAGTAGCCAGATTAAATACTTTCAAACATTTACTATTTAAATTTTCTTTTGTATAATAAAGGCATTATGGTTTAATGGGTAACTGCTATTATTTCAATGATGATATTTCATAATGCTTATCTTCATTTTTATATTAATTAATTAACTTTATGCAGAAATCATCATTACTTTAGTTAGTTCAATGTGTTATTTTTACTCTTTTAATAGTATCTGGAGAATATTTTAAGATTGGGTTAAAACATATTTTAAAGTATTTTAAATCCAATTCTAGTTATACTAATGTATTAATGAATTACTCTTTGACTTTCATGTGTACCTTCGTTTCTTGCCTCAATTTGCCCTTCTTTGATAATATAAACTCAAGGGCTTGTTGTTCTTTCTTTTTTTCTTTCTTGAGTTTAATTTTGTCAGTAAAAACAATTGTTCTGAATGCAATACTCCAGTAATGCATGATATCACAGGTTCCTGAAATGTTACTTACTGAAAAATATGCCTTAGACTCAGTATTTTTAAATGGCAGTAAAACAGTAAATATTATTAAAATTTGGTGATATTCAAATTCTGTAATTTTCAAATTCAAAACGTACAAATACAACATATATATATCTCATATCAATGGTGCAAGGGCATGTATCTCCAATGAGAGACAGAGAGAAAGAGATGGACTCACCCTGAATCTCATTATAATTTCAGCCAGTAATACTGCCACATATAGTAATACATTATTTAGTGCTTATTGAAGTAAGTAGCTCCTAGTCCTCTGTCTACTGCTGATGACATGATTCTGAAGACTTTTAAAATCTCATTATTGCTAAACTACATGATCAGTGAAATGAAATTTAGACTTAATTTTCAACAGCTCTAATGATTTGTTTGCAAACCTATATTATATGGTTCTTTTAAGTAAAGAACATTCCTTAAACTTCTGAATTTCAAGGTTACACCGCTATGCACAGAACAGGTACTTTTAAATAACCGTTAGCTGGTTGACTTTAAACAGATTTAACAGAAAAATTCTCTATGCACTATAATAATATCATTTCTGATAAAACAGCATTTTTAATACCTCATCAAGTCCAATAAATCAGAGTTATACCAATAGAGCAACATAAACATATGGAGAAATACACTCACCAATATATCTGAGCCAACATGCTGCTTTCCCTTTTCTTGATGTGGTCCTAATATTAATTTTCCAGTAGAAAAAATAGGTGTATCCAGTGTTTTATACACTTTCAGCTCACCATGCTCAACAAAAAATTGATACGTATCTCGTGGCCTTAAAAGATCTAAGGGAAAAACACTAATATAAATATAAAGCAAACAGCAATAATAACGCTCAATGATATAACATATACACACACATATACAACAGAATTTTTCCTAGATATAAACCTGCCTTACAAAGACAGAAGTGATTAAGGTCATTTACTTGAGCTAGAATGGTAGAGGTCAAATTTTGTCTGTCTCACAAGTTGTGTGACCAGGCAAGTTAGTTCTCTCTCTGTGCCTCTTCTTTTCTATAAAATGGGACAATAATAGTTCATCTATGCTAGAGTTGTGAATATCAAATGAATTAAAGTGTATAAAGTATTTAAAATACTGTCTGGCACAAAATAAACATTAGGTAGGTCTTAGCTATTAATAATAACAATGGCAGTATTATTATTTCTATTATGGCTCAGACAGAAAACAAAATTAGCTAAGAAACAAGAATTCCACATCTTTAAAAAGTTTAACATAGCTCACAATTAAATATATCATCATAATAGATTTTGTGCTTGCTTGACTGATTATTAAATAGCAAGATTTTTATCAAGTAAAGCAAGAGTACTTACTGTTGCTCACAATCACTATCTCATTTCTGAATTTCCCTTTTACTTATAAATCTTTCCAAATATATAGTTAAAATATTCTTCTGCAATCAACTTCTGTTTCCTTGGATATTTGGGAATGTTAGTAATCTCACAGATTACAGGATATAGAAAATACAGACTCAAGAAACAGACAAAAAGTTATGAACTCCTGACAATACTCACAACTTTTCCAACCTGAAACAATATAGCATTGTTTTGAGTTAAGAAACTACACTAAACAAAATTTTCTGTACTTCTACCTCTGTTGCCAAATAAACAATCTGATTATAAAAATAACTCTACTACTTAAGATGTCAAATGGAACCTATTTCACAGCCAAAATTTTAATTGGGAATACCACTACTGCCTCTCTGATTTGACCTATTTGTCCTCTGACTTAGGATAAATGGTCCTCAGTACTCATCAATATAGTTAAAACAGCTAAAACACTTAAATATTTCCTGTATGTAAATATTACCTGTTGGTAAATAGCTAAGTGTCCCCTACTTGCCCTCATCACACTATAGCCCATCCTTTGGAACCAATCATGGTCTCAGAGACAATGTACTTTTTGCCTATTAGATACAACAGTAGGCCTCTAGGACCCTCTGCTGGCCTTAAGGTTAAGCCTGGCATTTGTGTGGCATATCAATGTTCTTGCTAGTCATCACCCTAAAGGTCTGATTTCCTAGGTACTATTATTGGCATCCCATGGCCCAGAAGGCTGTCTAAATCCTGCCCACAATCCCTGCCTGGACTCACAGTAAGGGTGTATTCTGGGATCTACCAGCTAAATTTTAACAGCTACCCATAAGGAAAAACCTGTTCCCATGTGTCATCTTGGTTAAAGAAGGCCTGGGCCCTACTGGGGGAGGCAACACTCCTGATGATAACACCTGTACCCTAATGGATAAATACATTGTGCTATGTGTCCCCTAGACATTGTTTGCTATCAGAGCTCCCCCAGAGTAGTCCTCACATAGGCTGCTTACTGGAATTAGAGACTCTGCTGGACTTTGGCTCTAAAAGAGTTGGGAAGAAAAAGAGAAGGCAGATAGGCTAGTCATCAAGCCAGCAATCTGTCCTTACTAATTATTAAATTAAGCATTTTCATTATCCCTAATCTTACCCATGGGAATAATCTCTCTTGTTTCTGGGTCCTTTACCCTTGTTGGCTGCAATGGATCTCCCAGAGGTATACTCAGATTTACCATGAGTTTATTCTCTGCAAAAGAAATATCACTGTAATACAAACTACTTACTTAAAATTCTTCTCAATTAAAAGAAAGTCTAGTATGAAATACAGCTATGGACAAGTTGTAAGAAAAGAAAGAAAAAGCCTACCACAGGCGTAACAATCTCTTCCTATTTTCCTATTTATAAATGACTACTGTGATAAACAAAAATTCAAAAACCACAATGATTTAATATAGAATCAAACATACTAAACTTATTTTCTGTAAACCTGTTATGACAACTCTTGATATTCTTGCATCATCAAAAATGTTTTGAATATTCTCTCAGAGAGACAGAAGTATGTAATACACTAAAAATTCATTAAAATGTCTATTTTAATCATAATTTGAGCATGGGAAAAGTGAGCTTCAATGACAGGGTAATTTACTCATGGGGAAGTGTTTTATATTATGCTATTAATGATTTTTTTAAAAAGCAAAATACGTTTATTTTCAGAATTTGGAAAAAAGAGTGGACATTAAAAAGTGAATTCAAGGGGTGCCTGGGTGGCTCAGTCGTTAAGCGTCTGCCTTCAACTCAGGTCATGATCCCAGGGTCCTGGGATTGAGCCCTGCATCGGGCTCCCTGCTCGGCGGGAAGCCTGCTTCTCCTTCTCCTACTCCCCCTGCTTGTGTTCCCTCTCTCACTGTGTCTCTCTCTGTCAAATAAATAAATAAAATCTTTGGAAAAAAAAGTGAATTCAAAACAATAGAAAAAGAAAACACAATATTCCAAAACCTATAGGTTGCAGCAAAAGCAGACGTTAAGAGTGAAATTTATGCTATAAAATGTTTGTATTAAGACATAAAGTTCAAAGAAACAACTTAACATTACACCACAAGAACTAGAAAAAGATTTAGCTGAAATTTAGTAGAGGAAGGAAATAACAAAGAAAAATCAAATAAATAAAATAGAGACCAGAATAAACAATAACGTAACACTGAAAGTAATGACCAGTTTTGTCATTTGATTTCTTATTTGGCCCAATGCTTGCTTGTGCAGTAGTGTAGTGTTTAATATTTACATACTAAATATTTAATAGTTTACACTGTAGATTTTCCAGCTTTGTTTTATTGTTGATGTTTAATTTTGTACCATTGTGGTTGGAAAATATACTTGGTATGATTTCAGTCTTCTTAAATTTGTAATATTTGTTATGTCTCTTTTTATGTGAGGATTCTTCTGTGTGTACTTGAAGAAAATGTGTATTCTATTTTTCTTGGATGGAATGTTTTATATATATCTTTTAGAACCATGTATTCTGAAGTATGTTTCAAGTTAAAAACGTTCTTGTTGAAAAAAAAAGTAACTTTCACTGAGGGGACTCATTTAAAATAAAGCATATAAGAAGGGAGGTGGGTGGGAGGAAGGGTCAAGTAGGTAAAGGGGATTAAAAGTATACTTATGATGAGCACTGAGTAATGATGTTTAGAATTGCTGAATTACTATATTGCACACCTGAAACTAATATAACACTGTATGTAAACTATACTGGAATTACAATTAAAAACTTAATAAGAAATAAAGAAAAAAAAGTGAATTCACCCTGAAGTATTATATCTAACGTTTTTACAAATAAATTCCAAAATTTGTAAAGAGCTACTTCTCAGAGCAATATTATTTAAAATAAAATCTAAAAGTTACTTTCAGGAATAAGTTCATACTTCTTTCCTCATTATCAAGACAGATCCTTTTCCTATTATCCATTTTGTTGACTTTTCCAATGTTTCCTTTTGACTTCCTTTTAGGTGATACTGTGTCTGGGGACAGTATTCCACCAATCACAAATCCTCCTGAAAGTTAACAACAAAAAAGGTAAAGTATCATACCTGAGAGAGTAAAAATATTGAAACAAAATTTAAATTACTATAGCACATTTCCTTTTAGACTATCAAAGAATATAGTACTATTACTATATTCTAGAGCTAGTAACTCAAACAACACAAATACCAACCAAATCCACTTATGTTTCTACTACCCTAAATCTAGATGACTTATAAAACATGATAGAATGATCTCTGTTGCTTGAAATCAAAAGTGAGGTTGAATAACAAAGAACACAAAAGCCAGCAATGAAATATTTATAATAATTCACAAGTGGGCTTAGTTCTTTGACTTAGATATATCCATCACAGAAAGGAAATAACTTTCTTGCCCACTGTCTATATTTCTGTAGAAAAATATGATGAGCAAATGGGATGAGAACAGTAAAGGGGAATACTTATTAATCTTTGCCACTTTTATAATTTTCTCATGTTCTGATCTAATGACTTACTTTATGCAATTAAAAACCTTGTTCAATAGTATAGAATAATAACACTCTCAAGCAACACACTCACCTCAAACTCCTACCAAAGAGAGAAAAAGATAAGCATTTCTATAGTAATCAGACAAATCTGTACTTGAATCTGTTCTGACCTCATTTTTGGAAGATGATGATAAAATGAGGTAATTTATGTAAATATGTAAGACAGTGCTTTGCACATAATATACATAAACTGTTGCATTCTCATTATTATTTATTGTCAGATATTAAAGTGTAAATTGGAATTTACCTGATGGCCTTCCATGATAATCTATTCTCTCTCCCCGCCAATATTCCAAAGGTTTCAATCGTGTTCTCTTGGTCCTGCGAACATTTGGTGTGTTGGAAGGCAATACTGTAAAAAGATATTACACAAAAATGTACACATATAAATGTTTAATTGGATAGTTTGTAGTGGAACGACTGGTATTACCCTCTAGAACACTAATTTTTCTAGACAAAACAGTAGAAAAACAAAAATTTTGTAATGTATTTGTGCTAATAGTTAAAGAAATGCCAATGAAAAAATAAGCTGCTAGATTGGCAAAGATTAAAAAACTTGGTAACACCCAGGGTGAATGATGTTAAAGGTACACAGAAACTCAAATATATTTTAAGTAGAAATGTAAACTGATTGAAGGCAATTTAGCCATAACTTGATTCAGAATTTATAGAAAATGAGTCTGCAAAAATATTCACAAAAAGAGGCAAAGCTAGAGGCAGTCCAAGATGGTAGCATAGGGAAGACCCTGAACTCACAACCTCCATGGACACACTGAACCTGCACCTATATATAGACCAATTCCTTCTGAAGAACTGAGAGCTGACTGAACAACTTCTGCTCAACAAAGGACAGAAGGGCCACAGAGAGAAAGGTAGGAGAGACAAGACACAGTAGTATCTGAAACTTCACCTCGATCCGATGACCTGCAGAAGGGAGGGATGTCACTGAGAGGTGCACAGATTCACCTGCCCTGAGGCACAAAAAACCCAAAACAACAACAACAAAAAACAGTGGTTTAAAGGGTAACTGACTATACCTGAAGAAAATCCATTTACTAACCCTAGAGCATCTGACAAAAAGTGGCACAGCTATTAGAACTCTCTCCAGGTCACAGGTGCTGGCAAGCACCATTGCTTATGTTCCTCCACTTTGATAATGCAGATGGGATCAGAATTCAGGTGCTCTAGTTGGCCTGCTAGGGCTACCATAGCCAGATCCAGGACCCAAGCTCCAGCCATCCCCATAGGGTAGAACCCCACCTGCCATGCCTTATCACGCCAGGGTGATCACAGCCCAAGCACACTCCAGGTCTAGCCGGCCACCTAAAACCGCCAAGCACACAGAGTCTTCATAGGGGATATTCCTACACAAGTCCACTTCTTCAAGACCAGGAGAGGTAACAAAATAAGGACACATGTTCATGCTCATGTTCCAAATGAAAGAGTAAGATAAAACTCAACAACAACAAAAAAAACCTAAATGAAATACAGATAAACAATCCGCCTGAAAAAGAGTTCAAAGTAATGATCATAAAAACGCTCACCAAACTTGAGAGAAGAATGGATGAACTCACTGAGAACTTCAATAAAGAGACAGAAAGTATAAAAAAAAAATCAGAGCTAAAGAATACAAAATTGAAAGGAAAAATAGACTAGAGGCATTAACAGCAAATTAGAGGATCAGAAGAATGGATCAGTGAGATGGAAGACAGGGCAGTAAAAAAGCACCTAAGCTGAAAAGCAAAAAGAAAAAAAATTTTTATTAATGAGGATAGGTTAAAGGAATCCTGGGACAACATCAAGTGTAATAACAGCAGTACTATAGGGGGTGCAGAAGAAGAAGAAGAAAAGAGAGATAGAAGGGCAGAAAACTTAACTGAAGATATAACTGAAAACTTCCCTAATTTGGGAGAGGAAACAGACATCCAAGTTCAGGAAGAAGAGAGCACCAAATAATATGAACCCAAGGAGGTCCACACTAACACACAAAATAATTAAAACATCAAAAGTTAAGATAAAGTAGAAATCTTAAAAGCAGCAAGAGAAAAGCAGATAGTTATGTACAAGGGAAAACCCATAAGGATATCAACTGATTTTTCAGCAGAAACTTTGCATGTCAAAAGAGAGAGGCAGGATATATTCAAAGTCCTGAAAGGAGAAACAAAACAAAACAAAACAAACAAAAAACCCCAAAACAACAAAACCATGAATGCTCTTCCAGGGAAGGTAATTATTCACAACTGAAAGAGAAATGTGAATTTCCCAAACAAGTTAAAGAAGTTCATCCCTACTAAACCAGCTTTACAAGAAATATTAAAAGAATTTCTTTAAGCAGAAAAGAAAAGGCCATAACTAGAAGTAAGAAAATTAGGAAAGGAAAATTTTCACTGGTAAAAGCAAACATATGAAAAAGGTAGTACATCAAACATTTACAAAGCTAGTATGAAGGTTAAAAGACACAAGTAGTAAAATCAATTATATCTAGAAAAATTACTTAGAGGATTCACAAATAAAGATGTAAAATTTTACATCATATATATAAAACATGGAGGGGGAGCAAAAATATAGTGCTTTTAAAATGTGCTGGAACTTAACCAACTATCAACTTAATATAGACTCCTATATACATAATGTTATATATGAACCTCACGTTAATACCATAAATAAAAAAACCTGTAATGGAAACACAAAACAAAAAGAGAGAAAAGAATACAAGCATAACACTAAAGAAAGTCATCAAATCACGAGAGCAAAAAAAAAGAAACAGAGAACACTACAAAAGCAACTAGAAAACAATGAAAAAAATCACAATTAGTACATACCTATCAATAATTGCTTTAAATGTAAATGGACTGAATGCTCCAATCAAAAGACATAGGGTGAGTGAATGGATAAAAAACGAGACCCATCAACATGCTGTCTACAATAAACTAATTTCATGCCTAACAACACATACAAACTGAAGTTGGGACCAAAAAAGGGTCCATGCAAATGGAGGTGAAAAAAAAAACTAGGGTAGCAATAACTACATCAAACCAAAAAAAAACCTTAAAATAAAGATTACAAGAGACAAAGAAGGGACTTACATAATTATACGGGATCAATCCAACAAGAGGATGTAACAGTTGTAAGTATATATGAAGCCAACATAGGAACACTTAAATATATAAAGTAAATATTAACAGACACAAAGGGAGAAACTGACAGTAATACAACAGCAATAGACTTCAGGGGTGCCGGGGTGGCTCATTTGGCTAAGCATCTGCCTTTGGCTCAAGTCATGATCACAGAGCCCTGGGATCGAGCCCCATGTCAGGCTCCCTACTCAGTGTGGAATCTGCTTCTCCTTTCCCTCTGCCCCTCTCCCTACTTGTACATGTACTTGCTCTCTCAAATAAATAAATCTTTTTTTTTTAAGATTTTTTTTTATTTATTTATTTGGGAGAGAGAGAATGAGAGACAGAGAGCACAAGAAGGAAGAGGGCAGAGGGAGAAGCAGACCCCCTGCTGAGCAGGGAGCCCGATGTGGGACTCGATCCCGGGACTCCAGGATCATGACCTGAGCCGAAGGCAGTCGCTTAACCAACTGAGCCACCCAGGCGCCCTCAAATAAATAAATCTTAAAAAAAAAAAAAAAAAAAGAATTGTCTTTGCAGATGACATGATACTCTATGTGGAAAATGCAAAAGAGTCCACCACAAAATTGCTAGAACTAATACAGGAATTCAGCAAAGTGGTAGGATATAAAATCAATGCACAGAAATCAGCTGCATTTCTATACACTAACAATGAGACAGAAGAAAGAGCAATTAAGGAGCTGATCCCATTTACAACTGCACCAAAAACCATAAGATACCTAGGAATAAACCTAACCAAAGAGGCAAAGGATCTGTACTCAGAAAACTATAGAACACTCATGAAAGAAACTGAGGAAAACACAAAGTAATGAAAAAACGTTCCATGCTCATGGATTGGAACAACAAATATTGTTAAAATGTTTATGCTACCTAGAGCAATCTGTACATTCAATGCAATCCCTATCAAAATACCATCAACTTTTATCACAGAACTGGAACAAATCATCCTAAAATTTGTATGGAACCAGAAAAGACCCTGAATAGCCAAAGGAATGTTGAAAGAGAAAAACAAAGCTGGTGGCATCACAATTCCAGACTTCAAGCTCTATTACAAAGCTGTTATTGTCAAGACAGTACAGTACTAGCACAAAAACAGACACACAGATCAATAGAACAGAACAGAGAACCTGGAAATGGACCCTCAACTCAATGGTCAACTAATCTTTGACAAAGCAGGAAAGAATATCCAATGGAAAAAAGACAGTCTCTTCAACAAATGGTGTTGGGAAAATTGGATAGCCACATGCAGAAGAATGAAACTGGACTATTCTCTTATACCATACACAAAAATAAACTCTAAATGGATGAAAGACCTACATGTAAAATAGGAATCCATCAAAATCCTAGAAGAGGACACAGGCAGAAACCTCTGTGACCTCGGCTGCATCAACTTCTTGTTAGACATGTCTCCAAAGGCAAGGGAAACAAAGGTAAAAATGAACTACTGGGACTTCATCAAGATAAAGAGCTTTTGCACAGCAAAGGAAACAGTCGACAAAACCAAAAGACAACCAATAGAATGGGAGAAGATATTTGCAAATGACATATCAGATAAAGATCCAAGATCTATAAAGAACTTACCAAACTCAACACCCAAAGAACAAATAATCCAGTCAAGAAATGGGCGGGAGACATGAACAGACATTTTTCCAAAGAAGACATCCAAATGGCCAACAGACACATGAAAAAATGCTCAACATCACTTGGCATCAGGGAAATCCGAATCAAAACCTCAATGAGATACCACCTCACACCAGTTAGAATGGCTAAAATTAACAAGTCAGGAAATGACAGATGTTGGCGAGGATGCGCAGAAAGGGGAACCCTCTTACACTGTTGGTGGGAATGCAAGATGGTCAGCCACTCTGGAAAGCAGGATGGAGGTTCCTCAAAAAGTTAAAAATAAGAGCTACCATACAACCCAGCAATTATACTACTAGATATTTACCCAAAGGATACAAACGTAGTGATTCGAAGGGGCACCTGAACCCCAATGTTTATAGCAGCAATGTCCCTAATAGCCAACCTTGGAAAGAGCCCAGATGCCCATCGACAGAGGAATGGATAAAGAAAATAAACACATACATATATATACACATACAATGGAATATTACTCAGCCATCAAAAAAATGAAATCTTGCCATTTGCAACGATGTGGATTGACTAGAGGGTATTATGCTAAGTAAAATAAGTCAATCAGAGAAAGACAATTATATGATTTCACTCATATGTGGAATTTAAGAAACAAAACAGGATCATGGGGAAGGGAGGGAAAACTAACACAAGACAAAATCAGAGAGAGAGACAAACCGTAAGAGACTCTTAATCATAGGAAACAAACTGAGGGTTGCTGGTGGGGAGGGGGGTGGGTGGATGGGGTAACTGGGTGATGGAATGAGCACTGGGTATAAGACTGATGAATCACTGACCTCTACCTCTGATACCAATAATACATTATATGTTAATTGAATTTAAATAAAAAATTTAAGAAAAGACTGATGAATCACTGAACTGTACCTCTGAAACTAATAAAACACTGTGTGTTAATTAATTCAATTTAAATAAAATAAAATTTAAAAAATAAAGAAAAACTTAAATAAATAAACATATTTTTAAAAAGCAGAGGCAGAAAAAAAAAAAACCAAACTGAAACTCTCATAATCATTACAACTTTGGTTGTAAAATACTTTGGTTATTACAATTTACCATAACCATCTAACTGATTTTCTGCTGGAAGTATATCTCCTGAATTCTCAAGAGCTAGTTTTTGGAGTCAAACTTAACATACTAACTTAACCATGAACTAGTTGTGAAACATCACAGAAGCTAAAGCCACTCAACCTCTCTAATGTAAACTGTAGTTTTTCCCATCCGCCTACTAAAATAAATAACAGATAAATAACAGAACCCACCTCATAGAGTTTTGTGAGATGTAAATTAATATAATGTTGTAACATGCCTGACATATAGCAATTCATTAAACATTAGCTATTACTGTTTTTTTAACTTTATTTATTTACTTACTTACTTATTTATTTAAGTAATCTCTACACCCAACATGTGGCTCAAACTCATGACCCCAAGATCAAGAGTCACATGATCTTTTGATTGAGCCAGCCAGGTGCACCATTATTACTGTTTTTTAAAAAAGTGGGTAAAGCTGTATTTACAAGAACGTTCATGGTAGTATTATTTATATTTAGAAACCAACCAAATTGAACACCATTTAATATTCCACAATAGGAAACGTATAAATCGGGGTAGTTATGTGTGCATGTGTTTGTGTGTATACACATAAATCCACTCATTTTATCTAACAATGCAAAGTTCTATATAGTAAGCTGACTTTGTTGGCTATATAATCAAATTCCTATGCTTTTACCTACTTCCTGTTTGCTAGAAATTTTCAATTCTGAAAGTAGCTTATTAAAATCTCCCAGTCTAGGGGCGCCTGGGTGGCTCAGTTGGTTAAGCGACTGCCTTCGGCTCAGGTCATGATCCTGGAGTCCCGGGATCGAGTCCCGCATCGGGCTCCCTGCTCAGCGGGGGGTCTGCTTCTCCCTCTGACCCTCTTCCCTCTCGTGCTCTCTGTCTCTCATTCTCTCTCTCTCAAATAAATAAATAAATAAATAAATAATCTTTAAAATCTCCCAGTCTAACTGTACTGTTCAAGTAAAAACCTTGTTGTTGTTGTTGTTTTAGTTTTTTCTTTATACATTTTATTTGTTAAGTTGTTTGGTGCATAAGTGTTTATGATTTTTCTATTTTCTTCATTAATTTTTTATCATTACATGTCCTTCTCTATTCTGTTCAGCACTTTCATTTTAACCTTAAATTCCACTTTGCCTAATACTAAAATTACACTATTTTCTCTTTATTTTCAGTAGTCTACCTATTTTTTTGACAATCTTTTATTTTTTAACCTGTTTTAAGTGTTTCTTATAAACACATAATTCAATATGTACTATTTAACCAAATCTGAGAGTCCCTACCTTATTAGAGGAATTCAATCCATTATTTAGTGTAACAAGCAACATGTTTCCTTTTATTCATCCATCTTACTTTATATTTAACTAGTTATTTTACATCAGTGCTGCTTCTTTCTCATTTTTATTGATTTGAGCAAATGACCTTATCTTTTTCCTCCCCTCCCTTGCTCATTTCAAAGTTTTGCTGTGCTTTTTCATCCTAAGGTCACCTTCCCATTCTTGACACTCAAAAATTAAACTCTCATTTCTCCATGATTATATTAAAAACTATATCCCTTACCAAGATATGCTATCCTCTCCTTTTCTCATTCAGTAAAATAAAACTTTTAGACTATTTTTACTACCGCTCTTCTGCCCCTACTCTCTTCCCTACCACATTAAGTTTTAATTAAAGATAGTATGGATTTCAAGGTAATACTACAAAAGTCATTATTTAGCACTTATAAAATCCCATTCACATTAGCATTAGGTAGTAGTCACACCCTAAGGTAATCAGCAATAATTCACATCCTTGTGTAATAATCCCCTCTCCTAAGATGTATGTGGGAACTGTGACTTGCTTCTCATCTGCAGAATATGGTAAGAGTGACGGAATCACTATGATTACATCATGATTATATATATGACAATATATGATATTATACATATAAGACACCATCTAGCAGACGCACAGAGAAATTCTTCCTTACTGACTCTGAAGAACCAAGATGCCATACTATGAAGGGACGTACGGAAAGGGTCATGTGGCAAAGAACTGCAGGTAGCCTTTAGAAGCCGAAAGTAATGGCCCATGGCTCACAGCCAGCAAGAAAACAGGTACCTCAGTCCCACAGTTTCAAGGAACTGAATTCTAACAACCACAGGAGCTTGGAATAGGACCTCAAACCTCAGATGAGACCACAACCCAGGCTGACACTTCTGATTGCAGCCTGTGACTCTTGAACAGAGGACCCAGCTAATCTGTGCCTGGGCTTCTGACCTGAAGAAAATATGGATAATAAATAAATGTGTGTTGTCTAAGCCACTGAATTGTGGTAATTTAGTACACAGCAACAGAAACCAAATACACGTTATTTAAATTTAACCACATATATTACAAGAATTATTCCTCACCACTGTTTCCTCTCTTTGGAGTTAGTTTTGATGCATACACTTGGTTAGAATACCTTACATGAGTATTTTACTGGGAGGATTTAGAGTCAACTCAATCTTTGCATTATCTGCAAAGTAAGTTCACTTATCAGAAAGGAAAATACCTTGGCTAAGTATAAGATTACTGGATTGTAATACATTTGTTTTTTTTTTTTTTTGTAATACATTTCTTAAAATAGGCTATAGATGTTATTTTATTCTTCCAGTGTTACACAGATCAACAGTACTAGTCATTTTTTCTCCCTTATATATAAATGTTTCTGTCTAGAAGCTTCCCTATATTCTTGAAATTTAGGATTTTATTCACTGATGTCTAGAAGTGTATCTTTTTCAATAATTTTGACTGGCAGTTGGCAAACTCATTCAAATTGCAGATTTAAGCCATCTTTAATCCAGGGAAGTTTTCTTTAACATACTTCTTTTAACTCTTTTCCCTCCTCCACCTGTTTATCTTTTCTGGAAATCCTATTATTTGCAAGTTTTCTCAGCTGTCTCCATATTATTTCCACTGTATACCTTTTTTCCTCATGATTTCCATCTTTTCATATTTTGTCTCTCAGGAATGTCTTCCATGTCAACACACAGTTACTAATTCAGCTCTCAGTAACAGTGACCACCCTTTATTTTCACTTCATCTACTGACTTTTTAAATTTAAAAAATTGGATTTTTTCAGTCCCAGTAAGTTTTCTATGCTGTAACTGAATCTCTGAAAATGCTCATATTTCTTTTATTGTTAAAACTGTTATTAATCTACTACAAAAATTCTAGCTCACCAGCAGTTGCCTATTGTTCTTAGGCATGATGCTTGATTTTCCTCTCTCTAGTTGCTAAAGCCCCTGCTCAGAAACATTTTTATTTCTGTTTGCCTACTCCTGACTAGTTATCATTCCACTTCAAGAAAGCATTAAGATTAACAGTCTTTCTTCATATGGGCCCACAAAAAATTGACAAAATATGAGTTTTTGGTTGAAGCAATTTGAGGAAACTTCACTTCTAGTGGTTCTCTTCAGGTACAAGTTCAGGAGCACTCACAACTTCAGGCATAGAGAGAAACATAAAAGGCCACTACAATCCCACAAAGGCGAAAGGTCCCATGAATCCTGACTGGCAAATATATCATGGGGAACCACAGAGTTTTAATCCTCCGTGGCCTCTCCATGGGTTCCCCAGCTCCCATCTTTGCCTACTTATTCCAGCTACTGCTGGACTGGATAAAAATGGGAGTTGTCAGGGATGTCATCTACCTAGCAGTTATTACTTACAGAATTATCCACTCTAACTTCTTAGCATAGGTGAAATCATGCTCCTTAATATGGGGCAAAGAGTGAGAGGGACACAGGATTTATAAATGAACAATAAAGATCATCATTTGGCCTGTGATGACTTACTGTGAAATTCATAAAAACTAAACAAACAGTTTTAATTTATCTGCCAATTAATCCAAATATTTCCTCCCTGCGTGAGAAAAATTAAGTCCTATTTAGTAACAGAGGTTTTATAATATGAAGATATTAAAAGAGAGAAATAATCTTACCTAACTTGTGATGTATTTTATTCTCTGGTATTACTGTAGATATTTTTACTCTTGAGTCACCTGCAAAATGCAAATGATAATATCGTGACCAAAGGCTGCTAATTCCATGTTGAATTAAACTGTTAGTTGGTCAATTTCTTTCTTTTTTTTTAAGATTTTATTTATTTATTTGACAGAGAGTCAGCGAGAGAGGGAACACAAGCAGGGGGAGTGGGAGAGGGAGAAGCAGGCTTCCCGCTGAGCAGGGAGCCCAATGCAGGGCTCGATCCCAGGACCCAGGGATCATGACCTGAGCCAAAGGCAGATGCTTAACCGACTGAGCCACCCAGGCACCCCGGTCAATTTCAATATTAAGTATTTTAATTAAATTTAACCTGACCAAAAAAAAAAAAAAAAATTTAACCTGACAATCATGTTATTACTTCTTTTACTTTTTACTGCTGAGGAATAAAGACTAATGAAAAACAGTGTAACATTTTTCTTGATTTTGCTACAATGTGTATGTCTAAAGAGCCTAACGCTTAAACGTAACAAAAAATAAGCAAGTTTTCTGGACTTCAGGTGAAATAAGCCACTTGGCAGATTAAAATGTAGGGTGTAATAAAGAACAATCAATATGCTAATAATGTAATATATGATCTTTCAAGTTCTAAAATAGTATAAGTATACTAAATTTATCAGTGTGCCAATTAGGCCAGAGTTTTCAACTTTAGTATTGAAATAGCATCTAAACATAGCTGCCATTAATTCTTTCTCTTCCTATGCACAAATGTCATTCTTTATCAAGAAGCAGAGTCTAATTCCCTTTTCTCTGAATTCCCTAATTCCCTGAATCTCTGCTGATCTTAATGACTAGCTTGACTAACAGAACACAGCAGAAATGACATTCTGGGACTTCAAAGGCTAAGTCCTAAGAAGATATGCAGGTTCCACCTGGGTCTCTTACAACTTCACTCTGGAGAAAGAGACACCACATATGAAGTCCGACCACCCCAAGACTGCCATGCTGTGAGGAAACCCAAGCTAACCACATGCGGAGAAAAAAGATACACCTGGCCAGCCCCCAACTTGTTCCAGCCACCCTAGCTAAGTGCTAAATATAGAAGTGAAAAAGTCACCCTGGACTTCCAACCCAGTTGAGCTTTCAAATGACTCCAGCCCCAGCAGCTTGCATTTAAGTATGAATGCATGAGAGAGCCCAAATGAAACTTGCCCAACTAAGCCAAGTCAACCCACAGAACAATGAGACAGAAATCAATTGTTGTACTAAGCCACTAAGTTTTGGATGTTTGTTATGGAGCAACATGTAATTGGAACAATTAATGTCCATGAATGACCTAAAACTGAAAAGTCAGTCTACGCTTTCATTATATTCTCAAATGAGTCCATGATAGCAAAAGACTGTTTAAAATTACTAAATTGGGGCGTCTGGGTGGTGGGCTCAGTCAGTTAAGCGTCCGACTCTTAATTTCAGCTCAGGTCATGATCTCTGGGTCATGAGATCGAGCCCCGAGTAGGGCACCATGCTGAGCATGGAGCCTGCTTTAGATTTTCTCTCTCCCTCTTTCTGTGCCCTTCCTTCACACATGCATGCACACACTCTCTTTAAAAAAAAAAAAATAAATAAAATTAAATGATTGAATTAGATACTTTATAAAATTGCTGGCTAAGAAGAAACTTTAGTGATCATAAAATCTAATTTTCCTGTCCAGAATTGGCAAATCTAGAGAGATCTCTAGAAACTAAAAGTAGATTAGTGGATGCCACAGGCATAGGAGATATGAGAGGTGAGGGAAGGAAAGGTGCCTGCTAAAGATGAATATGGGGTTTCTTCTGGGGATGATAAAATTTTTCTAAAATTTATTGTGATGGTTACACACCATTGAATTACATCCCATAAATGGGTAAATTTTATGGTATGTGAATATCTCAATATATAGCTCAATAAAGCTGTTACCAAAAACAAAATCTAAATTCTCATGCAATCCCCACTAGAAAAAGTAGAGGGTTAGTCACTCCTTGAAAATTCTCCCATAGCAGTACGCTGTGGGAAGCAGCTGATGGGATCAGAGAAAGAATGAAGCAAGTAAGTAAATATACTAAGAACAGTCCACTGAGAGAGCCTAGAAGCACACCAAGAGCCCAGATTTGAGTTTCTAAATGCCATTATCCACTAAAAAGAATCAGGTTCCTTAGCAGAAATAAGTGACTCCAGAGTTGAGACAGGGAAAGTAGGCCAGAACATCTTAAGTCAAACAAAAGAGAGTATTCACAAAATGACAGAAACATAGTAAAAGGACATAAGGACCAGTTGAAAGGATGCCTACTGACCAAATCTGGCACAATATGAGTATTAGATTAAATAAAAGAGATTACAACCATCAATAGACAGGAACGCAGGTAGCAACCCATAATTACATAAATAAACAAATGAGAGAAGGGGTAAGAAAAACTATTTCTTACAGAATGCCACTAATTAACAGGAAAATAGAACAGCACAATTTGGTAACATCATTAGTGGCTGATGATTCAAGTGGGAGTCTTCAAAAGATGCTAAGATTGGTGTGAAGGTTTGAAAAGGAACACATTATTATAATAGCATCAGAATATCACACCACAAAATACTTACCAATTATAAAAGAGAACAACCATATCTTTAGAGTAGAGATAATAACTTGAACAGGTGATCAAGAGTAACATCACCAACAGGAGATGGGTAAACATTGTCTCCTAATGAGATGCACAAACACAGCATCATTTCTGTACTGCTGTCACATGTGCAAGGCTGGCATCTGATCATGAGGAAACATCAGAAAGACTCAGGTTGAAAGTCATGCTAAAGAATAAAAAGTTGTACTCTCTCAAAAAAATGTAAAGGTCAGAAAGTTAGAAAATGCCTTATTGAAGAAAACTTAACGGACATGAGAATTAAATGCAATCTATGATCCTGGATTGGATCCTGAACCAGAACACTAATGGAACTGCTGGTGAAATCTGCATGGAATCAGTGAAGGAATACTAGTGTTATATTAATGGTGATTTCCTGACTTGGACGGTTGGTTAAAGTGTGATTATGTTTTTGTCTTATATCGTATCTGCATATATTTATACATAGTACTATGTCTGCAACTTGTTCTCAAATAGTACAGAAAAGGCTAATAATAGCCAAAGCAATCTTGAGAAAGAACAAAGCTGGAGGTTATCACAATACCAGATTTCAAGATACACTACAAAGCTGTAGTACATCAGAACGGTATGATACTAGCACAAAAAAAAAAACACACAAAAAACATAGATCAATGGAATAAAAGAGAGAACGCAGCTATAAACTCATGCTTAAATAATCAATTAATCTATGACAAAGGAGGTAAGAATATACAACAGGGAAAAGACAGCATATTCAATCAATGGTGTTGGAAAAAATGGAGAGCTTCATGCAAAAAAATGAAACAGGACCACACTTTCTTACACTTTACACAAAAATAAACTCAAAATGGATTACCGACCTGGAAGTAAGACCTGAAACCAAAAAACTCCTGTAAGAAAACAGAGGCAGTAATCTCATTGGCATTGGCCATAGCAACATTTTTCTAGATATGTCTCCTTGGGCAAGGGAAACAAAAGCAAAAATAAACTATTAGGACTACATCAAAATAAAAAGCTTTTGCATAGCAAAGGGAACCAACAACAAAATGAAAAGACAACCTACTGAATGGGAGAAGATTATTTGCAAATGATATATCCAATAAGGGGTTAATATTCAAAATATGCAAAGAACTTAATGCAACAGGAAAAAACAAAATAATCCAATTTAAAAATGGGCAGAGGACCTGAACAGACATTTTTCCAAAGAAGACATCCAGATGGGCAGCAGACACATGAAAAGATGCTCAACATCACTCATCATCAGGGAAATGCAAATCAAAACCATAATGAACTACCACCTTATACCTGGCAGAATGGCTAGAATCAAAAAGATACGAACATGTTGGTGAGGATGTGGAGAAAAATGAACCTTCATGCAGGTTGGTAGAAATGCAAATTGGAGTAGCCACTGTGGAAAACAGCATGGAGGTTCCTCAAAAAATTAAAAATAGAATTATCATATGATCCAGTAATTCCACTACTCAGTGTTTACCCAAAGAAAACAAAAACACTAATCCAAAAAGATACATTGCACCCCTATGTTTACTGCAGCATTATTTAAAATAGCCAAGATATAGAAGCAACCCAAGTGTCCATCCACAGATGAATGATAAAGATGATGTGGTATATATACAAACCAAACACACACACACACAGTGGAGTAGTACTCAGGCATAAAAATAGTGACATCTTGCCATTTGCAACAACATGGATGGAATGGATGGACTTAGAGGGTATAATGTTAACTGAAACAAGTCAGTCAGAGAAAGACAAATACCACATGATTTCACTCATATGTGGAATTTTTTTTTTTAATGGTATTTACTGATTTGAAAGAGAGAGAGCATGAGAGAGAGCACGAGCAGGGGGCAGGGACAGAGGAGAGGGAGAAGCAGACTCCCCGCTGAGCAGGGAGCCCAATGGGGGACTTAATCCCAGGACCCTGGGATCATGACCTGGGCCGAAGGCAGACGCTTAACCGACTGAGCCACCCAGGCGCCCCACTCATACGTGGAATTTAAGAAACAAAACAATTGAAGAAAACAAGAGACAAACAAAAAAAACCCCAGACTCTTAAATACAGAGGACATACTGGTGGTTGCCAGAGGAGAGGTGGTGAGGGATGAGTGACATAGATAAAGAGGATTAAGAGTACACTTATGGGGGTGCCTGGGTGGCTCAGTAGTTAAGCATCTGCTTTCAGCTCAGGTCACGGTCCCAGGGTCCTGGGATCGAGCCCCACATCGGGCTCCCTGCTCGGCGGGAAGCCTGCTTCTCCCTCTCCCACTCCCCCTGCTTGTGTTCCTTCTCTCACTGTGTCTCTCTGTCAAATAAATAAATAATATCTTTAAAAAAAAAAAAGAGTACACTTATGATGAGCACTGCTGAATAAAGTATAAAAATGCTGAATCATTATATTGTATACCTAAAACTAACATAACACTGTATGTTAATATACTTCAATAAAAAAACAAAATTTTTAAGGGGCACCTAGGTGGCTCAGGCAGTTGAGTGTCCAACTCTTGATCTCAGCTCAGGTCTTGACCTTGGGGTCATGAGTTCAGGCCCCGACCCATGTTGGGCTCCATGCTGGGTATGGAGCCTACTAAAAAAAAATTTTTTTAAAGGCTAATGATAAGAAACGTGTATGAATATATATGTAGCAGAAGCAGGGAGAGAGATGGAACAAATGTTGTAAAATGTTGACAAATATGGAATCTGGGTGAAGCAGATATGGGATTTCAGAATAAGTTTAAAATTAATAATTTCTAAAATTTAATAATTTAAGTAATAAATCTAATAATTTCCAAAAATTTTTTTTAAAAACAGCAACAAAGAGATAACACCTGAATTTCAAACATTAAAGAATTCTAATAAGCATGGAGATAGAAGAAAACAGGTTACTTACAAAGAAAATAAGAAATAAGTCTGCCTTTAAATTTCTACTCATAAGCATTAGCTATTGTGAGGCAAAAGATCAATAGCCAGCTAGTTTAAAGGAAAAAAGATAATGACTCAAAGATTATTTTTACTATTCAACTGTTTGTAAAAAAAAAAAAAAAAAATTTCTGAGTTCTTGCTGGCATATGTGAGAATGTCTACCAACTTTACAAAGTAACAAGGCTATCTGTTCTGACAGTAAGTATAAATGTGCTGAACATTTATTAAAGGAAAAAATACTGACAGAGAAAGTTAAAAATAAAAATTCAATCATGTACTTTTTCTAAACCAGTTTGTTTTAGTTCTGTAGGAGAAAGGTTAAGTAAAAAGATGAATAAAAATACAAAAAAGAACAATGAACCAAAAGAAAGCAGGGGTCACAATATTAATATTGAACAAAACAGACTACAAGGTAAAAGCATTGTAATAGGATCAAGAAGATAAATTTGACCAAAGCAGGTACATTCCATATAAAAGCTTACATGCTTAGTAACAGCACTGAAATGTACAGAGCAAACACTGCAGAAAATAGAAGGAGAAAAAAGCAGACCATTGCAGTGGAAATACTTTACTTCAACTCTGGCAGTCTTCAGCAGATTTCACAAATCAAGGATATAAAGGATCAAATTAATATCTAATGTAACATGTTCAATTCTAAGATCCTGTTCTTTTCCCTAAAATCTGCTCCTTCCCTAGCAGTCTCCAAATCAAGTAATGACAACACCATTCTTTCAGGTGCTCAAGCCAAAAGCCTCAAAGTTATCCCTGACACCTCTCTTACATCCCACATCCCATCCATCAGGAAAGCCTGTGGATTCTATCTTCAAAAATATTCAAAATCCTACTACTGCTCTCCACCCTCCACTGCTACCACCCGACTCTAAGCAAACTCTTACTGGGATTAGTAATGTCTCACCAGTCTCCCTGCTTCCAACCTTACACCAGCCCCCTCAAACTCACCAGTCCCTCCCTAATACAACAGCCACAGTCATTCTGTTTATAAGTCCGTCATATTGCTCCTCTGCTCAAAACCCTCCAATGCCTTATCATTTCTTAGGAAAAGCCAAAAATCCTTAAAAGAGCCTTTAACATCCTACGTGATCTTTCATTCTTGTTATCTCTATGACATCATCTCCTACTACTCTATCCCTCTCTTCCTTTGCTCCAGTCTCCTTGGTGTTTTGCCATCAGAATCATTATCATATCAGAAAAACTGCCCTTGGTCTTTCCTCTACCTGAGGCATTATTTCCTCATACAGCTGCATAACTTGCTTCCTCATCTTTTTCCTATTTCGCTCAAATGATCACTTCCTCAGTGAGGCCTTTTCTGCCCAGCTACCTAAGAATGTAACCGCCATTTCCCACTGCAAAATCCCTGCTTTATTTTTCTACTCTCAATCCAGCAAATCATAAGTTTTGCTATCTTTTTTTTTTTTATTGTCTTCTATTCTGGTCCCCCAGAAAGTAAGCTCCAGGTGTGCAGAAGTTTTTGTCAGTTTTGTTCACTACCACATCTGCAGTCTCTAGAAGGATACATAGTAAGTATTCCATAATATTCTATAAATATTCAAGAGTTCCAGGGCACCTGGGTGAAAGCATCTGCCTTCGGCTCAGGTCATGATCTGAGGGTCCTGGGATTAAGTCCTGCATCGGGCTCCCTGTTCAACAGGGAGTCTGTTTCTCCCTCTCCCTCTCCTCCCCAACCCCGCTCATGCTCACTCACTTTCTCTCCAATAAATAAATATCTGGGGCACCTGGGTGGCTCAGTTGGTTAAGCGACTGCCTTCGGCTCAGGTCATGATCCTGGAGTCCCAGGATCGAGTCCCGCATCGGGCTCCCTGCTCGGCAGGGAGTCTGCTTCTCCCTCTGACCCTCCTCCCTCTCATGCTCTCTGTCTCTCATTCTCTCTCTCTCAAATAAATAAATAAAATCTTTTAAAAAATTAAAAAAATAAATATCTTTAAAAATAAAAAAAATGTGAGTTCCATAAATATTCAAAATATATTCAAAAATAGACATCCACTCAATAAAATAAGTGGATGTGTATTTTTATATCCATATATGTACACAAAAGAATAATATTCTTTTTCAAGCACCCATGGGAGAATTTTTTATATGTTCTAAGCATACTATAGGTCACAAAGAAAACCTTAATAAATTCAAAAAATAAATAATACAAGCCAAAGTTCCCTAGAACAATGAAATGAAACTAGAAATTGTTAACAAAGAACAAAACACTTCAGAATAACAGCCAACAGTATGTTTTAACATAAACCAGATATTAAACTAAACAAGAAAGCTATGGGATTGGAAATGATATCCCCATTTTACAGATAAGGATGCTGAAGGTAAGAGGAATTAAGTTTTTTACTCAAGATAACATAGTAAATAAGTGGTAGAGCTGGATTCAACCCCAGGGACTCTGGAGACCAAGCTCTTAACTAATATACTCTTAAAAAAACTCCTGGGTCAAAGAAAAATCACTGTAATTTAGGGTATACTACAATAAGAATACAACATTTGGGGCGGCCTGGGTGGCTCAGTTGGTTTAGTATCCAACTCTTGATTTCGGCTCAGGCCATGATCTCAGGGTTGGTGGGACTGAGCCCCACATCAGGCTCTGCGCTCAACAGGGAGTCTGCTGGAGATTCTCTCTCCCTTTGCCTCCCCCCCCCCGCCCCTCCCCCTGCTCGCAGGCTTTCTCTCTCTCTAAAATAAATGAATAAATCTTTTTTTTTTTTAAAGGAACACAACATTTTTTAAAAAGCTATAAAATTGGGGCACCTGGGTGGCTCAGTTGGTTGACAGTCCGACTCTTGATTTTGGCTCAGGTCATGATCTCAGGGTCTTGAGATCAAGCCCCAGGTGGGGCTCCATACTCAGCACAGAGTCTGCCCTAGATTCTCTCTCTCCCTCTTGCTCTCCCCCAACCCCACACACACTTTCTAAATAAATAAATAAATAAACAAATAAATAAATCTTTTAAAAAATTTTTTTAAATAAATAAAAAGCTGTAAAATTAAGCCAATACTACTCAAGAAAATTCATTGTTTTTTCAAATAAAAAATTTTTTATCAAATAAAAAATATAAAAATAATTAGAGAAAGCCTTCAACTTAGAGGAGAAAAATAATAAAATAAATCTAAACACAGGGAGAAAAAACAATTTAAAAGGAAAAACAAAGGGGGCGCCTGGCTGGCTCAATTGATAGAGCCTACGACTCTTTGTTATCAGGGTTGTAGGTTCAAGCCCCACATTAAGTATAGAGATTACTTAAAAATAAAATCTTTAAAAAAACAAATTCCAAATTCCACATTCCTAGCATTTCAAGAGATGCAAATCAAAAGGAAAAAGAGGGGCGTTGGGTGGCTCAGTAAGTTGAGTGTCCAACTCTTGATTTTGGCTCAGGTCATGATCTCAGAGTTGTGAGATCAGCTCTGAGCTCAATAAGGAGTCTGCTTAAGATTCTCTCCCTTTCCCTCTAGCCACCCCACTGCCCCACAGCCAGCCCCGCTCAAGGGCACACCTGTGTGTGCTCTATTTCTCTCAAAAAAAAAAAAAAAAAGAGAGAGAGATTCCAATTTAAAAAAATTAAAAATAAAAGGAAAATTAATTAGGAAAGAAAAAATAGTATAACAGATTAAATTCCAAGCACACATTCTTTAGCAGCATAAAAATTACAAAACTATTAAGAGGCATTTAAAAAACTATGTAAAGTTTCAAACATATTTAAAATAGAAAAAATTATATAATGAAACTGATATATCCATCATACAGCTACAGTAATCAATACACGGCTAATCTTGCTTCATTTATACCCTTAGCAGCTTAACATTTTTATTTTTTTTTAAGATTTATTTATTTGAGAGAGAGAGAAAGTGTGTGGCGGGTAGAGGCAAAGGGAGAGGGAGAGAAAGTCTCAAGCAGATCTGCACTGAGCATGAGCCCAATGCCAGGCCCTACCTCACAACCCTGAGATCATGACCTGAGCCGAAATCAAGAGTCAGGCGCCCAACCAACTGTGTCACCCCGGCACCCCTTAACATTTTTCAATACTAGAATAGATTTTTTTTTTTTTTAAAGATTTTATTTATTTATTCATGAGAGACAGAGAGACAGAGGCAGAGGGAGAAGCAGGCTCCCCGCGGAGCAGGGAGCCCGATGCGGGACTCGATCCCAGGACCCTGGGATCATGACCTGAGCCGAAGGCAGACGCTTAACGGACTGAGCCACCCAGGCGTCCCTAGAATAGATATTTTAAGTGTCAATTATTTCATTATGTTCTACCTCAATGAAAGGACCGTCACTCTGTCATTCTTTCTCTTTCTCTTCCTCCTCTATCACATAGGTGTAAGGTCTTACAAATCTCTAAACATATAGTAAGGCTCTTTGGAGTAAGTACTCAATACACATTTGCCACTGGTGATTATTTATATAAAACATAGCACACCCTTACTTTGTATGCATAATGCCATAAATATCAAGACAAGAGACAATAAATAATAACCTACTTGAACTTTTCTGAACTTCCTTGTCATCCACATCGGAATTATTCTTTCCAGATGTTAAATAATTCTTGAGCCTGAAAGGTCCACTTTAAGATAAAAAAGTAAACCATCAAATTTGTACTTGTATAATACATATATCTAATTATCTATCCTAATGGTCATTTTTCTCCAAAAACTGCCAAAGGTTTCCTTCTTATAAAACCAACAGTGATGTTATAGATTACCAAAAATATATTTACATGCTACATAAAATAAAGAATCTATAATTTAATCCTATAACTGTCAAACAGGACAAATACTGAATTTTAAAACCTTTTAAATTTCATGAATCAATTTTAAATTTTAAGTCAACTCAAGTAACACCCCTGATAAGAATCAAATCAAAGAGTATTATTAAAAATATTAGAAATAAATCAGCTTGTCTTAATTTAAAAATACAGTCAAAAACAAGTGGAATTTAAAATATAGTCCAGAAGTTGCTCAGAGATAATTCAGCTTATCCCAGCCCTAGATTCCTTTCCTTCTATTATGAACCCAGGATAGGCCTAGTAGTCATAACCCACCAAATAGTAAAGAAATCTTAGCCATCACTTAAATGTCTTGAGAATGTTATAATTTACCATTCTTTCATTTTAAAAAAGGGTATATGACTTCAGATATTATAAGAATAGGTTAATTTGGTTTGTTCACTGAGTGTACCTGTTTTAAACACATACCCACAAATTCTTAAATACTCCTCTTTTCAAGAGAGAGAGCCTAATCCCCCATTCCTTGAACATGGTCTGGACTTAATGACCTGTTTCTAACAAATAGAATGAAGTGGAAGTGACAGTATGCAACTTCAGATACTAGGTTATTAAAAGGGAATTTTAACCTCCATCATAGTCACACTTTCTCTTGGATCACTTGCTTTGTAAAAAGCCAGCTGCCGTATTGAACAGCCCTATGGAGAGGGCCACATGACAAGGAAGGCCTGCAGCTAACAGCCATGGGAGCAAACTACCTTATAAGTAGATCCTCCAGTCACAGTCAGGCCTTCAAAGGACTGCAAACCAGGTAGACATCTTGAATGCTACACCTCATTAGAACCCCTGAGTAAGAACTAGCCAGCTAACCCAGACTTCTGGGCCACAGAAACTATGAAACCATAGATGTTCGCAAGTGACTATTAAAGTTTGGGGTAATTTGTTACACAGCAGTGAGTGACTAATATAATAAGTAAATCCAATTATCCTTAGAACACATGCATACCTTCCTTCCAAAACTGAAGTCTTAGGCTCTCCAGAATCCAAGTTAGATTCTGCTGGTGTCTTGCGTGTAAATCTCCTGATCTGAGACTTCAGATGAACATTTTGTCCAGTCATATTATCTTGATCCTTTGTGTTTCTTGTACCTCTGTGAAAATGTAAAGTGTAAAATTATTTTCATTTCTCCATAAAATATTTCTTCTAGAAACAATACACAATGAGTAGGCCATATAATACTGGTTGTAACAAATATTAGATAACCCTATTCAGGTCCTAGGACTTACAACTAGCCTAGGAAGAAAACTTGATTCTAGGACCTACTAAGAAAAATTCTGAAATGGTACAGACCTGGCCTAAGATGGAGGTGATGACAGGGGGGAACACAAGGAGACATTACTACAGGCAGCATATAATGTATATTATACACTTAATCTATCATTTTTTTGAAAATCCACAAACAACTGAAATTGTTTTCTTTGACACCCCTAGTCAGCCTATTGAGGAACAACAGGATGCTCAGAGGGACTCTGGTTCATCTCTTTAGTAGCTAACAGCTATTTAATTTATCTCCAATATATGCAAATAGGACATATTATTCCCAGATTGTATAATTTTTCTCTTCTCTCCCATTTCTCTTGTAAGTCCTATGTTTTAATTTGTTTCTTGACTCAGTCTATCAGCCTACTCTTATCATATGTGAGAAAATAATTTGCATGCAAAATAACTAAAGAACATGCAGACTTTGGTCCTACGATCACAGTCTAAAGAAATAAAAGGGATTATAAGAGAATACTATGAACAATTATACATCAACAAATTAGATAACCTAGATGAAATGGATAAATTCCTAAAGACATACAAATTACCAAAACTGATTCAAGAAGAAATAATCTCAAAAGACCTGTAACAAGAGAATGAATCAGTAATCAAAAAACTACCCGGAAAGAAAACCCCAGGCCCAAATGGTTTCACTGCTGAATTCTTCCAAGCATTCAAATAATACAAATTCTTCACAAACTCTTTCAAAAAACAGAAGAGAACTTCTCAACTCACTTTATGAGGCCAAGATTATCTTGATACCAAAACTGGACAAAGACATCACAAGAAAACTAAACCAAAAAACTCAACATACTAGCAAAAGAAATCTAACAATGTGTAAACAAATTATACATACATCATGACCAAATGGGATTCATACCAGAGATGCAGTTTGGTCTACCATCCAAAAACCAATTAATATAATACATCAGATCAATAACAAAAAAAAAATCACATCATCATATTAGTAGATGCAAAAAAAAAAAAAAAAGCAAGCATTTAACAAAATCCAACACCTTTTTATGATAAAAACGCTCAACAAACTAGGACTAGAAGAGAACTGCCACAACTGATAAAAGGGTATATATGAAAAACCTACACCTAGCAGTATACTAAATGGTGAAAGACTAGATGTTTTCCTCCTAAAATTTAGGAACCAGACAAGGAAGTCTGCTGTTACCACTTCTATTAAACACTGTACTAAAGATTTTAGCTAGGGCAATTAGGCAATATAAAACAAATAAATAATAGATTGGAAAGGAAGGGTAAAACTACCTCTATTAAAAAATGACACGATTTTTGTACTCAGAAAATCCTATTAAGTACACTAAAAAGCTAATAAATGACACTAATAAATGACTTCAGCAAGGTTGCAGAATATATAAAAACCAACTGTATTTCTATACACTTGCAATGAACACCCAAAAGTAAAATTTAAAAGCAACTCTATTCACAATAGCATCAAAACAAATAAAATGCTTAGGAATGAATTTAACAAAAGAAGTGTAAAACTTATGCTCTGAAAACATTGTTGTAATAAGTTAAAGATCTCAATAGATGGAAAAACATCCCATGTTCATGAATCAAAAGATTTACTGTTAAAATAGCAATATCCCCCAAACTGATATACAGATTCAATGCAATCCCTATCAGAATCTTAACTGATGTCTTTGTAGAAATTGACATGCTGATTCTAAAATTTATATGGAATTGCAAGGAACCCAGAATAGTCAAAAGAATCCTGAAAAGGAAGAATAAAAAGGACTCATACCTCCTGATCTCAAACCTCATCACAGCAATGGTAATCACGACAGTACAGTACTGGACCAAGAACTGATATACAGATCAAGAGAAAAAAGTTGAGAATCCAGAAGGAAACTCATATACGTATGGTCAACTAATTTTCAATAATGGTGTCAAGACCGTTCAATGGGGAAAAAAGTAGTCTTTTCAATAAACACTTACTGGGACAATTGGATAGTCATATGGAAAAGTTGAACCCTTACTTCACAGAATATACAAAAATTAACTCAAAATGGATGAAAGACCTAAATACAAGAGAGTTAAAACTATAAAACTCTTAGAAGAAAAGATAGGGACAAATCTTCATGAACTTGGATTCTTAGATATGACATCAAAAGTATAAGCAATAATAGACTGGACTTTATCAAAATTAAAAGCTTTTGTGCTTCAAAGGACACCATTAAAAAGCAAAAAAGACAACGCCACAGATAGGAGAAAATATTTGCAAATCCCTTATTTGACAAGGAACTTGTATCCAAAATATATAAAGACCTCTAACAACATAATTAAAAAAAACCAAAAAACAAAAAGACAACCCAACTAAAAATAGACTCAAAAGATCTTTTTCTAATGATATGCAAATGACCAATAAACACATGAAAAGATGCTCAACATCACTAGCCATCTGGGAAGTGCAAATGAAAACCACAATGAGATACCACTTTCATACCAACTAGGATGGCTAGCATCAAAGTGAGATAATAACAACTGCTGGCAAGGATGTAGAGATACTGGAACCCTCATACACTGCTCACAGAAATGTAAAATGGTGCAGATGCTTTGGAAAACAGTCTTGCAGCTCCTCAAACAATTTAAATATAGAGTTACCATATGGCTCAGCAATCCCACTCCTAGATATATGTCCAAGAGAACTGAAAACATATGTCCACATAGAAACCTGTACACAAATGTTTATACCAGCATTATTCAAAAGAGCCAAAGGTGGAAACAACCCAAATGTCCATCAATGAATGAACAGATAAACAAAACATGGTATACCATAAAATATTATTTAGTCATAAAAAGTAATGAAGTACTACTGATACATGCTACAACAAGAAACTTGAAAATATCCAAACAGGAGGCACCTGGGTGGCCCAGTCAGTTAAGTGTCTGACTCTTGATCTCAGCTCAGGTCTTGATCTCAGGATCATGAGTTCAAACCCAGGGGGGTGGGGGGGCAGTGAATATCCAAACAGAAAGAAGCCAGTACAAAAAAACTCATACTATAGGATTTTATTCAGGTCAAAATCCAAAATGTAAAATCTATACAAACAAAAAGTATATTAGTGGTTGCTTAGAGCAGTGGAAGAGGGAATGGGAAATGCTAACTAAAGGGTACTGGCTTCTTCGTGAAGTGCTGAAAATGCTCTAAAATTGACTATGTTGACGGTTTGCACCTATCTGTGAATATACTATAAAACCACTGAATTGTACACATTTCATGAGTGAATTGTATGATATGTGAAGTATCCTTCATAAAACTTTTAAAAAAGAAATCTACTGTAATGAGCTTCTGTTCCATCTGGCTTCTAGAAATAATATAGAAATTAAGTGATTACATAAATTTGAATGAAAGAAACTCAGTGGAGACTGCTTACACTTTAAGTGCTCTAGCTCTTAAAGTTTGGTTTATTTTGTTCCCAACAGGTTTTAGTAGGGAAAAAGGAAGTTAGCTTGTAGTTTAATTAATGCTCATGGTTATAAAGAAGCAAAAAATATCACTTTTAAACAAGTTAAAAGTTTCAATATCTGTTAGATACATGCAGAGAGCAGAAGTAACTCATGTAACATCTCTAATCAGGAAGATGCCTTAAAAATTTTTTTAAAAAAAGGAAGACTCCTTAGACAAATTAATTTATTGATTTTGGCTTAAATACTATTATCCATCTCCTCCCTGATTTCAACACGTGTGTGTGTGCGCACGCGCGCGTGTGTGTGTGGTATGTGTCACATAATATTCTAGTATTGAAAAGGCTTAAATTCATTTTCTCCCAAAAAACCTAGTAAGTTTTAATTCCTAAAATTCCTCTACTGGTTTTTCATAGTGAAAAATTATCAAAAGACTAAATACATTGTACACCTGAAAATATAACACTATGTTAATTATACTTGAAGAAAAGGAACAGTAGCATCTGGAAATAAATAAAATAAATAAATAAAAATCATTTAAAAAAAATAACAGCAGAAGTGGAAACCACCCAAATGCTCACCCTTTAATGAATGGATAAAAAGTGGTATATTATTTGCAATAAAAAGGAATGAAGTACAAAAAAAGAGAGAGAAACTAAATATTTTCATATAACCATACAAGATGTTAACTATAAATTCAATCAGCCACTTGATTTTTTTTATATACTGAGAGCTAAAAATGGTTTGTATATTTTCAAAGGTTACATCTTAAATGATTATTTACCTGTAGGCATAACTGTTTCCATTTGCCCTTTGGCCAGCAAAGCCTAAAATAATTACTATCTGGCCCTTTAAGAAAAGTTTGCCAACCTCCACTTCTTATAAAGGAATAAAAATAAGTCATTTATCAACATGAATAATCTCAAAAATGAACTGTGGAAAAAAAGCAAGTCACAGAGGATGTATATACTAATAAAACCATTTTTATAAACTTTTAAAACCATACCACATGCTGTTCATATATACATGCACACATAGGAAAAGTATAAAAATATCCATGAGAATGGTAACTACCAAATTCAGGATCGCTAACAAGGGAGAAGAATGGGCTCAGCAAAGGTACACATGGGATTTCAGCGGTCGCTATAATATTTTATTTCTTAAGTGAGGTCATGGGGGAATCAGGTTTTTTTTTTTTTTTTGTAAACCTAAAATAATTTTGTAAACCTAGAAAATGGTATGGAAATGGTGTGAAAAAGTTAAGAGAGAATGTGTATGGGATTTTTTTCTGTACTACAATGACATACACTGCTAAATTTTAGGGCACTATAATTTATTCCCATAAATCCCTAACACCTTGCAGTTTCTCACATATAATATGTATTATTTGTTGAGTAAATGAAAGAATACATACTATATCAATAAGCAAAAATACGCAAGAACACCACCTAACTCACTAGGTTGTTAGGACTGATGAAAATTCATTGAAAGCTCCTAGCAAACACCTGGCACATAATAAGCACTCAAAGTATGTTAACTATTATCAACTTAGGGGGAGAAGTATTAAGATGTATTTCTAATTATTGAAATCACATTAACCTCACTTAAAAGGAAGCAAATCAAACTATACATTAAAAATGACTAAGGGGTGCCTGGCTGGCTCAGTTGGTTAAGCATCTGCTTTCGGCTCAGGCCATGATCCCAGGGTCCAGGGATTGAGGTCTGCCTGCTTCTCCCTCTCCCTTTGCCACTCCCCCCTGCTCATGCACTCTCTCTCTCTCTCTCACACTCTCTTCTCTCTCTCAAATAAATAAAATCCATTTTTTTTAAAATGACTAAGATGGTTAATTATACTGAAATTAAAAAATAAAATACATTTTTAAAAATGACTAAAATGGTAAATTTTATGTTTTTACCACTTTTTAAAAAAAAAAATCACTCACATCCCGTGGTACTATATATTATTCCCCATTTTAATATAAGGAAACAAATTCAGATTGCTACTTTGCCCTGGGCGTGGATTTACAACCAGGTTTGCCAGACTGCAGAGCCCTTTATGCTAACAGTTTCTCCATAAATGATTAAATGACACTGACAAACTATTAAATGCTGAACGGCAAAAATAACTGTATTGTATACCTAACAGACATTACCCAGAATGATCAAGATTTTTCTTCTTAGCCAGGTCTTCCTCATCATTTTCCAATGACTCATTCTGGGAACAACCGGAAATTTCATCATGGTCAATAATTCTTCCAGAATCTTTAGTATTTAAAAACTCCTGTGCTCTTGAGCTGCCCAAAGTAGTTCTCTTCTGCCCTTTAAATGGAATGGTTTTTTCCTCAATATTCTTAGATGATTGATTTGATTTTTCAGCAGGTTTTCGTCTACTGTTGTGATGCACTGACAATTCATTTCTTCTTGAAGAATTGCTATAAACAAGACCTGAAGGATTCAGTGATAACCTAAAGTTAGCATAATGTTTACCCAGATTAGCAGGTTCACTGAAATACCAACATTATTTATTTACATGTAAATACACATAGACAGACAGACACACACACACACACACACACACACACACCAATCTCATAGGCTGTTTGTTTTCAAATTAAAGTCATAAACTATGCAGCTTTTCAACCCCTTTAAATGTATCACAAGCTTCCAAAACCACCCTCTGTGTCTCTGCCCACTACTCTTTTGGCCATCCTTAAGATCCTGTTATTTCCCAAGCTTCCAGCTTCAGCTTCTCATTCTATCTACTTTGAGGGACCCTTCTACTCTTAACTTTAATTACTATGTAGATACTGGTATCATAATATTCACCTACCACTCTCCCCCCAAATCTGACCTTCTGGTTTTAGTTCCTATCTTAATGAAAGTGTAACTATTTACCCAGATACCTACATCAGAAATCTGAGTCATCCAAGACTCCTATCCCTATCCACAATCAAATCCCCAAATCCTGTCATTTCTACATTCTTAATACCTCTCAAATCCACTTCTTTCAAGCTCTCCTGCCTATCATTGGACCCTCATCATTTCTTAACTGGATTATTAAAGCACCTCTTAGTCTCCCTTTCTCTAGCCTTGTTGTTCCTCAATCCATTCTTCATACTGCTTCAAGAATCATCTTAAGAAAACACAAGCTGGATCATGACAACCTTGCTAAATCTTTTAGTGATTATCTGTAACTTAAGGATTAAGTCCAAATATTTTCAGTAATTTATTTCTACACCTAGAGTATTTACTTCATTAATCAAAATTTTCAACATTCTCCTCAAATAAACAAATCAAAAAAAGCCAGCAATACTGAACTACCTGCATTTCTCTAAAGCACTGGTTCTTTTTTTTTTTCAAAGTGAATCTTTTTTATTATGTTATGTTAATCACCATACATTACAACATTAGTTTTTGATGTAGTGTTCATGATTCACTGTTTGCATATAACACCTAGTGCTCCATTCAGTATGTGCCCTCTTGTTGGTCCTTAGACCAGCAGGATCAGCATCACTTGAGAATTTGTTTCAAATGCAAATTCTCAGGCTAGGCTTCAGACCTACTAAATCAGAAGCTTTGAGTAGAGCCCAATAATCTGTGTTTTAACAAGCCCTCCAAATAACTCTGATAAAACAATTTTTAAAAGGTTAAACTCTCAGCTCTATATCTCTGTACATGCTACTCTACTGGAAACATTTCATCCTTCCTCCTCACCCCACCCAGTCACTCAGTTGATTCCTAATTCATGCTTCAGGAAGCTTTCCCTAATTCCCGTGCCTAAATTAAGTAGCTCTCTCTCAACCCTTTAATAATATTTATCATCCATCTAACTTTATTTCTCTTTCTCTTCCAGCAGACTGACAATTCCTTGAGACCAAGATTGCTCTTTTACCTATCTTTATATTCCCAATGCCTAACACCAGGGGCAGGACTGTGGTGAAGCAATTTTTTCCAGTCTACTGAGATATAATTGACACACAACACTGTATAAGTCTAGGGTACACGATGTAATAACTTTATATATGTATATATTGCAAAATGAATACCAAAGAGTAAATCTTAAAAGTTCTCATCATAAAAAAAAAAAAAATTTACCTAGGGTGGGAAATTTAAGAAGGTGCTTACTCTCAGAGAGTCATACAAGTACTGAACCCGAACTCACACAAACCTGAGACCGAGTGCCTCCTCAAATTTCTCATTCTGTTACTCACTTGCACCACTGTAGTATTGGCCGTGCCTAACACCATTCCAGCCTCACAGTGGGCACTCCATAAACGTTTCTCAACATAAAAGCAGTAGGGCCATACATCTACTACAGGCAGCTTGGCTGCTTATTAGGGAAACAAATATTACATCAACAGTCAGGAAACTGGGTTCTACTGTTTTCCAGTTCTAGCACAAAGGTCTATGACCTTAGGTTGCAAGCCATGTTGCTTTTTTGAGCTTCAGACTTTCTTTTTCTAGCAGATGAAGGATTGTTTTAACTCTGAAATCTATAAGCATTCCTCCATTTTTGTGACTCCCTACTTGATCAGAAACTCAACATCTGTTTCAAGACTGCTACATAAGTCTTTTTTGGTAAGTCTCAGAGTTCTAGAAAACTTATCCAGGCTTTGTAAGATTTTTATTTACCTATATATTTACACACTCATCTGCTATAGCAGTTTCAAGCACCTGGGGCAGAAAGGTGAGTTCCTCAGAGCAATAACAGGAGTAGATAATGTTTTATATACTAACTACATGCCATTTACTCCTTATCATGAGGTAGAAGGATTTGTAATCATGTTACAGAATGAGAAACTGAAGAAAATAACTTACCCAAACTGGAGAAATCATAATTTAAACTCAGATCTAAGTCCAAGAAAGGCTGCAAAAGAATATTTCTTTCTACTGTCAATCAAGGATCCCAGTGACTCAAAAATTCATAGCAACAAGGCCTCAGATGTAGTGCCATATTTATTCTACTCTCATTTGTGGATCTGAATACCACAGTCAACAGTATGATTTTCTTTTTTTCATGATTACCTCCTTTAAAAGATCAAAGATGTTTCCAAAACAATAAATGTTTCACATTGTACAGAAAAAGAGTTGGCATAGCAGACCTAAGAATGTTATCCTTAGAAAGACCAGCTTGCAAAGTTAGCTCTTGGCTAGCATTTGGGAACTTTAATTTCAGAGGGTTCCCATCATTTCCTAACTGATAAATGTGGTTTAGTGTGCCTAAACTGCTTTACAAAAAAATACAATTTATGTCAAATACTTGCTTTCCTTCAGGGAGTCTGGAATTTTAGTACTTACTTGGCAGAGGGTGCCTAGGTGACCACCTCCAGTAAAAATCTTGGGCTCTAAATCTCTAATGAGCTTCCCAAGTAGGTAACATTTCACATATCTATCGTTAGTATTCATTGCCAAAAGAACTAAGTGCCTCTGGTATGAATCCATTGAGAGAGGACTCCTTCAGACTTTGCCCATGTACTTTTTCTCTGATTTTGCTTTGTATCCTCTTGCTGTAAGGAAACTTCAGACACCATTAGCACTTCTCTCACTACACTTTCACCTGATGGCCTTGCTTACTACTTCACTGAGAAAACAAAAAAGTCAGAAGAGTACATATTCATCTTCTCACCATCAACTCTACCAACCTACTTCCATCTGTGTACTGCATCACAGTCCCCTCCTTACCTATTCAAGGACTGTGATCCTATATTTATACTCTAACTTTCTAGGAGGTTGGGTTTTTTTTATTATTTTTTTATTTTTTATATTCAAGAGTCTTTCTTAAGTTTTTAAATTCCAGTTAGTAGGGGCACCTGGGTGGCTCAGTCAGTTAAGCATCTGCCTTCAGCTCAGGTCCCAGAGTCCTGGGATAGAGCCCCACTTGGGGCTCCCTGCTCAGCAGGGAACCTGCTTCTCTCTTTCCCTACGCCCCTGCTTGTGCTCTCTCTCGCTATCTCTCTCTCTCTCTCTCAAATAAATAAATGGAATCTTTAAAAAAAAATTCCAGTTAGTTAATATACAGTATAATATTAGTTCAATATATCAAGCGTACAATATAGTGATTCAACACTTCCATACATCACCCGGTGCTCATCACAACAGGTGCACTCCTTAATCCCCTTCACCTATTTAACCTTTCCCCCTACCCACTTCCTTCTGGTAACCACCAGTTTGTTTTCTGTAGTTAAATGTCTGTTTCTTGGTTTGCCTATCTTTCTTTTTTTCCCCTTTGCTCATTTGTTTTGTTTAAATTCCACGTATGAGTGAAGTCATATGGTATTTGTCTTTCTCTGACTGATATATTTCGCTTAGCATAATACTCTCTAGTTCCATCCATGTCATTGCAGATGGCAAGATTTTATTTTTTATGGCTGAGTAATATTCCGTTGTGTGTTTGTGTGTGTGTGTGTGTGTGTGTGTGTGTGTATACACACCACATCTTCTTTATACATTCATCTGTCAATGGACACTTGGGCTGTTTCCATAATCTGGCTACTGTAGATAATGCTGCTATAAACATCAGGATGTATGTATCCCTTTGAATTAGTATTTCTATATTCTTTGGGTAAATACCTAGTAGTGCAATTGCTGGATCACAGCTATTTTTAACTTCTTGAGGAATGCCCATAGTTCTCCGCACTGGCTGCACCAGTTTGCATTCCCACCAACAGTACAAGAGGGTTCTCCCTTCTCCACATTCTATGGTTATTTTAAATGAGCAGATAAACTGACGTAACATCTTGTACATTATTGAAAAAAAAAAGACCTTCCCTTGACCCCACATCTCTATGCTTCCTTATCTTATTATCTCTCCTTCCTCACTTCCTACTCTTGAAACCACTTCAGTCAGGCCTTTGATTTGATTATTCCACAGAAACCATTTCTACCAAAGTGACCAACAACCTCCACATGGCCAAAATTATATTGTCATTCTTAACTCTCGTCTACTTCAAGCCATCAGCAGTATTTAAAAGAGTTCATCACTCAATCCTTAAAATGCTTTCATTACTTTGCTTCCATAACCCTAAGTTCTCTTCAGTTTCCTTTAACCTTACTAACTGCAACTATTTAGTTTCTTTTGGTGGATCCTCCTTTCCCTCTTGACTCCTGGCATTGGGAGTCTCCCAGGACTCAATCCTTGGCTTGCTTTCTTCTCTAGGTTCAGTCTATCACTAGGAATTTCAAGCAGTCCTAAAGTTTTAAATATCATCTATATATTGGTAAGTCCCTAATTATATGTCTTCCCAAATCTTTCCCCTAACTTTAAAAACTCATTTACCAGGCTATTTCCTCAATGTATCTACATTGATACCTAATTAATTTATTACAACCTGAAATCTTGACATCCTTCCCAAATCTGCTTCTTTCATACTTTCCCTCATTCAGTAAATAGTAGAGCTCCCTTATTCTATTTGTTCAGGCAAAAAAAAAAAAAAATCTGAGTCATCCTAGACTTCTGGTTCTCTCTTACTCCAATCTGTTAGTACCAAATCCAACCACTTTTCATCTCTTCCCTCCAACAATCTCTTAACTAGTATCCATGCCCTAGTTTCCTCTCTATGTAGCAGTAAAAATAATTCTTTTAGAGGCGCCTGGGTGGCTCAGTCAGTTGGACATCTGCCTTCGGCTCAGGTCATGATCCCGGAGTCCCAAGATCTAGCCCCGCTTCAGGTTCCCTGCTCAACAGGGAGTCTGCTTCTCCCTCTGACCCTCACCCCACTTGTGATCTCTCTCTCACACTCTCTCTCTCAAATAATAAATAAATAAAATCTTCTTAAAAAGTCTCTTAATTTAAAAAAAAAAAGAATAATTCTGGGCGCCTGGGTGGCTCAGACGGCTAAGCGTCTGCCTTCGGCTCAGGTCATGATCTCAGGGTCCTGGGATCGAGTCCCGCATCGGGCTCCCTGCTCCTTGGGAGCCTGCTTCTCCCTCTGCCTCTCTCTCTCTCTCTCTCTGTCTGTCATGAATAAATAAAATCTTTAAAAAAAAAAAAAAAAAAAAAAAAGAATAATTCTTTTAAAAGAGGATTCAATCAAGTCACTTCATTGCTTAAAATCTTCCAGTAGCTTCCCAATACACTTCGCTTACACTGTCTATCACAGCCTCCCTCTCTGACTTCATCTCTCCTGGCTTACTCATCTTTAGCCATACTAGCCTTCTTGAATCCCTCAAACATGCCAAGTATGTTCCATCAGCACCTTTATAAATACGTTCCCTTGGTCTGAAATGTTACACACCAAGTTATTTGTATGGTTCCCCTCTTCATTTTTCTGAGATATATGCTCTGAAAGATCAAAATGGACTCTTATTACTACCTTTTACAAAAACATTGTTCTATCTTCTTATCCACCCCACTTCTACCTCTACTTCCCATCTCTATCCTTTATCAGCTTTTTCTTTTTTTTTATTATGTTATGTTTATCACCATACATTACATCATTAGTTTTTGATGTAGTGTTCCATGATTCATTGTTTGCGTATAACACCCAGTGCTCCATTCAGTACATGCCCTCTTTAATACCCATCACCAGGCTAATTTTTCTTTATTGCCCATCACTACATGAATTATACACTTATATTGCTGGTCTTCCTCCACTCAAATGTTAAGTCTCACGAGAGCAGGGATTTGTTTTTCCACAGCTATATCCCTCTATCTAGAATACAATATATAGTAGAGCCCAATATCTTCACACTTAACTGACTTAATATTTCTATTAATGACCCAATTTAACTTTGTCCTCATTAGGTTTTCTGTGGAAAATGGGAGTATAAATCAAAATAAAGCCTCTTATAGAATGACTTTTTGGAGCTCTCAATGAACATCATTTAAATAAAATACTTACTCTGTTCTGACTTTACCACCCACCAATTAGATGGACGCCTGGAAATTCTTCGACTTCTTGTAATAGTTGAAGTCACTTCTTCAGGTACAAGTTTATTCTTCTTGGACCCACTGGGAAAATGATTCTTTTTATATTCCTTATCTTTTTCTGAGTCTCTGTATAAGGAACATTGGTGCTATTTTTCTTGCTTCCTATGAAGAAAACCATAAAAAACAATTTACAATCTATGGAACTGAAGAGTTTTCAGAAAATCACAATAGGTTAAAAAAAAAAAAAACCTCTCAATTATAGGAATATCTTAAATTTATTCTGTGGGCTTCTTTCATCTCTTTTTTTTAAGTCAAATGTTCTCAGTAAGATCTGTTTCTGTCAGTTAAATATAAACTTTGACATTGCTTGATAACTAACATACTCCTCAGTCAAAAAAAGGAGTACACTCTGAAAAGGAAAAATATATGGCTTCTTCCAACTACTTACCAATGTTCCAAGTTAAAAAAAAAAAAAAGTAACCACTGCTTTTCTGTTTCGAATTAAATCATTATTTTGTCAATCTAATTTTTGAAAGAGGAGATTTAAAGTGAGGTTTCAATAAAGAGATGTTCCTATACGAAGGAAAACCATTATTTTTGTTAACAGAATTTAAAAAAGAAAAGAGAATGAAAAGAAACAATGAATATGGCAAGCAATACATAGCTAATGAAAAGGTTTGGTGTCAGTAGTAACCTCATTTCACTACCACAACAATTGGGTAAGAAAAGAATCTAACAGAAGGGTGAAATCAATTCTAGTTTGTTTTTTGTGGCTGACAACCAGAAGAAGAAAAAATCAGGGAAATACAAGATATTTCAATACAAATATTACAGTTAAGAGGGGCACAATCACCAAAATGGAAAATTTCTTTTACTCAGAAACAGGTTTAAAATATTAGGTGTTAGTAGACAGAACGGAAAATTTTCTTGATCATCAAATAAATCAAGAAACCATCATTTATAAAAAAAAAATAAAAAAATAAAAAAATCTTGGGCGCCTGGGTGGCTCAGTTGGTTAAGCGACTGCCTTCGGCTCAGGTCATGATCCTGGAGTCCCGGGATCGAGTCCCGCATCGGGCTCCCTGCTTGGCAGGGAGTCTGCTTCTCCCTCTCCCACTCCCCGTTTGTATTCCCTCTCTCGCTGTGTCTTTCTCTGTCAAATAAATAAATAAAATCTTAAAAAAAAAAAAAGTTTCTATAAAAAAAAAAAAAGAAACCATCATTTATTAAGTAACTGAGACAAAGACTTCTGGTCCAAAGAAGGAATTAAACTCGTATCAAGTAGGAAATATTCATGGAGTAAACAAACTACATAAAAGTATGTAAGACCAATAGAGCAGGTATTATATTTAACCACATAATTAAATATGAAACTATACAGAACTTTTAAAAAGATGAAAGGAGAACATAATACAGGTTGAAA